>NC_134357.1:40158762-40458762 GCF_048569485.1 Anomaloglossus baeobatrachus | reverse complement strand
GTCGGGGTTAGATGAGACTTTGGAAAGTTGATAATCCACCCGAAACTCTGGAGAGTGTCTAGTGCCACTTTCAGACTGTGTTGGCATGCCTCTTGAGAGGGTGCCTTTATAAGCAGGTCGTCTAGATACGGGATGACCGAGTGACCTTGCGAGTGCAGGACAGCTACTACTGCTGCCATGACCTTGGTGAAGACCCGGGGGGCTGTTGCCAGACCGAAAGGTAACGCTACGAACTGCAGGTGTTCGTCGTGTATGACGAAGCGTAGGAAACGCTGATGCTCTGGCGCAATCGGCACGTGGAGATACGCATCTTTGATGTCTATTGATGCTAGAAAATCTCCTTGAGACATTGAGGCTATGACGGAGCGTAGGGATTCCATCCGGAACCTCCTGACTTTTACGTGTCTGTTGAGCAACTTTAGATCCAGGACGGGTCGATACGATCCGTCCTTTTTTGGGACCACAAACAGATTGGAGTAAAAACCGTGACCTTGTTCCTGAAGAGGGACGGAGGTCACCACTCCTTCCGCCTTTAGAGCGGCCACCGCCTGCAACAGAGCATCGGCTCGGTCTGGTGGTGGAGAAGTTCTGAAGAAACGAGTTGGCGGACGAGAACTGAACTCTATCCTGTACCCGTGAGACAGAATATCCCTCACCCAACGGTCTTTGACGCGTGACAGCCAAATGTCGCCAAAGTGGGAAAGCCTCCCACCGACCGAGGGTGTGGGAATCGGAGACTGCAAGTCATGAGGACGCCGTCTTGGCAACGGTTCCTCCGGCTGTCTTTTTTGGGCGTGACTGAGACCTCCAAGAATCTGAGCGTCTCTGATCTTTTTGAGTCTTTTTTGACGAGGAAAATTGGGACCTGCCCGGTCCTCGAAAGGACCGATAACCAGACTGACCCCTCCTCTGTTGGGGTTTGTTTTGTCTGTGTTGCGGTAAGGATGAGTCCTTACCCTTGGAGTGTTTGATGATTTCATCCAAACGCTCTCCAAACAATCGGTCACGAGAAAAAGGCAAATTGGTTAAGCACTTCTTGGAATGAGAATCTGCCTTCCAATGTCTCAACCACAGGGCCCTACGCAAAACAACGGAGTTGGCTGACGCCACTGCCGTACGGCTTGTAGCGTCAAGAACAGCATTAATCGCGTACGACGCGAATGCCGCCATTTGCGAGGTCAATGGTGCTACCTGCGGGGCAAATGCACGTGTGACTGAGTCGACTTGCACAAGCCCGGCTGAGATAGCTTGGAGTGCCCATACGGCAGCAAAAGATGGCGCTAACGACGCTCCAATAGCTTCATAGATGGATTTCAGCCAGAGCTCCATCTGCCTGTCAGTGGCATCTTTAAGTGCCGCTCCATCTTCAACTGCAACCAAGGATCTAGCTGCAAGCCTGGAAATTGGAGGATCCACTTTTGGACACTGGGTCCAACCCTTGACCACCTCAGGGGGAAAAGGGTAGCGTGTATCTTTAAGCCGTTTAGAAAAACGCCTTTCCGGATAAGCGTGGGGTTTCTGGATTGCGTCTCTAAAGTCAGCGTGGTCCAGAAAAGTGCTTAATGTACGCTTGGGATATCTGAAATGGATTCTCTCGTGCTGCGAAGCTGACTCCTCTACAAGAGGAGCTGGTGGAGAAATATTTAACATCTTATTGATGGATGCTATAAGATCATTAACTATGGCGTCACCATCTGGTGTATCTAGATTGAGAGCGGTCCCAGGATCAGAATCCTGATCAGTTACGTCCGCCTCATCACCCATAGATTCATCTCGCTGGGATCCTGACCATTGAGATGAATGTGAAGGCCTCTCATAGCGAGCCCGCTTAGGTTGCCTGGGACCATCGTCCGAGTCAGAGTCTTCACCCTGAGGTGTATGTGCCCGTCCCGGAGCTTGGAAGTAATTCAGCTGAGGGGGACCAGGGGGCAATGATTGCCCAGTGTCCGTGGCCTGAAGTACAGGCCTAGCCCGCAATGTGTCAAGAATTTGTGACATAGTGAGAGACATTCTGTCAGCAAAAGCTGTAAACTCAGTTCCTGTCACTTGGACAGCATTCACAGGTGGTACACCCTGGGTCACGTCCAGCGGAGGTCCCGGCTGTGCAAGTGCCACAGGGGCCGAGCACTGCACACAATGGGGGTCATTGGAGCCTGCCGGTAGAAAAGTTCCACATGCGGTACAGGAAGCATATAATGTCTGTGCCTTGGCACCCTTGCGTTTTGTGGACGACATGCTGTTGGCTCTCTGCAATGTGAGAGAGTCTATAGCCAAAAGGCGACCAGCGCTATGCAGTACAAAGTATTTGCAGGAACAAAATACTAAGATTACTACTGGCACAAGAGGGGGTGAGCCCGGAGGGCTGCTTACCGCCCGCTGAATAGCGGGTAAGAGGCGCAGAATTCCTTGTCTGGGTCTCCCCGGCTCCCCTCTGCAGCTCAGCGTGTCAGCAGGAATGGCTGCCGGCGTCTGTGGAGAGGGGCGGCCCGTGGGAGTTCCCAAACAAAAGTGCGGGAAACAGTGTCCCCTCTGTGCCTATTGTGAGGGCTGGAGTATGTAAAAACGACTCCAGCCCTCAGCGCTGATGCACTGACCAGCGTCCCGCCCCTCTCCTGACTGGCAGGTCTGGGGGCGGGAACGAACGGAACCAGGCCGCAAAAGCCGGGGACTCGAGTTATCAGCGCGGCCGCCGTAAAAGCGCGGCCCGCGCTGAAGTCCCCGGCGCACCACAAGTGCCAGCCGCGCCGCAGTCCCAGCGGCCGGCGCGACCGTTCCCCAAAAGTGTGCCCGCTTCAGCGAAGCTGAAATGAGGCCATGGCACAAGCGCCGCAGCGCTGATGTCCCCGGCGCACTACAACACCCAGCATGCTGCGGTGTGAGCGCGAAAAGCACGGGGACACAGAGTACCTTGAGGAAGCAGGGCCATGTCCCTGATGTACTCCGCTCCAATCCAGCATCTTCTCCAGGGGCTGTAGATGGAGCACGGTCTCAGTGCCTGGAGACCAGCAAATCCCACTTCACCCAGAGCCCTGTAAAAAGGGATGGGGAAGGAATCAGCATGTGGGCTCCAGCCTCCGTACCCGCAATGGGTACCTCAACCTTACAAACACCTCCGACATACAGTGGGGTGAGAAGGGAGCATGCTGGGGGCCCTGTATGGGCCCTCTTTTCTTCCATCCGACATAGTCAGCAGCTGCTGCTGACTAAAAACAATGGAGCTATGCGTGCGTGTGTGACCTCCTTCGCACAAAGCTAAAACTGAGGAATCCGTACTCCTACGGGAGGGTGTATAGCCAGAAGGGGAGGGGCCTTACACTTTTAAGTGTAGTACTTTGTGCGGCCTCCGGAGGCAGTAGCTATACACCCAATTGTCTGGGTCTCCCAATTAGGAGCGAAAAAGAAATCAAAAATCAAAAGAGGATGCATGTGTGTGTGTGACCTCCTGAACACAAAGCATTGAACTGGTTGGATTCTGTCATCCAGGGGGTGTATATGCTCGGAGGGAGGAGCTACACTTTTTAGTGTAGTACTTTGTGTGTCCTCCGGAGGCAGAAGCTATACACCCATGGTCTGGGTCTCCCATAAGGAACGATGAAGAAACAAGCTATGGAGGAAAGCACATGAAGAGGAACTTGCCAGGTAGAAGCTGTGTTCCTAAATTAGCTATTGAAAGCCTTAGCTCCTTGTAAGCACACACAGCTCACATCCAGCCTGTATGACTGGAAGAATAACAGGAGCAAGACCTGGCTCAACCACTTGGATAAGTGTAGGTGCTCTGGAGAAAAAACAGGTACTATAGAAAATATACTCCGGCACACTAAAGAATATCATGAAAAAGAGTCCAATATGGTGCTCAAAAAAAGTTTTTATTGGAAATAAATATTTTGTCCAACGTTTCAACCCGTTGAGGGTTTTCTTCAAGGACTATGGTAGATGAAACTAAAATTCTTAGGTAAGCACCAAGTCACGTTAGATGAAACAGATTTTTAATGTCCAAAATGGTACTAAGAGGGCCAGGGTTGGGTGTTAGGACATCAATTCGTGTGGGTAGAGAGAAAAGAAGAGAGGTCACAGCCGTTCTTGCAAGTGAAGCTAGTGTGTAAATTCCATGGAAGTCGCTGGAAGACTAATCCTTGTAAGCAAAGCTAGAATGTGCCAAGGGTCCAAAGCCACGGTGTGAGTCAAATTAAAGCCAATGTGGGTAAATGATTCATGCATGAACACAGGAGTAGAGGAATAGGTCTTAGATGGGTCCACAGGAGTACTGGGGAAACTCACTAAAGAATGTGGATCTCACGGGTGTTATGCTGTATCAGCCTCAAGTCAATACTTCTGTGATCCAATAAGATCATCAGTTGGTGAGTGTTTGCTTATTCAATGGTAGCTATGTAATGTAAGTGAGGCTACATCAGCTGTGGGAGAGGTCTGCGAGGTTCAAAAGTATGTTCCCCATAAATGGAGTGGTTGCTTTCCTATGCTGACTGTATATATGTTTTCTGTAAATGAGCAGGCCAAAGGCTCTGTGTGGAAGGACGTGTGGGACGCTGCACATCAGCCTGTATTACTAGAAGAGACACACAGAGCTCATATACAGCCTGTATTACTGGAGAGAGATACACAGCTCACAGCCAGCCTATATTACTGGGACAGACACACAGAGCTCACATCCAGCCTATATTACTGAGAGAGACACACAGTTCACATCCAGCCTATATTACTGGGAGACACACAGAGCTCACATCAGCCTATATTACTGGGAGAGACACAGAGCTCACATCCAGCCTATATTACTGGAAGAGACACACAGAGCTCACATTCAGCCTATATTACTGAGAGACACAGACCTCACATCCCGCTTATATTACTGGGAGAGACACACAGAGCTCACATCCAGCCTATATTACTGGGAGACACACAGAGCTCACATTCAGCCTATATTACTGGGAGAGACACAGAGCTCACATCCAGCCTATATTACTGGGAGAGACACAGAGCTCACATCCAGCCTATATTACTGGGAGAGACACAGAGCTCACATCCAGCCTATATTACTGGGAGAGACACAGAGCTCACATCCAGCCTATATTACTGGGAGAGACACAGAGCTCACATCCAGCCTATATTACTGGGAGAGACACACAGAGCTCACATCCAACCTATATTACTGGGAGAGACACAGAGCTCACATCCAGCCTATATTACTGGGAGAGACACAGAGCTCACATCCAGCCTATATTACTGGGAGAGACACAGAGCTCACATCCAGCCTATATTACTGGGAGAGACACAGAGCTCACATCCAGCCTATATTACTGGGAGAGACACAGAGCTCACATCCAGCCTATATTACTGGGAGAGACACAGAGCTCACATCCAGCCTATATTACTGGGAGAGACACAGAGGTCACATCCAGCCTATATTACTGGGAGAGACACAGAGGTCACATCCAGCCTATATTACTGGGAGAGACACAGAGCTCACATCCAGCCTATATTACTGGGAGATACATACAGAGCTCACATTCAGCCTATATTACTGGGAGAGACACAGAGCTCACATCCAGCCTATATTACTGGGAGAGACACAGAGCTCACATCCAGCCTATATTACTGGGAGAGACACAGAGCTCACATCCAGCCTATATTACTGGGAGAGACACAGAGCTCACATCCAGCCTATATTACTGGGAGAGACACAGACCTCACATCCAGCCTATATTACCGGGAGAGAGACAGAGCTCACATCCAGCCTATATTACTGGGAGACACACAGACCTCACATCCAGCCTATATTACTGGGAGAGACACAGAGCTCACATCCAGCCTATATTACTGGGAGAGACACAGAGCTCACATCCAACCATTATTATCGAGAAAGACACTCCCACAAGAGAAACATCTGAAATTTTGATGAGGCTGCAAATGTCATATCAAAGGTTTTGTAAATTAATGAAAAGAGTAAAGACTGAAACCTAGTACAATTTTATGAATTAACGATAACTACCATATGTAAAAATAATTATTTCAATATCAAACATTCTTGATGCACAAGCCCTTGGAGAGTCACTTTGTAGAGCAGGGAGTCATCTTCCCCATCATTCACTCTTTGGCCTCTTCTATAGGTAGCCCGATACAGGCAGATAGTATGTCATCACACCACCACTGGCAATCTACTCACAACACAGGCTTTGAATAGTCTTACAATGTGTTGGGGGAAGTATTGGGTAAGAGCTACACAATGACTTTGGTATCTAATTGACAAATAAAACAGATTTTGAGAAATGGAACCTACCCAGTCCAAATCGGTAACCATCTGAAAATCTGGTGCTGCTGTTCCAGAACACACAGGCGCTGTCTACGTGCTGAAGGAAATATTCTGCTGTCGCCTCTGTAATGTGAAATGGTAAAGATTGCTGATCCTCGAATCACATCAGGCCAGTATGATAGAACAGGACAGAAGACCTACCATTCTCCGTGATGATGGCATCCGTGTGAGAGCTGCCGTATTTGTGGATGTGTTCAATCGCATCTTGAACGCCATCCACCACTTCAATGCAACACTCCAGATCTCCATATTCTGACCGTAGGGATTTTACTTCTGAGGGGCTAAAGGTCAAGTAGGAGGCAAACTTTGGACCAGCATGGATTTTTACCTGCACAAAGTAACAATTGTATTTAGGATTTTTTTTTGTTACCTTCACTTTCCCCATAAATGGATAGTCAGTAGTGATGAGCGGGCACTACCATGTTCGGGTGTTTGGATGCATGCGACTCGAGCTACTGAGTATAATGGAAGTCAAAGGGGAACTCAAGCATTTTTCTAGAAATTCTTTCAGAAAATGCTCGAGTCCCCCATTGATTTCCATTATACTTGGGTCACACCCATCCAAGCATCCAACTGCTCATTAAGAGTGCCAAACACCTGAGCCTGCCAATGCTCACTCATCACTAGTTACAAGTACTGAGCACCTGAGCATGGTAGTGCTCGCTCATCACTAGTTACGAGTACTGAGCACCCGAGCATGGTAGTGCTCACTCATCACTAGTTACCAGTACTGAGCACCCGAGCATGGTAGTGCTCACTCATCACTAGTTACAAGTACTGAGCACCTGAGCATGGTAGTGCCCGCTCATCACTAGTTACGAGTACTGAGCACCCGAGCATGGTAGTGCTCACTCATCACTAGTTACAAGTACTGAGCACCTGAGCATGGTAGTGCCCGCTCATCACTAGTTACCAGTACTGAGCACACGAGCATGGTAGTGCCCGCTCATCACTAGTTACGAGTACTGAGCACCTGAGCATGGTAGTGCCCGCTCATCACTAGTTACGAGCACTGAGCACCCGAGCATGGTAGTGCTCACTCATCACTAGTTACGAGTACTGAGCACCCGAGCATGGTAGTGCCCGCTCATCACTAGTTACGAGTACTGAGCACCTGAGCATGGTAGTGCCCGCTCATCACTAGTTACGAGTACTGAGCACCCGAGCATGGTAGTGCCCGCTCATCACTAGTTACGAGTACTGAGCACCTGAGCATGGTAGTGCCCGCTCATCACTAGTTACGAGTACTGAGCACCCGAGCATGGTAGTGCCCGCTCATCACTAGTTACAAGTACTGAGCACCCGAGCATGGTAGAGCCTGCTCATCACTAGTTACAAGTACTGAGCACCCGAGCATGGTAGTGCTCGCTCATCACTAGTTACAAGTACTGAGCACCCGAGCATGGTAGTGCTCCCTCATCACTAGTTACGAGTATCAAGCACCCGAGCATGGTAGTGATGAGCGAGCACTAGTTACAAGTACTGAGCACCTGAGCATGGTAGTGCTCACTCATCACTAGTTACAAGTATTGAGCACCCGAGCATGGTAGTGCTCGCTCATCACTAGTTACGAGTACAGAGCATGGTAGTGCCCGCTCATCACTAGTTACGAGTACCGAGCACCCAAGCATGGTAGTGCTCGCTCATCACTAGTTACCAGTACTGAGCACCCGAGCATGGTAGTGCCCGCTCATCACTAGTTACGAGTATCGAGCACCCGAGCATGGTAGTGATGAGTGAGCACTAGTTACGAGTACTGAGCACCCGAGCATGGTAGTGCTCGCTCATCACTAGTTACCAGTACAGAGCACCCGAGCATGGTAGTGCCTGCTCATCACTAGTTACCAGTACTGAGCACCCGAGCATGGTAGTGCCCGCTCATCACTAGTTACCAGTACTGAGCACCTGAGCATGGTAGTGCCCACTCATCACTAGTTACGAGTACTGAGCACCCGAGCATGGTAGTGCTCACTCATCACTAGTTACGAGTACTGAGCACCCGAGCATGGTAGTGCCCGCTCATCACTAGTTACGAGTACTGAGCACCCGAGCATGGTAGTGCTCGCTCATCACTAGTTACGAGTACAGAGCACCCGAGCATGGTAGTGCTCGCTCATCACTAGTTACGAGTACAGAGCACCCGAGCATGGTAGTGCCCGCTCATCACTAGTTACGAGTACTGAGCACCCGAGCATGATAGTGCTCGCTCATCACTAGTTACGAGTACTGAGCACCGGAGCATGATAGTGTCCACTCATCACTAGTTACCAGTACAGAGCACCCGAGCATGGTAGTGTCCACTCATCACTAGTTACGAGTACTGAGCACCCGAGCATGGTAGTGCCCGCTCATCACTAGTTACGAGTACTGAGCACCCGAGCATGATAGTGCTCGCTCATCACTAGTTACGAGTACTGAGCACCGGAGCATGGTAGTGTCCACTCATCACTAGTTACCAGTACAGAGCACCCGAGCATGGTAGTGTCCACTCATCACTAGTTACGAGTACTGAGCACCCGAGCATGGTAGTGTCCACTCATCACTAGTTACGAGTACTGAGCACCCGAGCATGATAGTGCCCGCTCATCACTAGTTACGAGTACTGAGCACCCGAGCATGATAGTGCCCGCTCATCACTAGTTACGAGTACTGAGCACTCGAGCATGGTAGTGATGAGCGAGCAATAGTTACAAGTACCGAGCATCCGAGCATGGTAGTGCCCGCTCATCACTAGTTGCGAGTACCAAGCACCCGAGCATGGTAGTGCCCGCTCCTCACTAATAGTAAGTGCGGGTTCCATCTCTTGGGCAATCATCTATGAAGTGTCACCTGATCCTAGCTTCACAAGCCATACTAGCCAGCAGCAACGGCTGCACAGAAGAGGGGAGGAAATGGAGAGGTGACTTCACTAATGGGAGTTTCAGAAACAAAGTTTTACATTTATTGGGGCTGAAAGAGGAAAGATGCCCCCGACTGTTTCCATTAAGGTAACAAATTGTGACTGGCGAAATTCTGCTCCATGCAGGTTCTCCTTAACGGGCTCACATTAAAAAATGGGATTTAGGAATCCCACTAAAGGTATTCACTAGGGGTGCCAAGAATCAGACATTTAACACCAATCCTGAGTCAAGAAGTGTATGATAGATCTACAATGAATGCAAAGCTCCAGCAGGAGCCATAGATCACCTGTTCCACTCTCAGCATGTCAATGATTTGGTCAAACAGTGGTGTTCTCAGGACATCTCGGTGGATGAGAAGAGTCTCCATAGCATTGCAGGCGGCAGGATACTCGCACTTTGAATCTCTAACTAATGATTTTTTTTAAAAAAAAAAGGGGAAAATATAATAATAATAATAATGATAACAATAATAATAATAAAAATTACTAATAAGTACCACCATGAAAACCAGCAAACAATGTCTAGCATGAATATTTAGGGTTTTTTCCTCCCCAAAAAGGGAGAGAAAAATTAGACGATAATTGGCCCCTTTGCTGCAACAGTTTGTCTATACAGGGAATACGTCATAAGAAGATTCCCTTTCTCTATCGATTCATTGGGTGACACTGGAAGCCATGGGTGTATATGCTGCCATCGCTGGGAGGCTCACACTATGCAAGAAAAAAAAGTTCGCTCCTCCAAAGTAGTGTACACCTATTGGGCCAGCCTGTATTTTATTTTAGGTTGCTTCTCCTAATACTTTCACACTAACTGATCAGCTCGTCTCCAGTTGGAGGGTATATACTACTGAGGAGGCTCTATCTTTTTGTCTTGCCTAGTGTCAGCAGCATACACCATGGTTACCCATGTCCCCCAATGAAGGCTCCGAGAAACATTTTTCGGTGAGCAATTTTTGCACTTCCTGTTTTGATGACCTTTCAGTAGTCTCATTGTCATTTGTCTGTGATGATAATGACTGACAACACATCTATATACAGTAAATATCACAGGTTTCACCAACCTCCTCCTGTTAACACCTCTATATACAGCCCTTAATCTCACAGTGAACGCAGCGCTAATAACAGAGGAGGATAAAGGGACCCCCATTTTGGAGATTGGGGAGGGTCTCTGACATATGATGTGCATCTCTTGGACAATTATGTATCCTGTGGGTATGCCATAAATGTCTGATGACCCAACCCTTTTTACAGATTCGTCAGCTCTACTGCAAACCATTGACTCCTGCACTTACCAATCCTTGTGACTTTCTCCACACTGGCTTCATTGTCCACATACACATGGCATATTCCCTCGCTGTGACCCATGACCGGTATTCCCTTAGCCGCATTCTGGATATCCCTGACCAGCTCAGAAGAGCCACGTGGGATGATCAAATCAATCAGCTTGTTTAGACGACACAGATCCTCAACATCTTCCCTTGTGTTCACCTGTAATGCAGAGAAAATACAAAGCACAGATGCAAGGCCACTCATTAATAAAGAATACAGTGGAACCTTGGTTTAAGAGTAACTTGGTTTGAGAGCGTTTTGCAAGACAAGTAAAGCTTTTTACAAATTTTAACTTGGTTTAAGAGCAATGCTTTGCAAGAAGAGCAAATACTCACCGTGCACACTACTGGTTCTGTCCTTTCACCGCGCTCTGACCCGCTCTGGAGGTAACTTTCTGTCCATATGCACTGTATACTATACACAGTATACCATTGTATAGTACAGTATATACTATATAGCATGTCTATCAATTTGCATTTGTGGATACAGTACTGTACTTTCTTTTTGCTAATCAGTACAGCACATTACTTGTACCGTAATCTAATTGCCTGGGCAGTATGCTTTCCCCACATTTGGCTTAGTTCTACCCTTATTTTGGGGGGGAGTAGTAGATTTGAGGTGTGTTTTTTTGTGTATAGTACTAAAATAAAGGTTGTCATAGTTATACATCATTTTCGCTCTATAATGTACCTCCCATACACCAACAATTCTATTGTAAGCCAACGTGCAGTGTAATTTGTTTTATATGTTTTTACTGCACTGCACAGTATTTTGTATTAGTGTACTGGAATAATTGTATATGAATGCAGGACATTATTTTGTATTACTGTAATAAGTTTCTATAAATACAGTAAATATTTTTGGGTTGTGGAACGAATTGTCTGCATTTATTTCCTATAGGAAAATTCGCTTTGATATAAGAGTAACTTGGTTTAAGAGCACACTCCCGGAACCAATTATGCTCGTAATCCAAGGTTCCACTGTATATCGTACCATCAGATAAAACATAATCTATGACCCAAAGTAGTTCACATTAGGCCCCACTCACACTTGCGCTATTTTGATGCAAACGGAATCCGTCACTAATGTAGTACAGTTCATTTATTTACAGTGGAAGCGCGACATCATGTGGACACAAGCGGGTACTGCATGACACACACACGCGCCATAGTAACGCGCTTCCACTGTACATAAATGAACTGTACTACATTAGTGACGGATTCCGTTTGCGTCAAAATAGCGCAAGTGTGAAACTAGCCTTATGCACTCATCCAAATATTGAAATGCTGATGCAGCACAGTGATCCCCATGTTGTTCCAATGCACGACTATAGCCAAATCCCAGCACGGGGGGGGGGGGGGGGAGAGATAATAATACTAATAAAACAATATCTATGTACCAGCTGGATGGCATCCTTTACTCCATGAATGGACAGTGCCTCTTGGGTAAGCCGGTATAGAGTTTGGTTGCTGTTGGACGCCTCTTTTCCACCTTTTAACAACAAACCATTGCCACTAGCAATAGCCAATGCAGAAACCTGGTAAAAAAAAAAAAAAAAAAAAAAAAAGGGAACAACGCAAGAACAATAGTCAGGATCCACATGACAAATTTCCACGTGAAGGTCGTCAGAATAACAACAAATGTCTGGATTTTGCAAATTGGGATTCTGATCTGGCTTATATATCCTGAGTCATATTGCAAAGGATTGTAGAAAATCCACTTGTGACTTTTAGGATCGCTACTTCCAATAGGTGGCGCTGTGCTAGAGTTTGTCTCCTTTACTGGAGAGACAATTTGGATATTTATAGTGTATCTGCACTTTTAGAAAATTTTTGATCAGTAGAGGTCTGGGTAGAGAGCCCCTGACTGATCACTAAAGCAGCACTAATTTCAGCACTGCTCTCCTCCAAGACTGAAAATGGGCTCATAGGCTGTCCATTAAGTCCTTCTTCAGTCTCGGAGCAGAGCAGGACTCAGTTGCCCCTTAATTTTAGCAACTGGTAGCGATCTCAGCACTAGGACCATCACTAGAAATACTCCTAACATGTCTTTTATGTTATAACTTTATACTTGGACCTTTGTAGCAGCAGAAAAATCTACCGTTGACCATTCTGAACATACTAGAAGAATTACAGAATTCTGGACCTAGTAATGTTTCCCCTTATAGCAGTAGGGAAGACTGTTGTTTCTCATTCATCAAGGTAAATGGTTTGTACCTGAGGAAGACAGTCTGGCCGGGACTCGAAAATAACGAGCAGGACTCCGATTGGAACAGTAACTTGTTCTAGTTGTAATTCGTTGGCGATTCGCGTTCTACGTATGACCCGTCCCACACTGTCCTGGGAGGAGGCAGCAATCTGTCTAAGACCTATGGCCAAGCTGTTCAATTTTGCTGTGGAAAGGCTTAGTCTTTTCAATAGTGGAGCAGCCAGTCTTCCTATAACAATAAAATAAAAAAAAAAAAAAAGAAGAATTAGATTAATTTCCGATCCCTGCCAAAATATTAGACCTGTCCTTTCTCCTACTAGATGGGATCTATGGCAATAGCTAACCTTTGTCCTCTGCTTCTTCCATGTCCTTCCTGTTTGCAGCCAGAATCTCTTCTCTGTGATCGGTCAGTAAATCAGCGAGATGATAAATTATTTCTGCTCTCTGTTGTGGGACATTATAAAATGTTAGCTTTCTTTTATTAGAGAGAATAATGTTTAATAGACTACTTATTGATCCTGGGTCTTATTTTAAAA
The DNA here is from genome assembly GCF_048569485.1 of Anomaloglossus baeobatrachus. Classification (NCBI taxonomy): domain Eukaryota; kingdom Metazoa; phylum Chordata; class Amphibia; order Anura; family Aromobatidae; genus Anomaloglossus; species Anomaloglossus baeobatrachus. Next base: position 40,445,465 of record NC_134357.1, on the reverse strand, counting down.
TCTGTAACAGGATCCCCCATCTACCATGTGCCGTATAAAACTGGGAGTCTTATTTGACAATGGGGTTAGGCGCCGTGGAGCAACTGCTTCCTGATCCCAAATTACATCCAGATTTGTATTCCAGAGCTGCATTCACTATTCTGATGGTGGAGTCACTGTGTACATGCATTACATTACTTATCCTGTACTGATCTGGAGTTACATCCTGTATTATACTCCAGAGCTGCACTCACTATTCTACTGGTGCAGTCACTGTGTACATACATTACATTACTTATCCTGTACTGATCCGGAGTTACATCCTGTATTATACTCCAGAGCTGCACTCGCTATTCTGCTGGTGCAGTCACTGTGTACATACATTACTTATCCTGTACTGATCTGGAGTTACATCCTGTATTATACTCCAGAGCTGCACTCACTATTCTGCTGGTGCAGTCACTGTGTACATACATTACTTATCCTGTACTGATCTGGAGTTACATCCTGTATTATACTCCAGAGCTGCACTCACTATTCTGCTGGTGCAGCCACTGTGTACATACATTACATTACTGATCCTGTACTGATCCGGAGTAACATCCTGTATTATACTCCAGAGCTGCACTCACTATTCTGCTTGTGCAGTCACTGTGCACATACATTACAATACTTATCCTGAACTGATCCAGGGTTACATTTCCTTTAGCTCACACCTCTGCCGCATACAATACAGTATTCTCCAGCTTACGTCAAGGCTGCTGTACCCTATATACGCTATAACAGAAAAATTCCACTCTTCTACATATGGAAGGTGTGGACGCAGCATCACCTGCTCTGGTCTTAGCGTTGCCAGACTCCTTCCACCTATCCGTGCCATTTCAGCCTGTTGCTCCACAGTGGGCCCTAAGAAAAAAAAAAACCTAAATAAGACCAAGGGGTCAATGACGGAATAAAGCATATGACATCATTGTATTTACATACAGTTGGACAAACATAAAAGCTTAGTAAGCGCCATTAACTCACAAATTAGTGAGCGACGCGGATGACATGTGATGGCACATATCTGTGATGGCACATATCTACAGCAACGTGTGAACAATACCTAAAAATCGTACGAGATGTGGCAGTCATTATCGGTGCCGCTCAGTTCTCATGTGTAAATGAGCGGCGCTGGAAGTGAGCGGTGCTGGATACCACCATTAACCCCTTAAGGACGAAGCCAGTTTTGTACTTAATGACCAGGCCATTTTTTGCAATTTTGACCAGTGTCCCTTTATAAGGCTATAACTCTGGAACGCTTCAATGGATCCCGGTGATTCTGAGATTGTTTTTTCGTGACATATTGGGCTTCATGTTAGAGGTAAAATTTAGGATGATATTTTTATTTTTTTTTTGTGAAAAAATATGAAATTTGACAAAAAAAATTAAAATTTTGCAATTATCAAACTTTTAATTTTTATGCCCATAAACCAGAGAGTTATGTCACACAAAATAGTTAATAAACAACATTTCCCACATGTCTACTTTACATCATCACAATTTTTGAAACAAAATTTTTGGGGGTTAGGAAGTTATAAGGGGTCAAAGTTCATCAGCAATTTCCCATTTTTTCAAGAAAGAAGGGAATTTTGTTTACTTACCGTAAATTCCTTTTCTTCTAGCTCTAATTGGGAGACCCAGACAATTGGGGTGTATAGGCTATGCCTCCGGAGGCCGCACAAAGTATTACACTCAAAAGTGTTAAGCCCCTCCCCTTCTGCCTATACACCCCCCGTGCTCCCACGGGCTCCTCAGTTTTGGTGCAAAAGCAAGAAGGAGGAAAAAGAATTATAAACTGGTTAAAGTAACTTCAATCCGAAGGAATATCGGAGAACTGAAACCATTCAACATGAACAACATGTGTACACAAAAAAACAGGGGCGGGTGCTGGGTCTCCCAATTAGAGCTAGAAGAAAAGGAATTTACGGTAAGTAAACAAAATTCCCTTCTTCTTTGTCGCTCTATTGGGAGACCCAGACAATTGGGACGTCCAAAAGCAGTCCCTGGGTGGGTAACATAATACCTCGTAAGAGAGCCGTAAAACGGCCCTTTCCTACAGGTGGGCAACCGCCGCCTGAAGGACTCGTCTACCTAGGCTGGCATCCGCCGAATCATAGGTATGCACCTGATAGTGCTTCGTGAAAGTGTGCAGGCTCGACCCGGTAGCCGCCTGACACACCTGCTGAGCCGTAGCCTGGTGCCTCAAAACCCAGGACGCGCCCACGGCTCTGGTAGAATGGGCCTTCAGCCCTGAGGGAACCGGAAGCCCAGCCGAACGGTAAGCTTCGATAATTGGCTCCTTGAACCACCGAGCCAGGGTTGATTTGGAAGCCTGTGACCCTTTACGCTGGCCAGCGACAAGGACAAAGAGTGCATCCGAGCGGCGCAGGGGCGCCGTACGAGAAATGTAGAGTCTGAGTGCTCTCATCAAATCTAACAAGTGCAAATCCTTTTCACATTGGTGAACTGGATGAGGATAAAAAGAAGGTAAGGAAATATCCTGATTAAGATGAAAGGAGGATACCACCTTAGGGAGAAAATCCGGAACCGGACGTGGAACCACCTTGTCCTGGTGAAACACCAGGAAAGGGGCTTAGCACGACAATGCTGCTAGCTCAGACACTCTCCGAAGTGAAGTGACTGCTACTAGAAAAAACACTTTCCGCGAAAGGCGTGAGAGAGAAATATCCCTCATTGGCTCGAATGGTGGTTTCTGAAGAACCATCAGCACCCTGTTCAGATCCCAGGGTTCTAACGGCCGCTCGCAAGGAGGGACGATGTGACAGACCCCCTGCAGGAACGTGCGTACCTGTGGAAGCCTGGCTAGGCGCTTCTGGAAAAAACACAGAGGGCGCTGAGACTTGTCCCTTAAGGGAGCCGAGCGACAAACCCTTTTCCAGTCCAGATTGAAGGAAGGACAGAAAAGTGGGCAAGGCAAAAGGCCAGGGAGAAATACCCTGAGCAGAGCACCACGACAGGAAAATTTTCCACGTCCTGTGGTAGTTCTTGGCGGACGTTGATTTCTTAGCTTGTCTCATAGTGGCAATGACGTCTTGAGATAACCCTGAAGACGCTAGGATCCAGGACTCAATGGCCACACAGCCAGGTTGAGAGCCGCAGAATTCAGATGGAAAAACGGCCCTTGAGATAGCAAGTCTGGTCGGTCTGGTAGTGCCCACGGTTGGCCGACCGTGAGATGCCACAGATCCGGGTACCACGACCTCCTTGGCCAGTCTGGAGCGACGAGGATTGCGCGGCGGCAGTCGGTCCTGATCTTGCGTAACACTCTGGGCAACAGTGCCAGCGGAGGAAACACATAAGGGAGCTGAAACTGCGACCAATCCTGAACTAAGGCGTCTGCCGCCAGAGCTCTGGGATCTTGAGACCGTGCCATGAACATTGGTACCTTGTTGTTGTGCCGGGACGCCATGAGGTCGACGACCGGCACCCCCCAGCAGCAACAGATCTCCTGAAACACGTCCGGGTGAAGGGACCATTCCCCTGCGTCCATGCCCTGGCATCTGAGATAATCCGCTTCCCAGTTTTCCACGCCTGGGATGTGGACTGCGGATATGGTGGATGCCGTGGCTTCCACCCACATCAAAATCCGCCGGAATTCCTGGAAGGCTTGCCGGCTGCGTGTGCCGCCTTGGTGGTTGATGTATGCCACCGCTGTGGAATTGTCCGACTGAATTCGGTTCTGCTTGCCCTCCAGCCACTGCTGGAACGCTTTCTGGGCAAGATACACTGCCCGTATTTCCAGAACGTTGATCTGAAGCGAGGACTCTTGCTGGGTCCACGTACCCTGAGCCCTGTGGTGGAGAAAAAAACCGCTCCCCACCCTGACAGACTCGCGCCCGTCGTGACTACTTCCCAGGATGGGGGTAGGAAGGATTTCCCCTTCGATAATGAAGTGGGAAGAAGCCACCACCGAAGGGAAGCTTTGGTCGCCTGAGAGAGGGAGACGGTCCTGCCGAGGGACGTCGGCTTCCTGTCCCATTTACGTAGGATGTCCCATTGAAGGGGACGCAGGTGAAACTGCGCGAAAGGGACTGCCTCCATTGCTGCCACCATCTTCCCCAGGAAGTGCATGAGGCGCCTCAAGGGGTGTGACTGGCCTTGAAGGAGAGATTGTACCCCTTTCTGTAGTGACTACTGCTTGATTAGCGGAAGCTTCACTATCGCTGAGAGGGTATGAAACTCCATGCCAAGATATGTCAGCGATTAGGCTGGTGTCAGATTTGACTTTGGAAAATTGATGATCCACCCGAAACCCTGGAGAGTCTCCAGGGAAGCGTCGAGGCTGCGTTGGCATGCCTCTTGAGAGGGTGTCTTGATCAGCATCCAAGTACGGGATCACCGAGTGACCCTGCGAGTGTAGGAGCGCTACTACAGTAGCCATAACCTTGGTAAAAACCCGTGGGGCTGTTGCCAGGCCAAACGGCAGTGCCACGAATTGCAGGTGTACGTTTCCTATGGCGAAGCGCAAGAAGCGCTGGTGCTCTGGAGCAATCGGTACGTGGAGATAAGCATCTTTGATATCGATCGATGCAAGGAAATCTCCTTGGGACATTGATGCGATGACGGAGCGGAGGGATTCCATCCTGAACCGTCTGGTTTTTTACATGTTTGTTGAGCAGTTTCAGGTCCAGGACCGGGCGGAAAGACCCGTCCTCCTTTGGGACCACAAACAAGTTGGAGTGAAAACCGTGGCTCAGTTTGCTGAAGATGAACCGGGATCACCACTCCTTCTGCATTCAGAGTGCGCAGCGCCTGCAGAAGAGCCTCGGCTCGCTAGAGAGGCGGGGATGACCTGAAGAATCTAGTCGGGGGACGATAGGTGAACTCTATCTTGTAACCGTGAGACAGAATGTCTCTCACCCAGCGGTCTTTTATTTGTGGCAGCCAGGTGTCGCAAAAGCGGGAGAGCCTGCCACCGACCGAGGATGCTACTAGAGGAGGTCGAAAGTCATGAGGAAGCCGCTTTGTTAGCGGCGCCTCCTGTGGCCTTTTAAGGACGTGACTTAGACCGCCATGCATCAGAGTTCCTTTGTTCTTTCTGAGACCTTTTGGACGAGGAGAATTGGGACCTGCCCGCGCCCTGAAAGGACCGAAACCTCGACTGCCCTCTCCTCTGTTGGGGTATGTTCTGTTTGGGCTGGGGTAAGGATGTATCCTTTCCCTTGGATTGTTTGATGATTTCATCCAGACGCTCGCCAAACAGCCTGTCGCCAGAAATTGGCAAACTGGTTAAGCGCTTTGTTAGAAGCAGAATCTGCCTTCCATTCCCGTAGCCACAAGGCCCTGCGGAGTACCACCGAATTGGCGTCCGCGACCGCCGTACGGCTCGCAGAGTCCAGGACAGCAATAATAGCGTAAGACGCAATTGCCGAGGTCTGGGTGGTAATGGATGCCACTTGTGGCGCGGCCGTGCATGTGGCTGCTTCAATTTGCGCTTGACCTGCTGAGATAGCTTGTAGCGCCCATACGGCTGCGAATGCTGGGGCAAAAGAAGCTCCGATAGCTTCATAGATGGATTTCAACCAGAGCTCCATCTGCCTGTCAGTGGCATCTTTGAGCGAGGCCCTCTCTTCCACTGCAATTATGGATCTAGCCGCCAGTCTGGAGATTGGGGGATCCACTTTGGGACACTGAGTCCAACCTTTAACCACGTCAGGGGGAAAAAGATAACGTGTATCCTTAAGGCGCTTCGAAAAAAACGCTTATCTGGACAAGCATGATGATTCTGGACTGCCTCTCTGAAATCAGAGTGGTCTAGAAACATACTCGGTGTATGAGAAGCTGACTCCTCCGCCGGAGGAGCTGAGGGAGAAATATCCAGCATTTGATCGATGGACGCAATAAGAACGTTCACTATGGCGTCCCCGTCTGGAGTATTAAGATTGAGAGCGCCCTCAGGATCAGAATCCTGATCAGTTGTCTCCGCATCATCAACCAGAGATTCCCCCCGCTGAGACCCTGAACAATATGATGTTGAGGGAAATTCTAAGCGAGCCCGCTTAGTCGGTCTGGGGCTGGGGTCTAAGTCAGAACCCTCAGCCTGGGATGTATGAGATACCCCGGGAGGACATTGTTGGTCCAACTGAGAGGGGCCAGGGAACAATGATTCAACAGAGTCCCTTTGCTGAGATACCGGCCTGGACTGCAAGGCTTCTAGTATCTTAGCCATAGTCTCAGAGAGTTTCGCAAACTCCGTCCCCATCACTAGGACAGTGTCAACAGGTGGCTCCCCCTGGGCCCCTCTTAGCAGAGGCCCTGGCTGAAGAAGTGTCACCGGGGTCGAACATTGCACACAATGAGGGTCAATGGGACCTGCCGGCAGCTGGGCCGTACAAGCGGCGCAGGCAGCATAATAAGCCTGTGTGTTGGCACCCCTGCCTTTTGTGGGCGCCATGCTATTGTTTTCCCTGAGTAACACAGTAGGGTATATAGCCAGAATGAACTGTGCTCATACAGTGTGAAATATATACTATAAACAAATAATGCATCAATACACTACAGCACCATGGGGCTAGCACCACATGTGCTGCTTACCATCCGCCTAAAAGCGGTTATGAGGCCACCAGAGACCGTGTCTGGGTCTCACAGACTTTGTCCCCCTCTGCAGCGTCGGAGGAGCTGACAGGAATGGCTGCGGCGTCCTGACGAGAGGAGGGAGCCGTGGGCGTGGCCGAGGTGCTCACAATGTGCACAGTGAGGGGGGTGGAGTATGAAAATCATGCTCCAGCCCTCAGTGCTGCTCGTTCCCTGCAGCGTCCCGCCCTTCCCCCTGCCTGTCAGGGCTGAGGGCGGGAGAAAGGGAAACTAGGCCGCAAGCAAGCCGGGGACTCGAGTATAAGCGTGGCCGCCGTAAAAGCGCGGCACACGCCGAAGTCCCCGGCGAACTACAAGTCCCAGCCGCGCCGCAGTTTACCATGGCAGCGGCGGTTAGCGCGGTAGCCCCTACATATAAACACACTCAGCGACGCTGAGTGTGTAATGGCACAGTTTAGCCCGGTCAGCGCCACGGCCCGGTGCACTAGCACACCCAGCAAAGCTGAGGTGTTGCCGTGCGCGGTCCCCACAGGGATACAGAGTACCTTCACGTAGCAGGGCCATGTCCCTGAACGGTACCCGGCTCCTATCCAGCAGTCTCCACAGGAGTTGTGGATGAAGCCCGGTCTCAGTGCCTGGAGACCGATAGGATCCCACTTCGCCCAGAGCCCTGAGGGGGATGGGGAAGGAAAACAGCATGTGGGCTCCAGCCTCCGTACCCGCAATGGATACCTAAACCTTAACAACACCGCCGACAAGAGTGGGGTGAGAAGGGAGCATGCTGGGGGCCCTATATGGGCCCACTTTTCTTCCAACCGACATAGTCAGCAGCTGCTGCTGACTAATCTGTGGAGCTGTGCTGTGCGTGTCTGACCTCCTTCGCACAAAGCAGAAAAACTGAGGAGCCCGTGGGAGCACGGGGGGTGTATAGGCAGAAGGGGAGGGGCTTAACACTTTTGAGTGTAATACTTTGTGCGGCCTCCGGAGGCATAGCCTATACACCCCAATTGTCTGGGTCTCCCAATAGAGCGACAAAGAAATTTACAAAACCATGTTTTTTAGGGACCACATCACATTTGAAGTGACTTTGAGAGTCCTAGGTGACAGAAAATACCCAAAAGTGACCCCATTCTAAAATCTGCACCCCTCAAGGTACTCAAAACCACATCAAAGAAGTTTATTAACCCTTCAGGTGCCTCACATGAACTAAAGTAATGTGGAATGAAAAAAAAAAAAAAAAAACATTTTACCCAAAAATGTTGCTTTAGCATCAATTTTCTCACTTTTTCAAGAGGTAGCTCCCAAAATTGGAGCTCACACTTTGTTACCCACTTTCTTATGAGCGCGCCGATACCCCACATGTGGCGAGAAACCTCTGTACGGGCAAATGGTAGAGCTTGGAACGAAAGGAGCAATATTTGAATTTTTGAAAGCAAATTTGGCAGAAACAGATTGCGGGCACCATGTTACATTTACAGGTCCCCTAAGGTACCTAAACAGCAGAAACCCCCCTCAAGTGACTCCATTTTGGAAACTAGACCCCTTAAGGCTTCTATCTAGGGGTATAGTGAGCATTTTGGACTGACAGGTACTTCACAGAATTTGATAACATTAGGTTGTCATATTGAAAATTTTCATTTTTTTAGCAAAAATGTTGCTTTAGCATCAATTTTCTCACTTTTTCAAGAGGTAGCTCCAAAAATTGGAGCTCACACTTTGTTACCCACTTTCTTATGAGCGCGCCGATACCCCACATGTGGCGAGAAACCTCTGTACGGGCAAATGGTAGAGCTTGGAACGAAAGGAGCAATATTTGAATTTTTGAAAGCAAATTTGGCAGAAACAGATTGTGGGCACCATGGAATATATTCTCAAAATCCTTCCAGGAATTATTACTCACAAAGGGCGGCATGCCCCTAAAAACACGTTTACTGGACTTGGTCTTGCTAACAAAACAGTTGTAGAAGGAAGAATAAACTTTATTGGACGGAAGGGCAAAATGTTCAAATGTGGAGGAGTTGGCAGCCACTATGTGGCAAACCTGAGTGTGCCAAAGATGACAGAACACCAGCAGGGCCGGAAGGACAGCTTTATCTTCCAAATAACTGGTCGTACAATGTCTTCTTAGCTCCATCAATCCCTATATGAGGGACAAATGTGCCAAGCGACATGGTACATCATAACAGGCTCCTGCCCGCCAAGGTAGGAACCGCTATGTGCACAAAACGACCAATTCGTTACAGAATTCTGAAAGTATTGTTCGATGCAGGTGGTTCGGCAAGAACCCTGCAGTAAAGCCCATAGTGTTTGAATATGGCACAGCATCATTGTTAGGGGATCCTCCAATAAAATGATCATGCCCATAATACCAAGATAAATGCAAAGAAAAGTTTTGTGTAGTAAGACCTAGTGGTAATATGAGTCAAACTAAAATAATTGTTAAAAAAAATGTTTGAGTAATGAAGTCCTGGAAAGTTGTCAAATGATGAGACTTTGAGAACATTAGTGGAGTCCACACTTTGGAGTCTAAAGACGTGGGCATGTGGACTGGGTTTTGTCTGAATAATTGTTTGGGATGTGATGATAAAGTCCTGGAATTAATTGTGAAATGGGGTAAAATGTGTTTTACTGCTGAAAAATGTTCTCTTTATTACTAGTCCAAGAAAAAAAAATTACTGAACAGAAATATAAAAGTAAAGTATTTTCAAAATTAAAAAAAAGCTGCTACCACACAGTTTGGTGTAATTTATTTATGCCAATTAATAATTGAGGGATGTATGGTAGGTTTCAAAACAGGGGGAGATGCAAAGGCCTGGTTGGGAGGGGCACATGGGGCAGTAGTACCGGGAATCGCTCCTTGTGCCGTGCTTTCTACAAACACGGCATCTTTTTTGGGGATACCTTTGGGTGGGAGTGGAAGGGATGGGGCGAATGAAATGACGCTCGGAAAGTCTCCGGACATCCTCTGACTCGAAGGCTTCCTCCTGTGCCTCCGAGTTAAAGAGGAGGCTCTCAATAATTTTCTCCTGGTATAGGAGGAAAGAGAGCGGTCCTTGAGATTTTTTATAGAGGATGAAGCTATTATAGGTAGCAACCTGTAGGAGATAGATTGCTACCTTTTTATACCAGGTTTTGGTTTTCCGCTTCACTAGATAAGGCTGAAGCACCTGGTCAGACAAATCTACACCTCCCATGAACTTATTGTAGTCTGCGACACAGAGCGGCTTCTGTTTGTCACTGGTGGCGCCCCTGTCCCTGACCGTCACAGTGGTGTCCGCATGCAATGTGGTGAGCATGAAAACATCCTTGCGGTCTCTCCATTTTATGGCAAGAAGATGGTCACTTGCCATTGAGGAGGACGCACCCTTCTCCAGACGTTTAGACACCAACTGTGGGGGTAGACCAACTCTGTTTTTTCTGATTGTTCCACAGGCCCCTGTGTTTGCAGCGTGGAGGGATTTAGAAAGGGGGACACTGGTATAGTAATTATCGGTATACATGTGATAGCCTTTCTCAAGGAAGGGGGTCATTAGCTCCCAAACAATTTTGCCAGGGATGCCAATTGCCTGGGGGCAGTTTGGGGGGTTGATTTGGCGATCCCTCCCTTCGTAAATGAGAAAGGTACACGTGTAACCGGTTGTGCTTTAGCACATTTTGTATAATTTTATACCATATTTGGCACGCTTGGAGGGGATAAATTGGCGGAAAGACAGACGGCCCTTATAGCTCATAAGGGACTCGTCTATAGAAACATTTTTGTCAGGGGTATACGAATTTAGGAAGGTAGTTTTTAGAAGGGATATTAGGGGTCTCAATTTATAAAGTCGGTCATAGTTTGGGTCATTTCTTTGGAGGGCTTGGGAATTATCGTTAAAGTGCAGGAATCGCAAAAGGGTCTCATATCGGGATCGGGTCATGATGGCTGCAAACACAGGGGTGCTGTGCACTGTTTTTGTTGCCCAGTACGAGCGGAGTGTAGATTTTTTCACTAACCCCATGTTAAAAGTTATGCCCAAAATTTTTTTAAGTTCCGGGACATTTGTGGGGATCCAGGAGCGGGAATGGATGGAGGTAGGATGTTGGGATATATATTGACGGGCATATAAATTGGTTTGGTGGACAAATAATTGGAGGACTTCTGGGGTAACATAAATTTGGAAAAAATCTAATGGGGTAAAATTTGTGACATTTACATTTATACCGGGGGTTGCTACAAATGGAGGAATTTGAGGGAAGAAGGACGGGTCAGGATACCATAGTGGCCGGGGAAGGGCACTACTTGGACCTGCCTCTGACGTTTCAGCATTGACGACCGACTCCGCTACCATCGGGCTGTCGGATCCCGAGGAGGAAGCCGAGTCGTCACCATCCGAAAATCGCTCGATTTCAGAGGCAGACTCTGTATCCGAGCCTGAACTGCCGGAGGCAAGAAGCATGTATGCCTGCTCGGCGGTAAATGTTCTCCGCGCCATTACAGTATTTTTCACTGCCTAGCAAAAAAAAGAAAAAAAAAAATACTACAAATTTTTTTTTTTTTTTTTTAAATTTTTTGAAAATTTTTTTTTTAGATTTTTTTAACCCTAACCCTGATCCTAACCCTGATCCTAACCCTGATCTAACCCTGATCTAACCCTGATGCTAACCCTGATCTAACCCTGATCTAACCCTGATATAAGAAAAAAAAAAATCTAAAATAAAAATTCTAACTAAGGGGGGATTCTGACGGAGGTGATGAGGATATTTGGGGGGGGGATATTTTGGGTGAGGATATTGGGGATGAGGATGACTGATTTATAATAAAAATTGGTGTTTTTTTTTCTGACAGAAAAGGCAGCAAATGTAGTCTCTCTCTCTCTTCTCTCCCAGATCAACTACAAGGGAGAGAAGAGGGAGGCAGACCCAAATGCTGCCATTTCCAAAATATTTGGGGTATTTGATCACTGTGATAGGGTCTAACACAGTGTTCAAATGTCAGGAACCAATGAAATTAATTCCTGACGTTGCTAGGTGGAAAGCGGCAGACTTTGGCGGTCGAACTGCGCATGCGCCCGCCATTTTACACGGACACGAGAAGGAGGGGGGCCGGGGGAATGCCGTGGGAACTCGGTAACGAGACCCAGGTACCGGGGGGGGGACCGAGAGGGACCGGACAAGGATCGTTCTCTCACATTTGACTGTTAGATCACGTCAAATGTGAGAGAAACCATTAAAATGCATTAAAAACCGGCATTTCATTTTGCAGGTACATGCTTGCCGTTATTCGGTTAATAACGGCGATCACCGTACCTTTAAATGAAAAAACCGGCCTGAACCGTAATCTCCAGGGTCTCAGCTACCCCCGGCAGCTGACACCCCGGAAATTTTCCGACTCTGGGGGGCGCTAAACCCTTTTTTCCGACCGCCGTTAAAAAGCGGCGGATCGGAAAAAGTACCCTAATATGCCGCCGTTAAAAGGCGTATCGGCGGTCGTAAAGGGGTTAAGGGTGGACTCATCAAGGCTTTTTTTTTTAAACTCGTTTTATTGAAGGTTAAGTAAATCATTACAATAAAGGATAAATCAGCAATTTGTACAGTAAAAATACATGTAAATTGGTTAATAGTCAGAGTAATAAAGCAACAACAATCAAGTCAGCATCTATTACTTTCAGCTTGGCCTTAGTACAGTAAACATTTCAAAAGTGTCAGCTCGCGAGTCATGGCCATCCTGGGGCAAAAGCCCATATTGACAAGGAATGTACAACCCAGATGTCAGGGACCTCGTCATATCACTGATACGGAGTATCAGGGATCACATGTTTCTCCTTTCCCCTCACTGGAGCATTTTCGATTATTACTGCGATAATAATGCCTGTAGGTTTTCAGTCAGGGAACCAGGTGATCCTCCGGTCAAGGGCGATCCCAACCATCTACCCCATAATTTGTAAAATTTATGTAGAGAACCTCTCGTCTTATATACAAATTCATTTACCAGTGCAATCCAAGAGGCTCTAGTTGGTGGATGAGTGCTCATCCAATTTAGTATAATGCCCTTCCGGGCCAGAAACAGGACCTTTTTTATTATTAGATTCTCATCTTGGGACCAGGAGTGTACATCTACCACCCCAAATAGACACAGGATTGGGCACATAGCAACCGCTTTTCGAAGTATGGTGGAAAGAGTCGCTACAACCTCACTCCAATAGGAGAGAATGACCCGGCAATCCCATATCATGTGCCAGAAATCAGCAGTCTCTCCCGCATCTCGGACAACCCACCCCCATCAAATTGTTCGTCTTTTTCATCTTTTTCAGTCTCTGGGGAGTGATATAACTCTGGTGTATTATATATAACTGAATCAGTCTATTATTAATTGCGGGAGAAACCAACGTGTGGGATTCGACAATGTCATCCCACACTACATCATCAATTTCAGAAATCCTGGCACTCCACCTCTCCCGGACAGAAAGAGGACTGTTCATGGCTTTGGCCCGAATAAGTGAGTATAGTTTTGAAATAAGACCACCAGGGCCCTGCGATCTAATAATTCCAATGACTGGAAAGGAAGAGAATCTAACCCCACGACCAGAGAACTGAGCTCGAAAGGCGTGCCTGATCTGAAGATACTGAAACCCATGAGATTCCGGCAAATCGAATTCCGCACGCAGTTGCGCGAAAGGGCGGAGTTCACTATCCCGGACAAGTGATCCCAGGGAGACTATTCCGCGATTCCTCCATTCACCAAACCCCGGCAACCCACAAAAGTGTGGAAGGTCCAGGTTATCCCATAAGGGGGTCTCAATTGGTATATCATGAAATCCGAATATGGTTTTAGCCTCTTTCCAGATCCTGGCCCCTAGTTTGTGTATCGGGAGGACACGACCCTCAGGGGCTCTCTTATGATCTGTCAACAGTGGCCATAGGAGATCCACACCCGTGAATTCTGCCAAGAGTCCCTCCGGAGAACCCCTTACCCCAGGAAGTGTCCATTGACCCAGATATTTCAGTTGTCTGGCCAGGTAATATATATAAAGATCAGGAAGGGCCATACCCCCCATGTCCTTGGGTCTCTGTAATTTGGCCAATTGGACCTTCGATCTGGATGTGCCCCAGACAAAAGGTGATCATTAAGGATTCCAGGGACCGAAAGAAGGAGCGGGGAATCTGTACAAATACATGCTGGGTAATATAAAGACAGTTTGGTTGCACTATCATTTTAAGGAGGTTAATCCTTCCCGCCACTGAGAGCGGGAGTTTGCTCCATCTATTAAATTTCTCCCCGAGGTGTGATAACAGGGCGGCAATATTTCTTGCTATCATCTCCGAAGGGCTTCCCGCCAGTATAATCCCAAGGTATTTAAAATGCTCCACTACTGGAACCCTACATATGTGGGTGTTCGCCATTTCCTCCCTATCCCGAGACAGAAAGAGGAGGTACGACTTTGACCAGTTTATTGACAGACCCGAGAACTCCCCGAATCGGTCAATTAGTTCCACAGCTCTAGGAATGGAGGAATCCGGATCAGATGCAAACAATAACAAGTCGTCTGCATACAGAGACAAGCGTTCATCTCCCTTACGGTGCCTCACTCCCCGGTAAATTGGGTCCGCCCGAATGCGCACCGCCAATGGTTCCATGGCCAGGGCGAACAGGAGAGGGGATAGGGGACATCCCTGTCTGGTTCCCCTCCCCAAAGGAAAAGTTTCCGACATCCCGCCACCCACCTGAATGTTAGCAGATGGAGCTTTATATATAATCTCAATCCATCTAATGAACTCGTTGCCGAAACCAAATGCCCGCAGCACCTCCAGCAGGTATGGCCATTCTATAGAGTCAAAGGCCTTGGCCGCATCCAGTGAGACCAGAGCCCAATCCTCCTCTAACTTGGTGCCCATCTGTAAGACCACCTGCGCCCTCCTCAGGTTATCCGAGGTACTCCTACCCGGAATGAATCCAGACTGATCCTCATGTATTATGGAGGAGATCACTTTGTTGAGTCTAGTTGCTAGTATTTTGGTAAGAATTTTATAGTCAGAGTTCAACAAAGATCGGTCTGTACGAGCCACAATCCAATGGGTCCTTATCTGGTTTCAATAGTAGAACGATGGTTGCCTCATAGAAAGAGTCAGGCAACCGTCCCCTACGGAACAAAGCCTCAACCGTCCCCAGGAGGGCTGGAGCCAGCTCCCCCTGATATTTGTCAAATATTTCAAATCGGGAGTCCGTCTGGCCCGGACGCCCTACCCCTATTGAGACCTCCCATCGCCTCCACCATCTCCTCCATACTAATGGGCTCATCCAAGGCCGATCTCTGGGCCGAAGTCAATCTGGGAAACTCCAGATCTCGTAAATAATCAGCGATCTCCTCCCTTGACACGGTCAGCCTGGATTCATATAGGTTCCTATAGAAGTCCAAGAACACCTCCAGAATACCATTGATGGAAGTGACTGATTCGCCGCTAGGGTCTCTAATCTTAAGGACCGCAGGTGAACTATTGGATTGGTGCACCAAGAACGCCAGTACTGATCAAGGCTTTTAAACCAAAAAAAAAACTGCTATAGAAAAAAGGTAGACATTTTTGTGCACACAGTTGGGCTAAAATTTGAGTCCACTAAATCACTTGCGTTTTGTTTTTGGTTTTTTTGTGTTGTTGTATTTGTTGACTTTGTTGTGTTAAATTCTTGAAAATGGTGCGCTGTGTTCATAACTGTTCTTTATTGCTTTAAACCTTATCTAGCACAAAGATTTGCTTGTTCCGCTAAAATGACACCACCATTTTCTCAAATGTATCAGGCATACAAAAAAAAAAAAAAAATAATCCCAAAACACTAAGGCTATGTGCGCATGCTGCCTTTTTTTTCCTGACCACAAAAGATGCAGCGTTTTTTTGGCCCCCCAAAAAAATGCACAAAAAGGCACCCACGGTAAAAACGCATAAAAAAAAAAACGCATGTGTACCGTCCTGAGAGGGCTCGGCCGCTCCCTGCCGGGCCAAGTTGCTCGAGATCCGGGCTCGGGTTGTCGGTGGCTCGAGCTCCTCCTGACCGGGGGCCACGTCACTCTGCTAAGGGGAAGCGGTGGGGGTGGTGGTGTACGGTGAGTGTCAGGTGAACTGTGACGCCACCCACGGTTTGTGGTGACGCAATGCACCACCGCTGCGACCGGAGTGGAGGGTATTCCCGGGATCGGTGTTGTTGGCGCAGCCTCGATATTAACCCCTCCGTGGGTAGGGGCGGTGCGTCCCGGGCCCCGATAGGGAGGGCGATGGAGACATGGTGCAGGGTACCACGCTGCGGTGCGGTGCCCGGGTGGCACTGATGTACTCACAATTAATCACACTCAGAGTCACTGGTAAACCAAAGTTCGAGGATGGTCAGTGCCGCAGCCGGCTGGTGATGTCCCCTGTGAGGTTGGTGATGGTCCCTCTTCCCTGCACCTCTGGTCTTGGTGTTTGGCTCCCCTGCCTGGGCAGTGGTAGCCCGCTCCCCGGCGTTCAGCTGCCGGAAGATTCCTCTGTTGCCCGCAGGCGCTGGCCCGTCGGGTGGTTGGCCTTTGACGGTGGCGCTCACCCGGTCTCTGTGGGCTTTTGCCTTCTTTCGGGTCTTGGGGTGAGAATGAACCCGTCAGGTCCAGACTGCAATCAGTTAATTTGCCTACACTCAGTGGTTTCCAAGCTAGGACGGGGTCTGAGTACCCGGTTTTTGGTGCTCCGGTAAACGGTTGACTCCCCGGTTCAGGTCCGGCGGGCTCCAACCCTGCCTGGTCCCTTTGGTTCCGCCGGCCGTACACCGGTACTCCTGCAGGCGGCCACCACCTTCTGCCTGCCTGATGTTTCAAGCGTCCCAGGCTCCTACCCGGGTGCCTGACAGCTTTGCTCCTCCACACCTCCTGTCACTGTCAACTCCAAAATTAATCTGTTTGTATTTCCTGCCTCAGGACAGTAGTCTCCTCGGTGGGTGTGTCTTTTCCCCTGACTCCGCCCACCTGGTGTGCCCTACTTGCCCTGAGGGAGGCATCAGGTCTCCCTTTCGGGTGACGGTTGTGTCCTCACTAGGGGTGGGGTGTGTGTGTGTGTGTTTTACCTGTGATCCCTGGGGTCCAGGGAGTCACACATGCGTTTTTGCGCATTTTTAATGCGTTTTGCTGCGGGGTTTTTTGTTGCGTTTTTCTCCAATGCATTGCATGGATGAAAAAACGCAGAAAGAATTGACATTCTGCATCTTTGAGGTCACCACAAAAACGCAGCCAAATAAAAACTGCACTGTGCGGACAGCAAAAATGAAAACTCAGACTTTGCTGGGGAAGGAAGTGCATGCAGTTTTGAAACCCAAAACACAACCGAAAAAACGGGCAAAAACGCGGTAAAAAAAATGCAGCGTGCGCACATAGCCTTATAGAGGTGGATTAGAGTACATTTGCGTAAAAAATTGAGACATTAAGAAGTAGCAGTTGATGAATCAGTTGTAAAGATCCGGAAAATAACTAACAATGCCCATTACAAAGAAAGAAAACAAAACAAAAAATGACTAAAAGAAGCTCATACATACACACAATATAATATATATATATATAATATATATATATATATATATATATATATATATATATATATTTTATACATTTTATACATTATACACACACATATATATACATACACACACACACACACATACACATATATATATATACACACCGTACATACATATACACATATTATATATATATATATATATATATATATATATATATATATATATATATATATATATATATATATATATATATATATATATACATATATATACACACACACACATACATGCATACATACATACATACACACACACACACACACACACACACATATATATAAAAATTATAGATGTTCTAGAATGAGGCACAAATGGAAAACCGATAAAAATAAAAACATGCGTATGCAGTAATGAATCAGGCGTATGGTGTTTATATGGCGGACCAGCCATTTTCCAGAAAGTTAAGAAACTAAGGAAGAAATCCACTGCAGCTGGCATAGGTTTTAACATTATGGCACAAGTATAGCTAGAGAGGCGCACCAAAATCACAGATGTGTGTGCCTATTTACTGCATCTTTCACCAGTGACTTTTCATCAAGACTCATGTAAGAAATGCTAATCTTGGTTAATCAGGCTGGTTTCATACACAGTAGGCCTCATTTCTAAAAAAAAAAAAAAAAAAAAAAACAACACACACCTTTGTTGCCCATAGCAACCAATCACAGCTCAGCTTTCATTTTTTCCAAGCAGTTTAGGACATGAAGGCTGAGCTCGGATTGGTTGCTATAGGCAACTATACCTTGATAGTTGAGGCCTAGGAGTTTTGGAAAGACGCCGCTGCAGTTACATTTTTTTTTTATTATTTTTTTGTTCGTCAGTCAAAGCTGAGTGGGAAATCTAAAAAGAAGAACTTATATGTCTTCTTCCTGGTAGATACACTTTTGGCTGTGGCACAAAAAAAAAAAAAAAAAAAAAAAACAAGTTTTTTTTTTTGTCATAAAAACACGGTAAATTAAACAGCCCTTATAGTTTTTCTATATTGTATAGAAATGGGATTTCCACACACCTTGTACATTATGATCACAGATTTTTATGACTCACCGGCGGGTTTTACTTCTGAAAAGAAAGTGCCCACTTTTTTTCCTTCGACAATATCCGTAATGACATGTCCGGATATTTTTGGATGAGTCCCATTAGCAATCACAACTGAGGTGCCACCCTGGAGAGCCCACAGGGCAGCCTTCACCTAAAACAAGCAAAACAAAAAAAAAAAACAAAAACAAAAACACATTGAAAATGCAATAAAAATGGCCATCTTTTTAACCCATTCACAATTTTCCATTTTTGTATGTTTGTTTGGTTTGTTTTTCTCTCCTTTATCCAAGAGACATACATTTTCAATTTTTGCATTGACCTAACAAGAAATTGTTTTTCATTTTTTTTTGTTTTTGCTTGAGGGCTTGATTTAGTTTTGAATGCCACTTTGCAAGTCGCCATCGGGTCTGGTGACTGTGTGACCAGGTCATCTGGCGTAGCATCTCATCACTCTCCTTCTTAGTCAAATAGCCCTTACACAGCCTGGAGGTGTGTTTGGGGTCATTGTCCTGTTGAAAAATAAATGATGGTCCAACTAAACACAAACCGGATGGAATAGCATGCCGCTGCAAGATGCTGTGGTAGCCATGCTGGTTCAGTATGCCTTCAATTTTGAATAAATACCCAACAGTGTCACCAGCAAAGCACCCCCACACCATCACACCTCCTCCTCCATGCTTCACGGTGGGAACCAGCCAAGTAGAGTCCATCCGTTCACCTTTTCTACAATGACACAGTGGTTGGATCCAAAGATCTCAAATTTGGACTCATCAGACCAAAGCACAGATTTCCATTGGTCTAATGTCCATTCCTTGTGTTCTTTAGCCCAAACAAGTCTCTTCTGCTTGTTGCCTGTCCTTAGCAGTGGTTTCCTAGCAGCTATTTTACCATGAAGGCTGCTGCACAGAGTCTCCTCTTAACAGTTGTTCTAGAAATGAGAAAGTGTATCCAAACTTTTGGTCTGTACTGTATTATATATATATATATTACACATACATACATACATATATATATATATATATATATATATATATATATCACACACAAAACAACATAGCACTATAATAGCTCATACCCATAGTACAGTTTTTAATTTTCACCTTACGTGTTTTTGTTTTGTTTTGTTTTTTTACACCACTGACAGTTCAGGGTGTGTGGCTTGTTTCTTGCTCCACATGCAAGCCAGCTTCATTTACAAAGTCTTTTTCCCTGCAATCACAGATCAGGGGCAAGGCTTGTTTTATGCTTCTATGTAAGCCAGCCCCCCTGACAAAAAGCCTCAGCTCTGATGTATGCCAGTTTGTTTGTACAGTCATGGCTTGATTGGCTCTGTCAACCCACTCCCTGTGTGTTCACTGCCTGCTTATTCAGAGCTCTTTCTCCACTACACCTGTGATCACCCCATTATCCTTGACCTGTCACATACAAGTTGCAAAGGAACGTACAGGGAGCATAGAATAATACATGTCAATACACATTAATTGACAGTCAAGAATGGCCAGAGCACTGACCCCCCTCCCCCCGGGCATGTGTGGAGGCCAGCATGACACTGATTGGAGTGGAGGTCATGATGTCACGGGTGGGGGAGGGGGAGTCAGGGTACAGTTAAAAGGTGAAGCTGGGGGAGGAGCGGCACTTTTCCCGCTCTGGGACACCAGTGAGAGTGAGAGTCCCCATCCCCGTCTGTGGATTAGCTCCTGGAGCATGAGAGCTGCTGCCGGCGACCATCCCCCTAGGTGGCTGCAGAACACTGTAGCGGGGATCACCGGTGGGAGTCCGGAGGGGACAGGGACTGCAACCCTACAACAGCGGCGCCCCCGGAGGTCTGGACCGCCAGAGAGGCTGTCGCCTGACCTGACTCCCAGGGCCCAGCATCGCCACAGAAGCCCCTCCAGGGACCCTCCAGGCCGGACGCCGCGAGCTGAGAGGTTCAGCAGGCCCCGGCCTTTGAGGAATTCTAACGGGCGGCTGGGCCCAGCGGCGGTTAGCAGGCCTGCGCTGGAGTTGGGGGCGGGGCCTGCTGCCGCCTTGTCTGCGAGTGACGTTGGCGGTGCGCTCTGGTGATGTACCTGCCGAGCGCCCTGAGCCCCTCGCTGCAGCGATAGTACCCCGGATGGATCCCTGTGAGGTGGGCGGAGCCAGGCAGCTGCGGTCGGAAATACATCGGGCCTGGTATTCAGGGCCTGCGGCTACAGAGGCCCTGTCTGGAAGAAGGGCCACATGGAGCGGGGCAGGGGGGGCCGTGCTTGGAGAGCCCAGAGGATAATACACGGCTCCCCCTGTTGGTCGGTGCTACTGATTCAGGTCCAGGATATGCGGCCGGTGGGGTCCTCGGGCCGCGCGGCTACACAAGCAATGGAGCAGAGTCAGATGGGAGGAGCCAAGTCATGCTAGATCGGCAGGAGGGACGTCAGGATGCAGGTGGTACGGCTGGCAGGGTTTCTACCTTTGTGCAGCCTGGTGAGTATGATTCAATGTCTTGTTTGTCTTCACATGCTGGTCAGGTACACAGTAGGGGGGGGGTGACCGGTCAGCTGGGGTTAGGATTGGGGGTGCCAGCGGGTGTTGGGGGGGAACGCGTTATGTGTGGAGTTGTCAGAATTTAAGTTGCGTTCGCCAGTTGCGGGCACGGATTGAGGGCCAGGTAAAACCCCGGGGCCAGTGGCGGCTTGGGTTAATTTGTCTGTCATTGCGGCTAGTGAGTCCACAGTTGGGAGTATCTCTTCCCCAGTATTAGTGTCAGTTCAAACAGAAAAGAGTAAGGAGGTGACAAGATGTATTTTGACAAAGGGGAAAAGACGATAGCAAGAAGGAAGATGTGGAGAAGTGGCGATGGCGCTTGATTCCTCAGACATTTGCTAATTGGTTGCAGGCGTTGCAGTTTGGGCAAGAGTAATTGGTGCCGGAGAATTGTTTTTCATTTGTTTTGCTATATGGGCTCAATTGGTAAGGCCTATAGGATTTATGGGGGGTAGACCTGGATCCGTTAAGACAAGCAGTTTCATCAGAGAATGGCTACCGTCCATCCATAAGATGGGATCAGAAGGATATAGGTTTGTGGTTGCGGGTGATGGTGGCAGCCAGATATGGGCAGGCATTTCAGGGCGGGGGCCAGGTTCCCCGGCCGGTCAGGAAGCTGGGGTGCCAGTGGTCAGTACGGACAGACAGGGTCCTAGAAGTCAGGTTCGTGTTGGTAAGTTAATGAGAGGGAATGCAAGTTCGGTGCCACTTGCCGTTGTTTGAACACCTCTGCACCCATTGTAATGGAGCATCCCATGGGGCGTCCAAGGGTCAGACACCGGTGAGCTTAGTTGCGATGCTTGCGTACCTAAATAGGGATCCTGATAAGGACAAAGCTGAAGTTTTGAGGTTGGGTTTTGGGGAGAGTTTCAGGATTCCTTTCCCTGTTTTGAAGTTTCAGGGACAACCAGGAATCTCCCTCGGCGTATCAACATGTGGTGGTGGTAGGTGGAAAGTTAGGAAAAGAGGTGGCGTTGGGGAGAATGGGGGGCACGATTAGGCACCCTCCTACCTTTTTCTAATTTTGTGGTTTCGCCATTCGGGGTGGGGCCCAAGAAGGAGCCAGGTAAAGTTCGGCTGATCCACCATTTGTCTCATCCCAGGGGTTTGTCAGCGAATGATGGTATACTGGCTGAGCTTCGTTAGGTGGTGTATACGTCATTTGATGAGGCTACAAAGTAGGTAAAAAGTTGTGGGAGGGGTGTGTTGATGGCAATAGACTGATATTGAGGCAGCTTTCTGGCTCTTACCAGTTCATCCAAAAAGTGTTCGGTTATTGGGTTGTTTTTGGAAGGGAGATTGTTTTGGAGACCCCTGCTTACCAATGAGTTGTGCAGTATCGTGCACATTTGTTGACACCTTTAGTTCTTTTTTAGAATGGGTGGGGCGTGATGTTTCTGGTTTGGCATCACTGGTACCTTACCGGGATGAATTTTTGGTGTGTGGGATTGGCTGTTTCGGCACAGGCACCAGCATGCTAGCAGCAATGGAATGGATAGTGAGAGGCTTTGGGGTGCCTTTGGCACCTGGAAAAAACTGTTGTGCCAAATACCTGTATTTGTTTTCTGGCCATTGTAATTGACTCAGTGATTTGGGAGGTTCGGCTTCCTGACGACAGGTTGCCACGCTTAAGGTTGAGGTAGCAAGGGCATGCCGGGTGAGGAAATTACAATTAAAAGGAGGTCAATCACTATTGGGGAAAACTTAATTTTGCGTGTCGGGTAATGTCAATGGGCCGAGTTTTCACGTCGGCTAGCTTGCGCTACAGCTGGAGTGCTTGCTCTTCACCCCTACATACGTTTGTCGGCGGAACATGGAGTGGACTTGTCGGTTGGGGAGAGTTTTTGGGGAGCAGGACAATGGTCGTTCGTTGCTTAAGGATGAGGTAGTGGATAATTTCAAATTGGAATGATTTAAAAATGCTGCGGGTGACTCAGGTTTCGGGGCCTTTTTTCAGGGTCAGTGGTGTGCGGATTGGTGGCCAGAAAGTTGGATGGCGGAGGGGTTGACAAGGAATGTGTCGCTATTGGAAATTTTTTCCAATGAGGGTCGCACTTCATTTGGGGAGGGACCAGTTGTCGAATAAGTAGATCCGGTTCAACTGTGACAATATAGGGGTGGTGCAGGCGATTAATAACAGCTCGGCATATTCTCCCACAAGTTGTTCTGGGGTTGCGGCAGCTGGTCTTTATTTGTTTGAAAATTAATACGTGTCACAGCAGCTCAGGTACCAGGTATAGAGATCCTAATAGTGGATTTCCTCTCTTGTTTTCAGTGAGATCGCTTCCGGGATTTTGCGGTAGAGGCGGACGGCAGCAGCTTGTAGTCCCCTGCGCAGCTTTGGAGCGTGGTCTTCAAGCAGCAAGGCCACTGATTCGGGCTGTTTGGCTGGTACCACGTGGGCGGCGTATCAGGCCACATGGGTTCTCTGGGTGTAGTGGTTGGGTGGTTGCATGCTGACTGAGGATTCTCAGTTAGGACTGTTCCTGGGAAAATTGGGGGAAGTGGCGGTAACAGGTTGGTCTTCCACAAAGTTGAGTCGTTTGATTGCAGGTTTGGCATTCGATTTCTGGTTGCGAGGTGTACAGGATTTGACAAAGAATTTTTGGGAAGTTCAGGCGCTGAAGGGTTTCATAGGGGCCATAGGCCGCGTGATGGTAGACGGCCTGTGTTATTCACCTTATTGGAATGTTTGGGTAGGGAATTGCAAGTAGTTTGTACATCTGCATTGAAGTATCCTTGTTCTGGTTGGTTTTTCGTTGGCGGTTTTTCGGGCCTTTGCGTATTGGCAAATTGGTATTTCCCAGTATGACGTGCCCCGGGGGCTTGGGTAATACGCCCAATTTACGTCCTAATTTAAATACGTCATAATTTTGGAGCATGGGGATCAAATCAGAAATCAAAAACGGATCAAGTAGGGGCAGGCAGGCGGGTTCGTTTAGTGAAGGTTACGGCATGGCGCCATTGGCAGTGTGTTTTGAGTTTTCCAAAGATCCACCCGAGTCAGGATGGCCCATTGTTATGTCGCGAGGACAGGTCTTTTTGTCCAGATATCAGTTTATTAGTGTTTTGTGGGCATGTCTGAGATCATTGGGGTTGTTTTCGGCGATGTTTGCGTTGCATTCTTTTCGTATCGGGGCGGCGATGGAAGCCTCTATGTGTGGTCTCCCTGCTGAGACAGTTAAACAGATTGGTCGATGGAAGTCTCAGCGTTGTAAGTCGTGGGTTCCCAATGGTTTTTCATGGGCAACTGATCGGAAGACTGGTTCTGATAGAAGTTGGCGGTGGGGGTGGGGGGGGTGCCATTCTGTGTGTTTGTATTGGAGCTACTTGGTATTTTTGTTAGTGCTTTGTTTTTCAGACACCCCCACCCCCTTTTTTCTTGCCTGGTCTGGATCCTGGGCCATTCTAATGTGCACTGGGGAGTACAGAGAGCAGATACGAGAAGGAACAGGAGACAGCTAGTTTTTTCAGAGGGATAGGGCTCTTGTCGGATGGCTTGGGATCAGGGGTATCGGGTGGAATACGGTGTTGCAGGAGGTGCATAACTATGCCCATTTGGGCTGGCCCCCTGACATTTTGGTTTTACGTCTCGAGGAAATTATTTGGGTGAGCGGCTTTTTCGCATTTTGATAAAAGATATTAAGCATGACTTGTTGCGGTTATGGGTGTCTTTCCCAGGCATGACAATTGTGTGGGTGGACATGGTTCCGAGAAGGGTTTGGGCGAAAGCATGGTCTGTGGAGAAGCTGAATAAGGCGCGGGTGAAGGTTAATAGGGTTATCTCAAAAATTGGTGGGCTGCAACGGGGGAGTTGCAGCTCGGCATTTTGAGCTGGAACGGGAGGATGACGAATTTTGGTAGGCGGATGGGGTGCATTTGAATGCAGTAGGGATTGATTTGTGGGCCCTTGGATTGCAGGGAGGTATTGAGCGAGCTTTGCTATTGCGGGGGGTCTCAGGCACTTGAAGGTTATCAAGGTGCCCTCGTTGTGGCAGGTTTATTGGTGGGTCCTTGAAGTTGGTTTTAAATTGGTTTGGGGAACCCATCCGGGTATGGATCCCCTCATTGGCAGAATGGTTGGTCACCTGGTGATTTTTGTGGGATCCCGACGGGGGTATGTCGGGGCCCCCGTGGGTGTTTTTGGTGGTTAATGAAGGAATAACCCTTCTTTGGTGCTCCTGAGTCAGTGTAGGTAACGGCTGGGAGCAATTTGGTTATATGGCTTGGTTATGGGAATCACCAGGGTTAGCTTCAAGGACCTTACCACAATGCAAATTTTTACATGTTATGTATTTGTTTAATAAATGGCTGCTATGGCAAAAATTATCCAAAAGTTAAATTGGTGTCTGAGTGGTTATTGGCGGATAAGGGGGAATTGAAAAAAGGGGTGTGTATGCTTAATTTTGGCCAGATTCTACAATTCCAGGGTCATGACTTATTCCTTCACAGTTTGTACATAAAGGTCAAGGAGCCTGACGTAAATCACAGGGGAAGCAGGGAGAAAGGCATGACATGTCACATACAAGCTGTGATGGAGCAGGTAGGGAAGGGAGCACAGGGTGACTATGGAGACAGAACAAATCAAGTCATGATGGTATAAATGAACAGCCAGACATCAGAGAGAAGACTGTCAGGGGGCTGGCTTGTATATGGAATAAGAAGCAATCTATACCCCTTGATCTATTACATAGTGCCCCAAAAAGGGAGGGGAAGCACTGAAACAGCATCCATTCACATTGAGCAATTCCAAAAAGCACATTAAGAGACTATAAAAATCAGTAATATGAATATTAGTTTAGAATTTTTTATATTCTATTAATGTAAATACAGTTTAATCTCAAGAGTACCACTTTAAATATTTGTATATTTAAATAATAAATATATATATATTTTATTATATATGGTATATTATATACTTTTATGAACACGACAAATACCAAATAGAATTGTTTTGCTTATTTTAGAAGTTTTATACTTTAATTTTTTTTTTTTTAATTCTTACTATTTTATTTTCTTTAGGACACGTAACAGTGCACCTGTTTTGATTGCTTGTTCTAAATATTGCAATACTACAGTATAGAGATAAAATTAAGGAACAAGATGGCAGCAAGTTCAGAAGCCCTGGATGCCATGGCATCCCATCGACACCCTATGATCACTCTAAGGCTATGTTCGCACGTTGCGTTTTTTACCGCGTTTCTGCAGCGTTTTTGGCAGCAGCGTTTTTGGGCAAAAATGCATGCATTTTTGATTTCCAGCAAAGTCTATGGGAAAAGCAGAAATCCTGTCTGCACTTTGCTTTTTGTTCAGCAGCGTTTAATTTGCATATTTGTGGTCAAAAACCATGCTGAAAAAGAAGCAGCATGTCAGTTGTTTTTGCCATTTCTGCAGCGTCTCCTTAACATTGGAGTCAATGAGAAATGTCAAAAAGCAACCAAAATCACAATTCCTGCGTTTTGCATGCTTTTTACCTGCTTTTCAACTGCGTTTTTGGCTCCAAAAACGCATGCTTTTCTGGCATAAAATTAATGGGTTCTAATGTTCCTTTACACACACACAATAACCGAAAATTTAAATGTTAAAAAATAATAAACTTTAGCTATTTTTCTGTTAAAATGTGCATAACCGCTATTATTACATTTAAATTGATAATTTCCCATTTAATTTTATTAAAAGTTAATTTTATAATTTTTTTCTCTTTTTTCAATCTTTTTGACTATTTCAACTTTATTTCTCAGTGTCTTGATCTCAAAAACGCATCTGCAGAAACGCAGGTGAAAACGCAGGTAAAAAGCGCTAAAAACGCACTAAAAACGCGGTAAAAACGCATGCGTTTTTAGCGCTAAAAAATTGTCAAAAGCCATTTGGTCAAAAACCAAGGGAAGGAAAACGTGCAGAATAAACTGCAGGTACTCCGACGCAACGTGCGCACATAGCCTAACAGTCCATTAAAATGCCGCTGGCAGGAATTGACAGCAACAACTAAATGTTTAAATAGCAGCGATTGGAGCTTGTTGTGGTTGCTGCTGTTAGTAGCAGATGCTGGCTGCATAAGACAGCCAGCATCTGCTGGGTGTGGTGCAGTCTCCGCTCCTGAGCACATACTGTGACCTTGTATCTGATAAAGGATATAGTATTACATCCTAATTTGGGAAAGTGTTAAATTATATTCACACTCCGTAAACTAAAAGAGAGTCATACAGTTTTATTTTGCCAAAAAATTGCAATTGGGTATGTGCACCTCGTCTTCAGTCTTCAGGAACCTGCCTGAAAAAGTGCTTTAAAATAAACACATCAAGAAAATAAAAATATGCACTGCAAATGTCAATCTTCCATTTTTTGTCATTAATTTTATCCGCTTCAAGAACAGTAAAGCAACTGGCCCATTCTTCTGGAAACTTCCGTTTGGAAACCACCATTCTTTTATAGTTCGAATGAGGGAAAAAAGCTACTGGAAAAAGACATCCAAAGCAGACATCAGAAAAGAAGCTTCAGGTAAAATATCGCTGGCGTTTTCCTTAAGGCTGCGTGCCCACCATCAGTGTTTAGGACGCGGCATGTTTCAGCTGCGTCCAAAACGCTGCGTTGTACAGTACAAAAACAGTGGATGGGATTTCTAGAAATCCCGTGCCTACTGTGCTTGTTTTTTCCTGGAGCAAATACGGACCTGGAGTGCAGTTTTCGCAAGAGTTCTCTGCAGGTAAACCAGAAGAGAGAAGACCGCAATTGCCCAAGCCCAGATCATGGGCACTGGCAGCTTCAGTCTCCTTCATAGGAGACTCGCGGCCCCGCAGGTCAGGACCCACCGCATCCAAGACACAGAGGATCCTGAATAAGGGCACGTACCCGAAAGTGTTTTCCTATAACATAAATGATGCGGATACCCCAGCATCTAAAAAGGAGCTGCATGAGCATATGCTTTGGGAGTTCCCTCTTCACTCTGAGGAACTATTTTAAAAGGGGTTTGGGTCATCAGTGATAATCCCTTTTAGAACATAGGCCGACTGCTCCTAGTCTCAAGTCCAGCACATACAGTTGAAGTCACGTAAAAAAAAAAAAAAAAAAATTAAATAAATAAATGGTATACTGTGTGGCTGTACCTTGGCCTCCATGCCTCCCATGCCAACTCTTGATTTGGTTCCAAACGTCACTGACTGCTGGTCTCCCGGATAGAAAATGTCAATCAGTTTGGCGTCATCCGATCCGGGAGGGCTGTCGAAAAGGCCTGCAAGCAAGAAGTGAAGAAAACCTGTGATTGCCAATAAAACCTTTCATATGCTAGAAGCCCATTTTGATATTTAAGCTGAATGCATCGAATTCTTTGTGACTTGTATCTATTAGGCTAGGTCAAATGACTATATTTTTGCTTAGTGAGGTTTGTAAAAAAAAAAAAAAAAAAAGGGTGCACTAATTGTACGTCAGATGAGGCTTGCCTACTACAGTCTATAGATGCAAGAAATTAAAAAGAAAAAAAAAACAAAAAGGATTTTGGGTACTCCATGCACTAGAAGGCTGTCACTAGGCAATGAAAAAGTTAGCTCCTTCTCAGCAAGACACACCCACCGGCTGGCACGAAGCTAATCAGTTAGTAACAAAGCAGTAAAGCAAGAACAAAGCTGAAAACAACATCGTTGAAAACAACAGAAGTTTATACAAGATCGAGAGCCGTGTTGGCCAATGAAGGCTCCTAGAAAGGGATTTTACGGCAAGTACCCTAAATTCTCTTTTCTTGTTCATGAGACATACTAGAGCAGTCCCAAGGGTGGGAGAAGAAACAGGAATGGAATAAGGCAAGAGGCCTAGCCCTGAGCTACTGCTGCATGCAGAACTTTCCTTCCGAAACTCGCATCTGCCGAGGCATAGGTGGGCACTTGGTAAAATTTCGCAAAGATATTAAGAGATGACCAAGTAGCGGCTTTACTAAGCTGCAATACAGAAGATTGATGCTGTTCAGTCCAGGAAGACCCCACTGCACAGGTGGAATGAGCCTTGACTCCCCCTTATACTCTAAATGCTACCAACATAGCAGAGTGGATCCACGGCTAATAGGGGCCTTGGAAGCTGGGAGTCCTCTACGACGGCCTTCTGTAATCACATACTAGGAGTCTCAAAGATGCCGTTCTGAAAGATAGACACTTAATGCTCTTACTAGATCCAACTTGTGAAGAGCCAGTTCCTAAAGATCAGAAGGCAGAAGGATGAAACAACAATGTCCTCATTGAGGTGAGTAAAATAGACCACTTTGGGGGGGGGGGGAATAAAAAAAAAAAAAAAAAAAAAAAGAGGAACTGGAGACAGAACCATTTTGCCTGAAAAACCGGCCAAGAGAGCACAGCCAGCTCTGATACAAGCCTGATGGAAGTGATAGTCATCAGAAAAGCAACCATCCAGGAGAGGAGAGAGAACACATATCGATTGAGCCCAATGGGAGGAACCTGAAAGATGCCCAAAACCATATTGAGATTCCACAGGTCCACAGAAGGCCGATATGGTGGTACAGAATGACCCCTACATGAATGTCTTGACCTGATAGCGTGAGGCTAGTTAGCTCTGTAACAGAATGGACAGAGCTGAAACCTGTCCCTTGAGGGAGCAAAGAGACAGGCCAAAGTCAAGACCCGACTGCAAAAAGGACAGGACGGAAGGGAGAGAAAAGGGTCTGGGTGAATCCTGTCTGGCTTCGCACAAGTGACAAAATGCTTTCCAAGTTTGGTAGTAGACACAGAAAGAAGAGGATTTCCTTGTATTGATCATGGTTTGAATGACCTGGTGCAAAAAACCTGCATCTCTTAGGATTGCGACTTCAATAGCCATGCTGTTAAATTGAATTCTGGTGGAAGAGAGGACCCTGGGACAGCAGGACAGGAGTTCTGGGCAGTCCGGGAGCTTCCACGGGACGTCCGCGAGAAGATTGATTATTTCTGCATACAACACTCTTCTGGGCCAGTTTGGTGCCATGAGGATGAACAGAACTCCTCCTGCTTTGATCTCCTTGATTAGATGGGGCATCAGGAGTAACGGTGGGAACATATATGGCAGGTTGAATTGAGAACATGGAAGAACAAGAGCATCAGCGCTGATCGCTAAGGGATCGTGAGACCTAGAGACAAACTGAAGAACCTCCCTGTCCAACCTGGATGCCATCAGGTCGACGTTGGGCGTGCCCTACCTGTGGTAGATTTGATTGAAAACCTCTGGATTCAGAGACCATTCGCCTGAGGAGATGCCTTCGCTGATTAAGCAGTTGGCAGCCCAGTTGCCCACACAGGGTATGTGTACCGCCAAAATAACCAGTACCCTCTGCTTGGCCCATGAGAGGATACATGCAACCTCCACCATCATTGACGCTACAGGCTGCACCATGGCTATTGATGTATGCTACGGCTGTTGCGTTGTCAGACTGGATTCACACCAGACAGCCTGACAGTGGTGCCAGTGATGTAAGGAGAAGTAAATGGCCCTGACCTCTAAGTTGTTGATGGGGAGGGAGGACTCCTGGGGTTCCCAGTATCCCTGCACAGTGAGATGGTGAAACACAGCGACCCAACCAATGATGTTAGCGTCAGTCGTCAGGATCAGCCAATGCAACGGTAGATAGGAACACCCTTCATGAATGAGGAGTGAGAGTTACTACCACATCAGGAACTGTATCGCATGTGTGGGGGAAGAACGATGGGATGGTTCTTCTTGTCCCAGGGGGGCCAGAGAGACAAAAGAAGAGGGCACATGTAGAACTGTGCAAAGAGAACGGCCTCCATTGCAGAGACCATCTTGCCCAACACACTCATGCAACTCGAGAAGGAAGGGCGAATGCTGTCTGAGGGAGTGAATACCATACAACAGGGCTGAAACCTTTTCTTTGGGAAGGAGCGAGCATTATTGAACATGCTCAGGAAGACCAATGTCGGGCTTGGATCAGAGAGACATCTTCGCCCTGTTGACCATCCAGCCCAGACAGGAGAGCATGTCATGTTAAGAGTGATTCCAAGACTATCGCAACCGGCTTCATGGGATGGGACCTTGATCAGAAGATTGTCCAAGTAAGGGATGACCATGATCCCTCTGGGATGCTGAATGGCCATGACAGCCGCCATAACCTTTGTAAACACTATGGGTGCATAAGCTAGAACAAATGTGAGAGCTGTGAACTGAAAGGGACGATCCTGTAATGTGAAATCGGAGAAATCTTTGATAAGCTTCAAAGTCAGTATGGGGAGATAAGCATCCTGGATGTCCACAGAGCAGAGGAATTCTTGAGGGTGCATGGAGACAATCAATGATCAGAGGGACTCCATTGTCAACTAGCGAATGCAGACTCGCTTGTTCAGAAGCTTGAGGTCTAGGACAGGTGGAACAGAGCCACTAGAAGGTTTGAATAGAAACCCAAAAAACAATCTTGAAAGGGAACGGCAATGATGACTTCTCACTGAATGAGGAAACCGATGGCCCTGAAAAAAGCCTTGAGCCAATGTGGGATCCTTGGGAAATCGGGGAGGGGAGGAGGAGTTTGACAAATCGTAAACAAGGGAGAGAAGAAAATTATCTAGTAGCCGGAAGTCACAATCACTCTGATTGCATAGTCGATTACAGAAAACCAGATGTCTTTGAGAAGAAGACACCTGCTCACCCTGAAAGGACACCCAGGTGATGGCATCCAGTCATGCAGAGTAGAGCCTGATGGACCTGGAACGTGAAGACTTGGTTTGGTGTCCCAGTGGCCTGCAGGATAGAGTTGGCTTGAATGAATGCTTCTTCTTTTGCTAGAAAGGAGACCAGTCGCGACAGTTGGATAGCCTCGTGGATGAGAATTGACGAAAGATACGAAAATGCATTGTGCGTCTCTTGGCTGGAGGTATTCTTTCTGCCTGTAGCATCGTTGATAATCTGATGCAATTTTGTTCCAAACAGATGTGAACCCTGAAAGGGAAGGATGAGAGAGAATTCTTCAAAGCTGCATGGCCAATGTGGTTGCAATCCCATGAAGGCTGACAAAGGATTCAAGAACTCAGGGTGGCATCTACTGAAGATGGTGCTGGCATGGAGAAAAAAACGGGAGCGGAGACCGAGAGAACACTTGTGCACATGAAGCCTGTGTAACTGTGATTGGCAAAAAGAAAGGAGAGCCCAGGTGACCATCCTGAGACACTCTTGATGCGTTAGGGGGGGTAGGGTCTTGCCTGACAGACCAGAAAGGGTACGATGTGGAATGTTCTGTCGGTCTTTAAGGTGGGAAAACAAGGTGAGCAATTACACCCAGTTTCCCAAGTCATAAGTGTCCGCCTCCAACTGACACTAAAATAAAACTGATTAGCCATAAGTTCATGCCAGTCAGTGGGTCTACTCTACTGAAGAGGAGCCAACTTGCTTATTGCCTAGTATAAGCCTCCTAGTGGCAGCAGTATACATCCATGGTATCCTGTGTCCCCCAGT
This sequence comes from Anomaloglossus baeobatrachus, assembly GCF_048569485.1. Taxonomy (NCBI): domain Eukaryota; kingdom Metazoa; phylum Chordata; class Amphibia; order Anura; family Aromobatidae; genus Anomaloglossus; species Anomaloglossus baeobatrachus. The sequence goes on along the minus strand of NC_134357.1, from coordinate 40,413,331 downwards.
GAAGCAAATGAGGAAAAAAAATTGGATTTCATATGCATCAAATATAAAGAATCTGAATTTTACAGATATATTGCAATTCTATAACACAAACTGTTTGTTATTAAAATTTTACAAGAACAGCTGATGTCTAAAAACAGATGCCTTACAAGTGAAAGATGGTCCGAGTTTTATGGATGGAAAATGGATGACTTATTTATATGCTTGTGTGAACTTAGCCCTAAGACGAGATTCTTTTCCCTCCCAGGTTCAGGTTCGTAGCTATAATATTTCTATATTTCCTACCCAAGTTGAGTTTTGGTAGTTTCTTGGACTCATTTATAGCCAGAATCTGGAGATATCTCTAGACTGTACGAAACGCTGTTCAATTTAGGAGCCATTCAGATCACACCTCGAGCCATGTTGACTCCATCAGTGACCTGACAAACTGTAAGAAGCCTAAAGTGATGTACAAACATGGAAACTAAACGCAGAACATAAGGGCAGAAAACCATTCCTCAAGTTATTTTATCAATGGGCCGAGGAAGAAGTCACTAATGATCTGCTGTTGAGATATTCTCGGACATGATCACATTGCGTCCTGTTTGTATGGGGCGCAGGTAGTACGTTTCACTGCCTGTAATAACAGCAGGTCTAGAACTCATTTATTGTTGACTCATCGTTCTAGAAAGTTTTATTATGTCTTGGCTCGCGACAAGAGAATAAATTAACGGGGTCATGTCCAGTTATCAATGCAGAACGCTGGCACAGAATCCAGAAATATTACCTCCCACATCAGATAGGACGATGATGAGATCAGCCTTCATTTCCACAGCTAGCCGCGCTGCCAGGCTGTCATTGTCCTTGATACTGATCACCTGAGGAATAAAATAAGGTCAGCGAAGAAAACCCTACACCAACGTGAAGACAGATGGGATATAAAGAGGAAACCAAGGACATGAAGCCAGCAGGGTGGAAAATATAGAGTTCTGCCATATTGCATGCGGAGTTTGCATCAGATGCAAGTCAAGAGCAGCAAACTAGCAAACCACACTCCACACCTTGTACGATGTAAATTAAAGGGGACCTGTCATCACTTTTTTGCCCATAAGCTGCGGCCACCACCACTGGGCTCTTATATACAGCATTCTAACATGCAGTATATAAGAGCCCAGGCCGCTGTGAGAACATAAAAAACACTTTGTAATACTTACTTAACGGTCACGCGGTTGGCCATATGGGCTTCTCCGTTGTCTGGTGCCGGCGCCGCCTCTTTCGGCCATCTTCGTCCTCCATCTTCTAAAGCCTGTGTACATGACGGGTCTGATGTCATCCACACTCTCCGGCATTCAGGTCCTGAGCAGGGCAGATCAAAGTATTATAGTGTGCCTGCGCAGGACCGATGAGTGTGTATGACATAGACGCGTCATGCACACAGGCTTCAGAAAAGAGGACGAAGATGACCGAAAGAGGCTGCGCCGTCGCATGAGAACGGAGACGCCCATATGGCCCACTGCGCAACCGTTAGGTGAGTATTATAAAGTGTTTATGTTCTCACAGTGGCCTGGGCTCTTATATACAGCGTGTTAGAATGCTGTATATAAAGGGGTACTTTGCACACTGCGACATCGCAAGCCGATGCTGCGATGTCGAGCGCGATAGTCCCCGCCCCCGTCGCAGCAGCGATATCTTGTGATTGCTGCCGTAGCAAACATTATCGCTACGGCAGCTTCACACGCACTTACCTGCCCTGCGACGTCGCTCTGGCCGGCGAACCTTAAGGGGGCGGGTCGTGCGGCATCATAGCGACGTCACACGGCAGGTGGCCAATAGAAGCTGAAGGGGCGGAGATGAGCGGGACGTAAACATCTCGCCCCCCTCCTTCATTCCGCATAGCCGGCGTTAGACGCGGTGACGCAGGTAGGAGATGTTCCTCGCTCCTGTGGCTTCATACACAGCAATGTGTGCTGCCGCAGGAACGAGGAACAACATCGTACCGTCGCTGCTGCCAAATTATGGAAATGTCGGTCCCTACATTGATGATACGATAGCGACGCTTTTGCGCTCGTTAATCATATCAATAAGGATTTACACACTACGATATCGCCTGCGACGCCGGATGTGCGTCACTTTTGATTTGACCCCACCGATATCGCACCTGCGATGTTGTAGTGTGCAAAGCCCGCCTAAGAGCCCGGTGGTGGTGGCCGCGGCTTATATGCCAAAAAAGTGGTGACAGGTTCCCTTTAAGGTTAGCAGATGCCCACAGAATCATTAAGGAAAAAGTCTGACATCGAAATTCACACGCCAAACCATCCGTTAGAAAACATGCACATGGATGCATCATAGAAATGCAGGAATTGTGCATATGAAGCAAAGAGGTTAGTTTGCAGAAAATATAAGCATGCACTAGTAGAGGATCCAACCCTGGCCGGACATTGTACTCCTCCTCATTCCTGCAATCACTGCCTTATTCCCAAGCACTGCAGGACACTGTTGTACCACCAGAGCCAAGATGAGCAAATCCATTTTGCTTTAAATTTCTGCAGAATCTGAAATTTTGGGGATTTGAATCCCTCAAATTCAGCATCTTGCTGGATTCTTTTGGGTTATGGAAGAAAAAAAAAAAAAAAAAAAAAAAAAAAAAAAAAAAAAAATCAAAAAAGGAGCTTCAATCTTCACTTTTCCTCACCTGTTCTCCTTATTCCACGCCTCTGCCACAGCTCCCCTGTCCTCTGTGCTGATCTTCAGACACTGCGCCCCCACGTGATCATGTGAATGGACATGGAATAGAAATCTGGAAGAACAGTAGACCAGTGCAGAGGATGGGGGAGCAGAGTCAGAGGTGGCGTAAGAACAGCTGAGGAGCAGTTTTGATTCGGATCGAAGCCATCAGAATTGAAATTCAGGAGATACCCTCATCTCTAGTGCCAAGGAGGTTAAGGCCACTCATGGTGTATAAGGTGCACACTGAGTATTTGGTGAGTTTTGACCCCCGTATTTGTAAGTCAAAACTAGGAGTGGAACAGAGGAAAAGTACCGTATTTTTTTGGGATTATAAGACACACTTTTCCTCCCCAAAATTTGGCAAGAAAATTAGGGGTGCGTTTATAATCCGAATGTTGGTTACTGGGGATGGTAGAGAGGGGTCGCAGGAGCAATGCCACAGGTGCTGTGCTATAGCTGCGCTGTGCTGGGGCTGCGGGTACTGTACGTAATGTGCTGGACTGGCGCTGTGCCATCCTGAAAATCTCGGCGGTGCGGACTTCAAAATAATTGCACCCGGAGTTGGCGCAAGTGCAGATGGAGCTCTAGGCTCAAGATCTCATCTGCGCATGTACCACCTCCGGGTGCCATTTTACTTAAGTCCGCTGCTGGTGTTAATGAGTCGGAGGCGGAGCGTGCGCAGATGAGATCTTGAGCAGAGAGCTCCATCTTCGCATGCGCCGACTCCAGACGACGCCATCATTTGAAGTCCACACTGCAGACAGTTTAAGGATGGAGCGCACAGCCCCCGCACAGCGCAGCCCCCTCGGCCTGCAGCCCCCGCACAGCGCAGCCCCCTCAGCCTGCAGCCCCCGCACAGCGCAGCCCCCTCAGCCTGCAGCCCCCGCACAGCGCAGCCCCCTCAGCCTGCAGCCCCCGCACAGCGCAGCCCCCTCAGCCTGCAGCCCCCGCACAGCGCAGCCCCCTCAGCCTACAGCCCCCGCACAGCGCAGCCCCCTCAGCCTGCAGCCCCCGCACAGCGCAGCCCCCTCGGCCTGCAGCCCCCGCACAGCGCAGCCCCCTCGGCCTGCAGCCCCCGCACAGCGCAGCCCCCTCGGCCTGCAGCCCCCGCACAGTGCAGCCCCCTCGGCCTGCAGCCCCCGCACAGCGCAGCCCCCTCGGCCTGCAGCCCCCGCACAGCGCAGCCCCCTCGGCCTGCAGCCCCCGCACAGCGCAACCCCCTCGGCCTGCAGCCCCCGCACAGCGCAACCCCCTCGGCCTGCAGCCCCTGCACAGCGCAGCTCCCGCACATCGCCCTATTCCACCACCGCCCCTGCCTCCTGTGACTGTGCTCCACAACCACTGCTGTCCGCTCCCAGTAAGACACCACCGGACTGTAATACGGACCACTTTTTACCTTTTTTTTCCTTCTAAATTTGGGGTGCGTCTTATAACCCGGTGCATCTTATACACCGAGAAATACAGTATAGTAGAAACACGGGCACCACTTCTGTATTTTTTTTATCCACTCCTGGTATTGGTTGCAAAGGGCACATTTTTTAGAGTTTTGACCATTTCCTATGTACAGAGACATTTAACAACCCCGTACATTTTTGTATTATATTACGGCCCTTTGCTGTACTTATACGTCACCTACTTTCGGCATCTTCAGCACTCGCGTGTTAGTTAGCCATGCCAAGCACTATTAGTACAGAAGCTCTACATGCAGCCGGAAACCCACAGGAATACTTCACCCACATTTACCCCCTGCAGATCACTGTTTGGTTCTGGAGGAGGAACAACGGCGTCGTTGGTATTAATGATTGGCACGATGTTCATCCGTAGCAGCTCGTGTAAGGTGCCATTTAAATTCCTTCTTTTCTGCTCGTCGTGGAAATCCAGATTCGTCACCAAGATCTTAAAGAATATAAAAAAAAAATATCAAGTCCAAAGCCAAACTATTTCTAAAGTAACCCTATAAATCAGTGACCTATACCCCAGTGTGTACAGATGACCCCCAATTACTGGTGACAAGGCTGGACTTCGATTTTCAGCCAATTCTCATCAATGAGTTATTTCAGGTGAAAGCACAGACAGAACGGCAATATAAATATCACATATTCCAGATACCGGGTGACTCAGCCGTCTGCAGCGCATGAGGGTGATAAAGAAGGTCTGGTTTATCAATGCTGGGCGTCTGCTTTCCAATAAGGACACTGAGGGCATACAGTTCAGAGAACTAAAACATGTCAGTTAAGTAACGGCATATATAACAATTCCCTATACACTGTGTGCAGAATTATTAGGCAAATGAGTATTTTGATCACACGGTACTTTTTATACATGTCGTCCTACTCCAAGCTGTATAGGCTTAGAGCCAACTACCAATTAAGTAAATCAGGTGATGTGCATCTCTGTAATGAGGAGGGGTGCGGTGTAATGACATCAACACCCTATATAAGGGGTGCTTAATTATTAGGCAACTTCCTTTCCTTTGGCAAAATGGGTCAGAAGAGAGATATGACGGGCTCTGAAAAGTGCAAAATTGTGAGATATCTTGTAGAGGAATGTAGCAGTCTTGAAATTGCCAATCTTTTGAAGAGTGATCACCGAACAATCAAGTGTTTCATGGCAAATAGCCAACAGGGTCGCAAGAAGCGTGTTGGGCAAAAGAGGCGCAAAATAACTGCCCATGAATTGAGGAAAATCAAGCGTGAAGCTGCCAAGATGCCATTTGCCCCCAGTTTGGCCATATTTCAGAGCTGCAACGTCACTGGAGTATCAAAAAGCACAAGGTGTGCCATACTCAGGGACATGACCAAGGTAAGGAAGGCTGAAAAACCACCACCTCTGAACAGGAAACATAAGATAAAACGACAAGACTGGGCCAAGAAATATCTTAAGACTGATTATTCAAAGGTTTTATGGACTGATGAAATGAGAGTGACTCTTGATGGGCCAGAGGCTGGATCAGTAAAGGGCAGAGAGCTCCTCTCGACTCAGACACCAGCAAGGTGGAGGTGGGCACTGGTATGGGCTGGTATCATCAAAGATCAACTTGTGGGACCTTTTTGGGTTGAGGATGGAGTGAAGCTCAACTCCCAGACCTACTGCCAGTTTCTGGAAGACAACTTCTTCAAGCAGTGGTACAGGAAGAAGTCGGAATCGTTCAAGAAAAACATGATTTTCATGCAGGACAACGCTCCATCACATGCATCCAACAACTCCACAGCATGGCTGGCCAGTCAAGGTCTAAAAGATGAAAAAATAATGACATGGCCCCCTTGTTCACCTGTTCTGAACCCCATAGAGAACCTGTGGTCCCTCATAAAATGTGAGATCTACAGGGAGGGAAAACAGTACACCTCTGGGAACAGTGTCTGGAGGCTGTGGTGGCTGCTGCACGCAATGTTGATCGTAAACAGAACAAGCAATGACAGAATCTATGGATGGTTGGCTGTTGAGTGTCATCATAAAGAAAGGTGGCTATATTGGTCACTAATTTTTTGGGGTTTTGGTTTTGCATGTCAGAAATGTTTATTTCTAAATTTTGTGCAGTTATATTAGTTTACCTGGTGAAAATAAACAAGTGAGATGGGAATAGATTTGGTTTTTTATTAAGTTGCCTAATAATTCTGCACAGTAATAGTTACCTGCACAAACAGATATCCTCCTAAGATAGCCAAATCTAAAAAAAAAAACCCACTCCAACTTCCAAAAATATTAAGCTTTGATATTTATGAGTCTTTTGGGTTGATTGAGAACATAGTTTTTGATCAATAAGAAAAAAAAATCCTCTGAAATACAACTTGCCTAATAAGTCTGCACATGCTGTATTATTGCCAAATCTTCTTTAAAAGGGTTGTCCACTACTTTTCCATACAACTACTACTGATCGGTCGGGGTCCGACACCCGGCAGCAGTGATCAGCTTCTCTCTGTGTCGTAAGTAGGCAGCAGGAAATGCTCAGTTCCGGAGCTGACCAGTCTTCTGATGGTCATGGCCGGGTACTTCACATCCGCCTCCCATTCAAATCAATAGGAAGCAGATCTGCAGAACCGGGCTTCTGCCGCTATCAGAAGACTGGTCAGCTTAGGAACGGACAGTTTCCAGCTGCCCGATACACCGAGAACAGCTGATCGGCGGGGGTGCCTGGTGTCGGACCCCGGCCATTCAGATATTGATGGCCAATCGTAAGGATAGACCATCGATGTTAGGCCCTGTGCGCACACTGCATTTTTTCGGTGGCTTTTGCTGCAGAAAAAGTGCGTTTTTGTTTATAACCTTCCTGCAGTTCTTCCCCAGCAAAATCTATAGGAAATCCAAAATGTTGTGCATACATTTCTGCCGCAAAAAAGAAGTAGCGTGTCACTTCTTTTCCGCTGGTACCTGCGTTTTTTCCATTGATAATGGTAAAAAACGCCGGGATCAACCCGTGGAAAAACAGCAGTAAAAAGCAACAAACCGCGGGAAAACCGCATGCAAATTTGGGTGTGTTTTTGGTGCGGTTTTTGCCATGGGTTCGGAATTCTACCAGAGGGTGAGGATTTTTCTTACAAAAAAGACATTTCCCGGTGCGCACAGGGCCTCAAGTAGTGGATCATACTTTTAACAAAAGGAGTCCCAAACAAAAATCAATACTGTTCCATCAGCAACTACAAATGTATGCCTCCAGCTCCACAAGCGGAATACAGGCTGCTGAGGTTTTTATTATGCAAATGCTTAAAGGGTTATCCTCATCTCAAACATAACATTTAATAGAGAAGCATGGATGATGAATCTTGAGGGTGCTTTACACGCTGCGACATCACTAGCGATCTCGTTAGTGGTGTGACACGCCAGATCGCAGATGCGATCTGCCGAGATCGCACATGTGACCGGCACTATAAAAACGACCTATGTGCGATCTCGGCAGATCACACCTGCGATCTGGCGTGTCACATCGCTAACAATGTGGCATTGTGTAAAGCACCCTTTACATGTGCAAGACTTTACTTTTTGAGAGTAGATAAATTTAAATAACGATGTGCACGCACAGCCAGCTCTGTCCACAGTGACAATAGAGAGTACCGTGACGAGGTGTTGGGGCTCTGTTGCATTGATCAATTCAATAGCTAAATTTCTCTTTATTCATATTTCATAGCAGTAATGCAGGTTCCATTGTCATTTTTGCATATAGCTATTGTATTTTTCAGGCCAGTATTCACACAGCAGTTTCTGCTTTTCGTATATTCCCCTTGCATAGTCACTGGTGTACATACCTTCTGTCTATATAGTGTATTTTTTTTAGGTTTTTGCACCAAGTTCAGACTTAGAATGGTGTTCCAAACGTTATTTCTTTGTTAGTAGTATTTCGTTTGTGAACCCGACCCCACCCATACCTTGCCTGTCCACATTATACATATATAGCCTGGGTCTCAGCTTCCCATACACGGTGAGTTTTTTAACTGCATGAGAGGACACATATTAGCTAGGGACCCCAAAAATAAGAATACCGTGACGAGGTTTAGGGGCTCTGTTGCATTGATCAATTCAATAGCTAAATTTCTCTTTTTTCATATTTCATGGCAGTAATGCAGATTCCATTGTCATTTTTTCATTTTTGTATATAGCTATTGTATTTTTCAGGCCAGTATTCACACAGCAGTTTCTGCTATTACATATATTCCCTTGCATAGTCACTGGTGTGCATACCTTATCTCCATATAGTGAATTTTTTTAGGTTTTTGCACCCAGTTCAGACTTAAGGACGTCACACACAACAACAGCGACGACGACGTCGCTGCTAAGTCACCATTTTCTGTGACGTAGCAGCGACCATCGCTGTGTGTGACATCCAGCAGCGACCTGGCCCCTGCTGTGAGGTCGCCGCTCGTTACTGAATGTCCTGGACCATTTTTTGCTCGTCGCTCTCCCGCTGTGAAGCGCACATGGCTGTGTGCGACAGCGAGAGAGCGATGAACTGAATGTGCAGGGAGCAGGAGCTGGCTTCTGGCAGCCTGCGGTAAGCTGTAACCAAGGTAAATATCGGGTAACCAAGGGAAGCCCTTTCCTTGGTTACCCGATATTTACCTTCGTTACCAGCGTCCACAGCTTCTAGAAGCCGGCTCCCTGCACACGTAGCCAGAGTACACATCGGGTAACTATAAGCAAAGCGGTTTGCTTATTAACCCGATGTGTACTCTGGCTAAGAGTGCAGGGAGCCACCGCTAAGCGGTGTGTACTGGTAACCAAGGTAAATATCGAGTAACCAAGAGAAGTGCTTTCCTTGGTTACCTGATATTTACCTTAGTTACCAAGCGCAGCATCGCTTCCATGCGTCGCTGCTGGCTGGGGGCTGGTCGCTGGTGAGATCTGCCTGTTTGACAGCTCACCAGCGACCATGTAACGACGCAGCAGCGATCCTGATAAGGTCAGATCGTCGTCGTGATCGCTGCTGCGTCACTACGTGTGACCCTAGCTTAAGAATAGTGTTCCAAATGTTATTTCTTTATTCAGTGACAATGAGACCGTAATCTGGAGACAGGTGCTGGTCCGTGCCCCATTGTCATTGGAATAGGCAATAATGGCATGATAAAATCAGTGGTGATCTACATGATACATGGACGTGTCTGGTCTACTCGCCCGTGGCTTCCAGCTCTGGATCCTGACTATGACTCCCACAAACACTAGGGGTCTTGTCCCATCCCTTACCTGGGCTGCACATATGCTGTACTGGGTAAACATGGCTTCATAGAGAGCCATCAGCCCGCTCTGACCAGCCGCGGCACAGGCCCGTGCCTCCAGGACCGGAACTTGCTGCACAAAGCAAAGATGGAGAATTGGATTGGGCACACACATCTGCTTTATTTCCTAGCCGCCCATGCGGTGATTGTAGCACTCACCATGTCTTTAAGCTGATTCTGTCCCGAATGCAGAGCCTGCCTCACACTCTGCGACAAGAGGATTTCATGGCGGAGACGTTGTTTCCCAAATGCCACGGCCCCGCTGGTGACAATCATCATTTCCCGACCCTGGTTCTGCAGAACGGACACCTGCAGATGCAGAAGAGCACGTCCAGGTCAATATAATACTGTGCAACACACACTGACCCTATACAATACCTATACAATATCATAAGAATGTGTGAGCCTGACATTTATAATCCCCAATAATTCTTATACTGACAACTTTATTGTATGATTATTAGGAATCGAACTTCAGGAAGAAAGAAAGAGATTTGTCACCAAATTACACAATGCAAAGTACATACAATATATAGAGATCTTTTGGACCGGATGATGCTGATGTACTTGCTTTGAAAAACAACTTCAGAATGGCTGAACAATCCCGATATTAAAATGAGAATTTTAGGAGCTCAGCTAAAGAGTGAGAAAGCTCCAGGTGAGTTCAGTCTACACTCGCCCTGCCTGACACCTGCAGCTTGTACTGAGCAGTGTGAAATCTCAGCAGGGAGGAGGGACGGTGAGGAGCTGTCAACCAGGCAAGGCGGTTGAATATTATGTGTAAACTTTGAGCCATTATGGCAGAATATCAAAGTAAATACAGCATCATCATCAGGTCTAACATTTAGTTAGTAAGATGAAAATAGAGTGACAAATCAGCTCAATGATAAAGACTTATGATAGTTCACCATGACACATAAAATTTGTTATAGACATAGTAAAAGTGGATTCCATGACTCAAGTGTGTACAGGGCCTAAAGATTCATGTGAATGCTGGCTGTATTCATGGTTTAAGCAACGTAAAACTCAATGAGCATTTTATAAAACACCATGGCCTCCTCTTCCGGCCATCTTTGTTTTACTTCTTCTGAAGCCGGGGTGCACGACGCATGCTACATCATCCACACTAGAAGACATTGAGGTCCTGCGCAGGCCCTGAACAGGGCAAATGAAAGTATTATAGTGCGCCTGCGCAGGACCTCAATGCCGGCCTGTGTGGATGATGTAGGATGCGTCGTGCACCCAGGCTTCAGAAGAAGGAGGACAAAGATGGCCGAAAGAGGAGGCGCCGGCACCGGAGAACAGAGAACCATCCGACCAGTCTGCACCGCACCGACCCTTTAGGTGAGTATTATAAAGTCAATGTTATATTCTACACAGCGGCCTGGGCTCTTATATACAGTATGTTAGAATGATGTATATAAGAGCCCACTGGTGGTGGTCGCAGCTTATAGGCCCCAAATCTGGTGACAGGTTCCCTTTAAATGTAAGCCCCTTGACTTCTGTCTTTTACTCATTCTTCGGTGTCTTCATTTATTTCTAGTGTTGCTCCGGACACTCTCTGGCGATTAGTGAAAGGCTGTCCGCTAAAAAGTGTTTCATGGAGCACGCCAGAGGTCACAACTCATTACAAGTCTATGGGAGCATCGTTCTGGCTCTCATAGACCTATTATTAATAAACAAAAAAAAATAATATTTACTTATAGAGCACCAATAAGTCCATGAAGGGGTTACATACAAAAGATAGATATAAGTTACAGAAGACAGACTGGTACAGAGGGGAGAGGACCCTGCCCTTGCAGTCTTACATTCTACGGGGTATTAGGAGCTTGTGATGCAACTTCTGCCTTCCGAATAGTCAGAAGTTAGGGGCAAGATGGCACCAGAAAAGGATGAAACTGTTGGAGTATGAGCAGAAGAAGAGAGGCAGGGGGATTTAGATTTAAAGCACTGCTCTAGTGCTGGGGGAAAAAAAAAAATTCTGAAGTGGTGATTTTATATTTTCTTTGGTTATACGTAGATTTCATAACACACTGGTACCTGAGGACATTCAGTCAAGATCTGTAGAGTCCAAAAGGCAACTATAACAACCATTTGCCTTTACAGCAGACCTGTCATCAGATTTCATAATACAAACTATATAAATTAGGGAATTGATCTTGTAGATCTGATAAGGCCGGTGTACTTACTTTGAAAGTCTATCACAATTTCTGTATAATCCTGATATTATAATGAGCATTTTCCAGATACAGCTGACCTCCTTATAAAACGCTCTTATTTTTAATCAGATGAAGGGAAAAAAAAAAATATTTTACAGCCACTCTGACATGGATTTTTTCTCCCAAAAGTAAGTACATCAGCATTATCAGGTCCAAAAATTAGGTAGTAGAAGCTGCATATATTTTCATACACCACACCGAGGAGCCTCACCTGCTCAACGATAGATGCCAACCGACCTAGCGCCAGCCCGCACTCATCCCCTCGCGTCACCACGGCGCTCCCAAGCTTTACCACGATACGCTTGGCATGCTTCAGCTCGCTGCGGTGCGCAAATGGCTTTCCGTGAGAGCGGAGGAGAGGCATAGTCATAAAAGGGATGTTGCTCCATTGCCTTGAATGACGCTGAGCGGTGACGGAGGCTGGAGCATCTGCAACACAATCCATGAAGTTAGTAGAATCTCATCACAGTCCCACAACACAAGCCAAAAAAAACAATCAGTAATAAAAGATATCCACAAAGTAACTTACATGTTAAATGAGATGATACCGTGGTCCGAACACGGGAAAACAGAGATCGCCCATGCGTGGAGCCCCGACAACTCAGTGCAGCCCGAGAAAACATTTTTGCTAAGGAAGAATGATCGGAGTTATTGCAGGTGCTGTTAGTTCAGTTTTACAATACAAACACACACCCTTTAAGGCTATAAAAAAAAAAAAGGAAAAAAATAAAATATCAGACATATACTTTGTGCAGCAGACAGTAAAAGTCTACCATATCCATACCTCCCAACCGTCCCGGATACAGCGGGACAGTCCCTCTTCTGAGCCTTTGATCCCGGGTCCCGCCCGTGAGGCTGTTTGTCCCGGCTCCACCCACCCACTGTAGCCCCGCCTCGCTGTTTCTCCCTTCTACTATTCATTACAGAGCCGAGCGCGCACCTACTCCTGTGACTGCTGCTGAGGTATGAATCACCCCCTGCAGCAGAGCGACCCCCCTGCAGCAGAGCGACCCCCCTGCAGCAGAGCGACCCCCCCTGCAGCAGAGCCGCCCCCCCCCTGCACCAGAGCCGCCCCCCCCTGCACCAGAGCCTGCGTTTGTCTGCAGCTGTTCTCTCTGATTCCCCGTGTGCGGCTTCTCACTGCTGCAGACACGCGGGGAGTCAGGACGCTGAGGAGACCGTGCAATCAGCACTTCTCTCTCCTGCAGATAGCACTGGCCAGTAATAACCTATGCAGAGTGACATCTGCAGGCTTCTATTACCGATCAGTGGTCTCCTGCCTGTGGAGCAGAGCTGCTGGGTCCTAGCTTCCCAACAGCTTCAGCTCTGCTTTATCCTGGCTCCTCTACCAGTTAAAGGGAACATGTCAGCAGAAATTTCACAATAAAAATAAAAGATTCCCCTCTGCAGCTCCTGGGCTGCTTCTAGAAAGGTTCCTGTTGTTATTGTGCCCCCTTTGAGACCTACAAAAATACTTTATGAAGTCTTACCTTTTTGTATGCAAATGTGTTTTTATGGTCACGGGGGCGGGCTGTCTGGCGTCCGTTATTCCCCCTCCTGCCGCTTTACGCAGTCCCCCATTGCTCATTTACATACACAAGGACGCCTTCCTCATGTAACTGTCCTCCCGAAGTTTTGCGCATGTGAACGCTTTTTCAGGTGATTGCGCAGGCACGAGATTATGGGCGGCGCTGTGATTGTCATCAGCAGCGTTAACCAAGTACCCGCCCATAATCTCGTGCCCGCACTTTTCCCTCTGACTCCACCGTTATGCGCAAGTGCTGGCCATATGAACCATGTTACCTATTACTGCTTGCACGAGATTATGGGCGGGTACTTGGATGACTTTGCTGATGACAATCACAGCGCCGCCCATAATCTCGCGCCCATGGTAATAGGTAACGTGGTTCATATGGCCAGTGCTTGCGCATAACGGTGGAGGCAGAGTGAGAAGCGCGGGCACGAGATTATGGGCAGGTACTTGGATGACGCTGCTGATGACAATCACAGCGCCGCCCATAATCTCGCGCCTGCGCAATCACCTCAAAAGCGTTCACACTTTGCACAGTGCTTACTCCCGCGAGAGTGGCACTGGGCATGCACAAAACTTCAGGAGGACAGTTACATGAGGAAGGCGTCCTCATGTATGGAAATGAGCAATGGGGGATGGCGTACAGCGGCAGGAGGGGGAATAACGGACGCCAGGCAGCCCGCCCCCGTGACCATAGAAACAGATTTGCATACAAAAAGGTAAGACTTCATAAAGTATTATTTTAGGTCTCAAAGGGGGCACAATAGCAACAGGAACCTTTCCAGAATGCAGCCCAGGAGCTGCAGAGGGGAATCTTTTATTTTTTTTGCTAAATTTCTGGTGACAGTTTCCCTTTAAAGGGAACCTGTCAGGTGCAATCTGCACTCAGAGCCAGGAGCAGTTCTGGGTGTATATTGCTAATCCCTCCCTAACTGTCCCTGTATACACTAGCATAGATAAAGGCATCTATAGAAAAAGTATTTTTAAAGAGCTTATATCTTATGCTAATTAGCGCGGGGACTAGTCCCAAGGGCGTTACTTCACTTGGCTAGTCGGCTCATATAGCGTGTTAGTACTCACACAGGGGCGTAATAACATGCTAACATGCTATGCGAGCCGACTAGCCAAGTGAAGTAACGCCCTTGTGACTAGTCCCCGCGCTCATTAGCATAAGATATAAGATCTTTAAAAATATTTGTTCTTGATCTCTTTATCTATGCTAGTGTATACAGGGACGGTTAGGCAGGGATTAGCAATATACACCCAGAACTGCTCCTGGCTCTGAGTGCATATTGCACCTGACAGGTTCACTTTAAAGGGAACCTGTCACCAGATTTGGGGCCTATAAGCTGCGGCCACCACCAGCGGGATCTTATGTACACATTCTAACATGCTGCATACCTCCCAACCGTCCCGGATACAGCGGGACTTTCACGCTTTACGTTGTTTGTCCCGTTGCCACGGGCGGGACGGCCGGCTCCCGGGCTCCGCCCACCCACTCTCTCTCCGCCTCCCTGCTTTTCCCTCCTACCATCCTAGTAGACGTGGCATAGAGAGGAGCGCTGCCTGTGCTGCTGCTGGTACAGTAAACTAATCTCCCCAGCGCTGATTTCCCTCCCTCCCCCCTCACCCCCGGCCGGAGCCTGTCTGTGCGGTCGGCCGGCCGCCTGTCTGTGCGGTCGGCCCGCCGCCTGTCTGTGCGGGCGCCCCCCGCCGCCTGTCTGTGCGGGCGCCCCCCTGCCGCCTGTCTGTGCGGGCGCCCCCCTGCCGCCTGTCTGTGCGGGCGCCCCCCTGCCGCCTGTCTGTGCGGGCGCCCCCCTGCCGCCTGTCTGTGCGGGCGCCCCCCTGCCGCCTGTCTGTGCGGGCGCCCCCCTGCCGCCTGTCTGTGCGGGCGCCCCCCTGCCGCCTGTCTGTGCGGGCGCCCCCCTGCCGCCTGTCTGTGCGGGCGCCCCCCTGCCGCCTGTCTGTGCGGGCGCCCCCCTGCCGCCTGTCTGTGCGGGCGCCCCCCTGCCGCCTGTCTGTGCGGGCGCCCCCCTGCCGCCTGTCTGTGCGGGCGCCCCCCTGCCGCCTGTCTGTGCGGGCGCCCCCCTGCCGCCTGTCTGTGCGGGCGCCCCCCCTGCCGCCTGTCTGTGCGGGCGCCCCCCTGCCGCCTGTCTGTGCGGGCGCCCCCCTGCCGCCTGTCTGTGCGGGCGCCCCCCGCCGCCTGTCTGTGCGGGCGCCCCCCGCCGCCTGTCTGTGCGGGCGCCCCCCTGCCGCCTGTCTGTGCGGGCGCCCCCCTGCCGCCTGTCTGTGCGGGCGCCCCCCTGCCGCCTGTCTGTGCGGGCGCCCCCCTGCCGCCTGTCTGTGCGGGCGCCCCCCTGCCGCCTGTCTGTGCGGGCGCCCCCCTGCCGCCTGTCTGTGCGGGCGCCCCCCGCCGCCTGTCTGTGCGGGCGCCCCCCGCCGCCTGTCTGTGCGGGCGGCCCGCCGCCTCATTGTGCGGGCGGCCCGCCGCCTCATTGTGCGGGCGGCCGGCCGCCTCTCTCTGCGGGCGGCTGGCTGCCTCTCTGTGCGGGCGGCCCGCCGCCTGTCTGTGAAGGCGGCCGGCCGCCTGTCTGTGAAGGCGACCGGCCGCCTCACTGTGGCTGCCTGCGTGTCCGTGCTGGAGGCCCGCCGGCTGCCTGCGTGTCCGTGCTGGAGGCCCGCCGGCTGCCTGCGTGTCCGTGCTGGAGGCCCGCCGGCTGCCTGCGTGTCCGTGCTGGAGGCCCGCCGGCTGCCTGCGTGTCCGTGCTGGAGGCCCGCCGGCTGCCTGCGTGTCCGTGCTGGAGGCCCGCCGGCTGCCTGCGTGTCCGTGCTGGAGGCCCGCCGGCTGCCTGCGTGTCCGTGCTGGAGGCCCGCCGGCTGCCTGCGTGTCCGTGCTGGAGGCCCGCCGGCTGCCTGCGTGTCCGTGCTGGAGGCCCGCCGGCTGCCTGCGTGTCCGTGCTGGAGGCCCGCCGGCTGCCTGCGTGTCCGTGCTGGAGGCCCGCCGGCTGCCTGCGTGTCCGTGCTGGAGGCCCGCCGGCTGCCTGCGTGTCCGTGCTGGAGGCCCGCCGGCTGCCTGCGTGTCCGTGCTGGAGGCCCGCCGGCTGCCTGCGTGTCCGTGCTGGAGGCCCGCCGGCTGCCTGCGTGTCCGTGCTGGAGGCCCGCCGGCTGCCTGCGTGTCCGTGCTGGAGGCCCGCCGGCTGCCTGCGTGTCCGTGCTGGAGGCCCGCCGGCTGCCTGCGTGTCCGTGCTGGAGGCCCGCCGGCTGCCTGCGTGTCCGTGCTGGAGGCCCGCCGGCTGCCTGCGTGTCCGTGCTGGAGGCCCGCCGGCTGCCTGCGTGTCCGTGCTGGAGGCCCGCCGGCTGCCTGCGTGTTTGTGCTGAATGGGTGTGGATGGGGAGTGGATATGGGCGTGACTGTGAAATGGGTGTGGTTAGGGGGCGTGGCCTAAAAATTTGCCGCGGCACGCTACGCGCGCCGCAAACTTTGACCCTCTTTTCCTTCTTTAAAAGTTGGGAGGTATGCATATCTAGTAAAAAGATAACACTATCAGGTAGGATAACCGTAGATTTGCTGCAGAGTTTTCTGCATGCACTTAAGGCCCCGTCACACTAAGCAACATCGCTAGCAACATCGCTGGTAATGAACAACTTTTGTGACGTTGCTACCAGTAGCGATGTTGCTGTGTGTGACATCCAGCAACCTGGCCCCTGCTGTGAGGTCGTTGGTTGTTGCTGAATGTCCTGGGCCATTTTTTAGTTGTTGCTGTCCCGCTGTGAAGCACACATCGCTGTGTGTGACAGCGAGACAGCAACAACTAAATGTGCAGGCAGCAGGAGCCGGCTTCTGCGGAGGCTGGTAACCACTGTAAACATCGGGTAACCAAGAAGCCCTGTCCCTGGTTACCCGATATTTACCTTTGATACCAGCCTCCGCAGCTCTCACTGTCAGTGCCGGCTCCTGCTCTGTGCACATGTAGCTGCAGCACACATCAGGTAATTAACCCGATGTGTGCTGTAACTAGGAGAGCAAGGAGCCAGCGCTCAGTGTGCGCTGCTCCCTGCTCTCTGCACGTGTAGCTCCGTGCGGTGGTAACCTAGGTAAATATCGGGTTGGTTACCCGATATTTACCTTAGTTACCAAGTGCAGCATCTTCCACGCTGCTGGCTGGGGGCTGGTCACTGGTTGCTGGTGAGCTCACCAGCAACTCGTGTAGCCACGCTCCAGCGATCCCTGCCAGGTCGGGTTGCTGGTGGGATCGCTGGAGCGTCGCAGTGTGACATCTCACCAGCAACCTTTTAGCAACTTACCAGCGATCCCTATCGTTGTTGGGATCGCTGGTAAGTTGCTTAGTGTGACTGGACCTTAAGGCTATGTGCGCACGCTGCGTTTTTGGCCGCTAAAAACCCACAAAAAAAAAACACCTAAAAACGCACCAGCAGCAAAAAAACGCACCGGTTTGGTGAGTTTATGGCTGAGCTTTTGATCTCTGCGTTTTTCTAATGCATTGCAAAGGGGGAAAACGCAGAAAAACGCAGGAAAGAATTGACATGTCCATTTTTTTTTTTTTTAGGCTAGAATACACTTGCGAGTATAAAATCGGTCCGATTCTCATGCTGGAAAGTTGGACGATTTCTGTTCACATTTCATCAGTGTGCTGTCAGTGTGCAATCAGTTTTTACCCTCTGCAGCTGCTACACATGTACTGTTATGTACAGGAGCATTTACATTGTTCTCTGCTACTTGCTAGAAATCTATTGTGAAAAACGCATGTCCCTAGGATGGTCCGTGTGACGTGTTTTTTTTTTTCACGCACCCATAGACGTGCATTGAAGAGACTTGTGCGAGAAACTCACCAAAATGCAGCATGCTGCGATTTTTTTCTCAGTCCGATTTGGACTGAGAAAAAAAATAGCAGATGGGAGCTGCCTCATTGATTAACATGGGTCAGAGTGCAATGCGAGATTTTCTCACATTGCACTCGTGCGAGTTAATCACAAGTGTGAAGCCAGCCTTAAGCTCAAAAACGCAGCTTTAAAAAAAAAAAAAAAAGTTGTGTGTGGACAACAAAATTGAAAAACAATTGACTTTGCTGGGGCAGTTTTGAGCCCAAAAACACACGCGCAAAAACGCACTGCGCACACATAGCCTAAGGTTATGTTCACACAGGCTTTTTTGGTGCATTTTTTGCTGCAGATTTGCCTTGGTTTTATGCAAATCCATGCTAATAAAATGCTGCTTTTTACAGTCCCTGCAAAGTCTATGAGATTTCTGAAATCTCATGCACACACAAACACCTGCAGTGTTTTTCCATACTGTTTAGTGAAATACCTGCGTTTTTGCTGCAGATTTCAAAGAATGAGAGTGTCAATTCTTTGCAATGACTTTTCATTGATACAACCCATTTTGTAGGAAAAAAAAAAAACGCAGCAAATCCGCACCAAAAATGCAGATGACTCAAAGGAGATTTCCTGCCACAAGATCAGGTTTTGGTCAGGGAAAAAAAAAAAAAAAAAACGCTCCAAAAAGCCCTGTGTGAACATAGCCTAAGGCGTTTTTGGTGCGTTTTTTAGTGGTGTTTTTGGTGCGTTTTTCCTACAAATTGGGTTGTATTAATGAAAAAACTTTGCAAAAACGCTGCAAAGAATTGACATGCCCGCGCACATGAGATTTCAGAAGTTTCAGACTTTGCCGGGGCTGTAAAAAGTAGCGTTTTATTAGCATGGATTTGCATAAAACCAAAACAAATCTGCAGCTAAAACACGCTCCAAAAAAAAAAAAAAAACCCATGTGAACATAGCTTTAGCCTTAAGGGTGCTTTACACGCTGCGACATCGCTAGCAATCTCGTTAGCTATGTGACACACCAGATCGCAGATGTGATCTACCGAGATCGCACATAGGCCGTTTTTATAGCGCCGGTCACATCTGCGATCTGGCGTGTCACATCGCTAACGAGATTGCTAGCGATGTCGCAGCGTGTAAAGCACCCTTTAGCGTGGATTTGTGGCAAATTCCAAATTTTTGCATTACAAAATCCGCAATGAATGCCAGCAAAAGAATTAACTTTTTTTGTGCAAATTTCACATTTTGACTTTTTTTGAGCTACTAATAATATATTACACTGCAGTGTTTCTGAGATTTTGCACATCCACACAGGTTAGGCCCCTTTCACACATCAGTTTTTTGCCATCAGTCACAATCCGTTTTCTCGACAGATTCGTCGCAGATTGTGGCTAAACTGATGCGACTGATCTGTTTTTCGACGGATCCAACTAGCTGGGGGTTAAATAATAATTGGAGCATGCACAGTTAAAAATACGGAATCCGTCGCCGGATTCTGTCACTTGACAGATGATGACGGATCATTCGCCCATAGGCTTCCAGTCTACAAAACGACAGACGGCAACGGATCCGTCTGTCCGTTTTTTTTTCGACGTACACAAAAAACGTTACTGTGGACGTCGTCTCCGTCCGACGGTCAAACATTTTTTTGACGGATCCGTTGAACGACGGATGAAACGTGAGGCCATCCGTTGCAATCCGTCGCTAAGGCTAAGTTCACATTTCCGTTGTTTTGTATCAGTCACATGCATCGCTTGACGCATGTGACTGATGCGCTGTACAACGCTGTACAACGGATGACAAAGAACAGAATTCTTTGTCGGATTCCGTTGTGTGCAGGGGGCGGAGTTCGGGGGGGGGGGGGGGTACCGGGGCCGCAGCACTGAGGACGTCAGTGCCGCAGGGACTGCAGGACAGGTGAGTGTGTGTGTGTGTGTGTGTGTGTGTGTGTGTGTGTGTGTGTGTGTGTGTGTGTGTGTGTGTGTGTGTGTGTGTGTGTGTGTGTGTGTGTGTGTGTGTGTGTGTGTGTGTGTACACATGCTGAATGGAATGCGGGAGGGGGCGGAGCCGAGCGGGGGCGGGGCCAGGCGCTGAGGATGTCAGTGGCAGTGCTGCGGTCTGCATGGCTGGGGACGAGAGTGTGTGTGTGTGTGTGTGTGTGTGTGTGTGTGTGTGAGTGTGAGTGAGTGAGTGAGTGTACACATGCGGAGTGCGGGAGGGGGCGGAGCCGAGCGGGGGGCGGGGCCAGATGAGGGTGTCAGTGGCAGTGCTTGTCTGCATGGCTGGGGACAGGTGTGTGTGTAAATACATGTGCGGAGTGCGGGAGGGGGCGGGGCCGAGCGGGGAATAGTCGGCCTCCCTGCACACGTAACCAGCCTAAATATCGGGTAACAGCAAAGCACCCGATGTTTACCTTGGTTACCCGATATTTACCTTGGTTACGGGCCTACACCGCTTAGCGCTGGCTCCTTGCACCGTAACCAGGGTAAATATCGGGTAACCAACCAAAGCTGGTGACGTGTGCAGGGAGCTAGAGAGCATGCGCAGCGAAATCCGACGGATCTCGCTGCTCAAAAAACGTTACATGCTGCGTTCCTCCCGCCCGGCGGTCAGTCGTTCCACGACTGATCAGTCGGGCGGAGGGTGCAACGCAGCATCATCAGTCACAATCCGCTGCTCATGCAAGTCTATGGGAGCAGCGGAATTTGCTAAACGGATTCCGTTGTTTACAAGAGCAGCGGATTGTGACTGATACATTTTAGCGGAAATGTGAACTTAGCCTAATACAAGTCAATGAGAAAAAAAACAAAACTGATCCAGCGGCATCAGTCACTGGATCCGTTTTATTTTTCAAAATTTGACGGATTGTGACTGATGGCAAAAAAATGATGTGTGAAAGGGGCGTATTAGAGTTGCTGTGGAAAAATTCTGCAGCAAATCTGACCAAAAACCTGCTGGAGAAACACAATAATAAATAATAGTAATAATAATAATAAATATTTTCCTGATTAAGACATTGGTCCAATATCGAAACGTGTAGAGAATTGAGAAAAGAACCACAAGGTCAATTACGCACAAGTGGCTTCTGGATTTCAACATCAGCAATGCAGACTATCACTCCTATCCTCCTCCTACTATTACTAGGCAGATTTGCCATTCAGTATTCTCAGAAAGCTGGATGAAAACGTATTCAAAGAAATCACAAAGGCCGCACTGACTGTCACTTTTTTCAGAAATCCAGACAGAATTTTACCAGTTTGATAGTAAAGACTGAAGGAGTGCATTGAAAATACTATGTGCCACGTTACACAGCAGGCAGTACCCATCCCTGAAGCCCTGCCGGCCGGTGACAGCCCCTGCTACCCTCGCTGCCCGGCTGATGAGAGTCCTACCCCCAGGGCTTGCATTTGTAGTGAATGGCTGAATGGATTTACACAGCAGCCAATGAGCCACGCAGGAGGATGAACACACAGAGGATGATGAAACCCTCGTGCGGGATTGCAGAGCAGAAAGAGAAATAAATAATATCCACCAACGGGAAATAAAGGAAGAAAGAAATAACAGTACAATACAATACAATACAATACACTGCTGCCTGCTCGGAGAAAGCAAATATCGTGCAGGTAGATACAAGAGGAAGTCAGCAAAAGGGAACGAGCCATTAATGCTCAATGTGAGCAGCAACTGGAGATTTACAACTACTACTCCCAGCATTTGTAATAACACAATGTGCATTACCAGTCAGCGGGCATGGGGCGAAAGATTTAGGAAATAGAGTAATAGAGATATTCATTAAGTGACATACAACAGTTCTAAAAGCTGTTCTGCCACTTATATACCCTGCATTCAGGCCAATCACCACTGTCAAGAGCTCTGCTTCCACTCAATGAATGGAAAAGTAAGAAAACGACCCAGATCATGGCCGTTCATAAGCACGACCTCACCTTCTGTTCTCTTCCATTGCACAAAGGGTTTATTATTTGAAGTAAACAGAATAAGTGGTCTCTTATATCAGCTATGCAAAGGGGAGCAGAGGGGACCCCATTTATTATAGTGTCCGGCTGGAGAAAAGATAAAAAACAAAAACAAAAAGATTCATGATGATCTCCATAATCAATAGGGGCGAGAGGGGCTTCTGTTTCCGTTTGCATAATTGATACAAAGAATCACTTACTCCATTGTCCTGTTCCTACAAGACGACAGGTGAACTAAGATGCATGGTAGTGCCCGCTCATCACTAGTTACGAGTACTGAGCACCCGAGCATGGTAGTGCCCGCTCATCACTAGTTACAAGTACTGAGCACCCGAGCATGGTAGTGCCCGCTCATCACTAGTTACAAGTACTGAGCACCCGAGCATGGTAGTGCCCGCTCATCACTAGTTACAAGTACTGAGCACCCGAGCATGGTAGTGCCCGCTCATCACTAGTTACGAGTACTGAGCACCCGAGCATGGTAGTGCTCGCTCATCACTAGTTACGAGTACAGAGCACCCGAGCATGGTAGTGCCCACTCATCACTAGTTACGAGTACAGAGCACCTGAGCATGGTAGTGCCAACTCATCACTAGTTACGAGTACAGAGCACCTGAGCATGGTAGTGCCCGCTCATCACTAGTTACGAGTACAGAGCACCTGAGCATGGTAGTGCCCACTCATCACTAGTTACGAGTACTGAGCACCCGAGTATGGTAGTGCTCACTCACCACTAGTTACGAGTACTGAGCACCCGAGCATGGTAGTGCTCACTCATCACTAGTTACCAGTACTGAGCACCCGAGCATGGTAGTGCCCGCTCATCACTAGTTACGAGTACTGAGCACCCGAGCATGGTAGTGCTCGCTCATCACTAGTTACAAGTACTGAGCACCTGAGCATGGTAGTGCTCGCTCATCACTAGTTACAAGTACTGAGCACCTGAGCATGGTAGTGCCCGCTCATCACTAGTTACCAGTACAGAGCACCCGAGCATGGTAGTGCCCGCTCATCACTAGTTACGAGTACTGAGCACCTGAGCATGGTAGTGCTCGCTCATCACTAGTTACAAGTACTGAGCACCCAAGCATGGTAGTGCTCACTCATCACTAGTTACTAGTACTGAGCACCCGAGCATGGTAGTGCCCGCTCATCACTAGTTACGAGTACTGAGCACCCGAGCATGGTAGTGCTCACTCATCACTAGTTACCAGTACTGAGCACCCGAGCATGGTAGTGCCCGCTCATCACTAGTTACGAGTACTGAGCACCCGAGCATGGTAGTGCTCGCTCATCACTAGTTACAAGTACTGAGCACCCGAGCATGGTAGTGCTCGCTCATCACTAGTTACCAGTACTGAGCACCCGAGCATGGTAGTGCTCGCTCATCACTAGTTACGAGTACTGAGCACCCGAGCATGTTAGTGCCCGCTCATCACTAGTTACGAGCACTGAGCACCCGAGCATGGTAGTGCCCGCTCATCACTAGTTACGAGTACTGAGCAACTGAGCATGGTAGTGCCCGCTCATCACTAGTTACCAGTACAGAGCACCCGAGCATGGTAGTGCCTGCTCATCACTAGTTACCAGTACTGAGCACCTGAGCATGGTAGTGCCCGCTCATCACTAGTTACGAGTACAGAGCACCCGAGCATGGTAGTGCCTGCTCATCACTAGTTACCAGTACTGAGCACCTGAGCATGGTAGTGCCCGCTCATCACTAGTTACGAGTACTGAGCACCTGAGCATGGTAATGCCTGCTCATAGTCATGAACAATAATTGGCTGGTGGCGTGCATTAGTGACTCACCCAAAATTAGACTGGATATGTAGACAATTCCTTTAAGGCTGGATCTGACATACACACCCAGTATGTGCCCACCAAGCTGTCGCTCCATGTGGTCATGTGATGGGACGATGCACCTGTGCGGATCAATGTTCGGCCACATGACAAAGCATTGTATTGGAGGCAACATTGCAAGGAGGTTTCAATACTGTGCACAAGAAGCCCATGTTTTCCTGGACTGTCCCTTTAAATCAGGTAACAGTTTGCATTTGGGAAACACTGGAGCTGACAGTGAGCAGACACCATGCCACGTTGTGCATGATGAGGCAGCGAGGATGGAGCAATGCACACAGTGCGGCACTCTGCCTCTAATAAAACGCATAAGCAACAAACACATGATACAAAATAAACTTCTGCAGAACAAGTGCAGCTAATCTGACGCAAAATGGCGGGGCAAATTCTCTTACGAATACACGAAGCAGCAAATGCTCAGCTCTGCGCAGACTCCTCACCTGTCAGCCCGAGATCTCCGGGGGGAAATCCGATTTCGTACAATTTATCCTGCTGGAAATATTGTCCCGGCTGGCATGGCCTTGTGCACATGCGCCGGGAGCACGCACAAAACCGACGCGCATGCGCGGAGGATTTCCTTCCTTCTTGCCGAAGCCAGGTCACTGAGCATGCGCGCTGCGGGTGACGCGACTTCGGAGCGGTTCCTGTGTAGACGTGTCAGCGCGAGCAGCGAGCAAGCAAGTGGCGATTGTCAATATGGGAACAAGCAAATCTGCAGAATAAAGTCACCAGTCAAACAACCAATTTTTATTTTTACAGTCATCTTTATCATCTGGGTTAATTTTACATTTTCATAGTACAGATATATATATATATATATTTTATTTTTAATTATTTATTTTTTTAAATAATTTTAACATAATTTTTTAGTACCCCCTATATACTCCAATACTACAATACATAGTGAAATTTAAAATCTCCTATGGCACCCAGGCACAGGAAACAGGAACACCAAGATGGTAGCACAGGGAACCTTAAAGGGAACCTGTCACCACTTTTTTGGCCTATAAGCTGCGGCCACCACCACCGGGCTCTAATATACAGCATTCTAACATGCTGTATATAAGAGCCCAGGCCGCTGTGAGAACATAAAAATCACTTTATAATACTTACCTAATGGTCGCACGGTTGGCCATATGGGCGCCTCTTTCTGAAGCCTGGGTGCATGACGCGTCTACGTCATACACACTCGCCGGTCCTGCGCAGGTGCACTACAATACTTTGATCTGCCCTGCTCAGGACCTGAATGCTGGCAAGTGTGTATGACGTCGGACGCGTCATGCACCGCGGCAAGAGAAAGAGAACAAAGATGGCCAAAAGAGGAGGCGCCGGCACCGGACAACAGAGACACTCATATGGCCAACCGCGCGACCGTTAGGTAAGTATTATAAGGTGTTTTTTATGTTCTCAAACCGGCTTGGGCTCTTATATACGGCATGTTAGAATGCTGTATATAAGAGCCCGGTGGTGTTGGCCGCAGCTTATAGCCAAAAAACTGGTGACAGGTTCCCTTTAATTTGGCCCACGGCTGCCATCGCGACTCAAGGGAACCGACTGGTTTGTGGTGGTGCCAATGCACACTCACACCGGCAAGCAAGTCATTTTAAATATCACTTTCAGTTATTCAATTGGCATCTAAAAAGTTAAAGGGCAGCTCCAGTTGTGGGTTTTAGAAGTAGATGCCTGCTGTATAACACAGCCACCACCTGCCCAGTATGGAGTGGGCTTAGCACCCTTATGGTCACGTACTATTTTGTTACGGTGCATAAAGAGGTTATAATGGAAATTTTTTTTGTCAGATACTTCTCCATCCTCTAATACGATCAGGGAAGCATCTGATTGGCTTCAAATTTATTCTGCAGCAGAACAAAGACCCCCAAACATACAATGTTATTAAGAACAAGGAATCCTGGTGGAGATGATCTGGCCCCCGAAGAGCCCTGATCTCACATCATCCAGTCTGTCTGGGATCACATGAAGAGACAGAAGGATTTGCACAGGCCTCATACATAGAAGATCTGAGGTTAGTTCTCCCCAGTGGCGTAATGATCGCGGTCTCACAGGTCGCGACCAGGCACCCAAAGGTGGAGGGGACCCTCCAACCCCATTGTTTCAGGACCCACATCCAGCTTAAATGCATTGCAGCACAGAGACCCGTCAGGTCACTGCACTGCAATACACACTACGGCCAATCAAAAGTCATCAGGTGATGTTGACGTGGATTGTATTGGCGTTGCATGGCAGTGACGTCATACTTTGCCATGGCAGGCACACCGCTGTCAGCTGCTAATCACTGCGGTGGCTACAAAGGAGGACGTCGCACGACTTGGAAAGTAGGGAAGGTGAGTAGAATGTTTTTGTTTTTTTCATTTTTAGAGGTAGAATGGGGAACATATATACCACGAAAAGGCCCGGAATGAGAACATATATATCAGGATGGGGAACATATATACCGGGAAAGATCCCAGGATGAGGGACGTAGATATCAGGATGGGGGACATATATATACCTAGAATGAGCCCAGTACGCGGGGCATGTATACTAGGATGGGGGACATATATACAGGGTTGGGGACATATTTACAGGAAAGGCCCAAGATAGGGGTCATATATACCAGAATGGAGAATTACAAAAAAAAAGAGACAGTTTGCACTCTGAAATGCTAAAGCATGAAAACCATGACTGTAAGAATATAGATATGCATTACTGCTAAAGAAAATATAAGAAAAAAAATGAGACATTTAACATACAAAAATGGCCATTTCTATATCTGCCCAGTCGCCACGTCACAGCATATTTTGTAACTGGGTACCTACTCTGAACTGAAGCCTCTCTCTGGGGGTAAAAACCTAAAGTGTATGGGCAACTTACAAGATATGCCATGACGTGGTGACTGGGCAGATATAAAAATGTCCGTTTTTGTATGCTAAATATCTCATTTTATCTTAGATTTCCTTTAGCAGTAATGTATATCTATATTCTTACATTCATGGTTTTCATGTCATGTTCAGTTATGCACCTGTTCACATTGCAGTTTTGGGAGTGCCATCAGTCTTTTTGTCTACCAGGATGGAGATACATATACCAGTAAAGGAGGCAGATATACCAGGATACCAGGGACACATATATCAGGATGGGGGACACATATACTAGGATGGGGACACATATACCAGGATAGGGGACATGTATATACCAGGATGAGGGACATAGTGTATGTAAACTTCTGGTTTCAACTCTATTTAAAAAGACACATCTGCAGGTTTTTCTCACTATCTGACATGAAATCAGAATAAACCTTTCCCATTTTAGGTCAAGTAGGAACCAAAATCTAATATATAAAGCTGAGTGTGTGTGTGTGTGTGTGTGTGTGTGTGTGTGTGTGTGTGTGTCCGCTAAAGGAATCCGCACCGTCGCATTTACAATCACGGAATTTTGCACAGATGCCCCATGTGACTCAGGGAATGTCATAGACTATGTTTTGACAGAAACATTTAACCCCGCTCTTTACAGTTACTCTCCAAAAAACCTGCCTCCATTAAAGTGAATGGAGCTGGCAGCTATAGGCTGTTAAGAGCACCTGTGAGTGGTTGCGATAGGAAAAAAAAAATTGTTAGTATAAGAAGCTTATGTGTGAGGTAATATGATGTCAGTGGGGAGACAGATAGAGACAGAGAGACAGACAGCGACAGACAGGGAAAGAGACAGAGATAAACAGACAGAGACAGATAGGGAAAAAAAAGCCAGACAGATAAAAAGACAGACCGAAAGACACACGGGGAAAGAGACAGACAGACAGACAGATAGATAGAGGCAGACAGGGAAAGAGACAAACAGACAGAGATAGACAGGGGAAAAAGGCAGACAGACACAGACAGACAGAGAAAGGGACAGATAGAGGCAGACAGGGAAAGAGACAGAGACAAACAGACAGAGACAGACAGGGGAAAAAGGCAGACAGACAGGGAAAGAGACAGACCGAGAGATAGACACAGGAAAGAGACAGACAGGGCAAGAGACAGACAGAGACAGACAAAGACATACAGAGACAGACAGGGAAAGAGACAGGCTGACAAAGACATACAGAGACAGACAGAGACAGACAGGGAAAGAGACAGGCTGACAAAGACATACAGAGACAGACAGAGACAGACAGGGAAAGAGACAGATGGGGAAAGAGACAGACCTGGAATAAGACAGACCTAGAAAGAGACAGACCTAGAAAGAGACAGACCTAGAAAGAGACAGACAGGGAATGAGACAGACCTGGAAAGAGACAGACGGGGAAAGAGACAGACCTGGAACGAGACAGGCAGGGAAAGAGACTGACAGAGATAGAGAGAGACAGACAGACACAGAGATAGAGAGAGATACAGAGAGACAGACAGACACAGAGAGAGACAGACACAGAGATAGAGAGAGACAGACAAAGAGAAAGACAGAGAGATAGACAGAGAGACACAGACAGACATGGATAGAGACAGACAGAGACAAACTCACAGAGACAGACACACAGACACACAGAGACAGACACACAGAGACAGACAGAGACATAGAGAGACAATCAGACAGAGACTGGGAGAGAGACAGAGAGACAGTTACTATCTCAGGCAGCGCCCGGCTACTAAAGCTAGTCTAATATATAAAGCTGAGTGTATGTGTTTGTGTATGTGTGTATGTATGTCCGCTAAAGGAATCCGCACCGTCACAGTTACAATCACAAAATTTTGCACAGACGCCCCATGTGATTCAGGGAACGTCATAGACTATATTTTGATGGTAAAATTTAACTCAGCACTTTACAGGTATTCACAAAAAAACCTGCCTCCATTAAAGTCAATGGAGCTGTGAGCTAAAGGTTATTAATAGCAGTTGTGATTGGTTGCTATAGGAAGAAAATAAATTGTTAGTATAAGAAGCTTCTGTGTGTGGTAATAAGATGTTGGTGGGGAGATGGAAAGATAGAGAGACAGAAAGAGACAGACACAGACAGAGTAAGAGGCAGACAGGGAAAGAAAGAGACAGAGAGAGACAGACAGTTAAAGAGACAGATAGAGACAGACATGAAAAGAGACAGAGAGAGACAGACAGTCAAAGAAACAGAGGCAGACAGAGAGAGAGACAGTCAAAGAGACAGAGGCAGACAGACACAGACAGACAGGGAAAGAGACAGGCAGACAGGGAAAGAGACAGACAGAGAAACAGATAGGGAAAGAGACAGACAGGCAAAAGACAGGGACAGGGAAAAAGACAGACAGAGACAAGGAAAGAGACAGAGACAGGGAAAGAGAGAGACAGGGAAAGAGACAGGGAAAGACAAAAACATGAAAAGAGACAGACAAGGAAAAAGACAGGGAAAGAGACAAGGAAAGAGACAGATAGGGAAAGAGACAGACGGGGAAAGAGACAGACCTGGAATGAGACAGACGGGGAAAGAGACAGACCTGGAACGAGAAAGACCTGGAAAGAGACAGACAGGGTAAGAGACAGACGGGGTAAGAGACAAACGAGGTAAGAGACAGATGGGGAAAGAGATACACGGGGAAAGAGACAGATGGGGAAGAGACAGACCTGGAATGAGAAAGACCTGGAACGAGACAGACCTGGAAGGAGACAGACCTGGAAGGAAAACAGACGTGGAAAGAGACAGATGGGGAAAGAGACAGACCTGGAACAAGAAAGACCTAGAAACAGTCAGACGGGGAAAGAGACAGACTGGGAAAGAGACTGACAGACAGACACAGAGAGAGAGAGACAGACAGACACAGAGATAGAGTGAGACAGACAGAAAGAGACAGACAGAGATAGAGACTGATACAGAGACAGACAGAGAGATAGACACAGATATGGATAAAGACAGAGACACATGTATAGAGACAGACACATAGAGACAGACAGGTAAAGAGACAGAAAGATAGACAGAGACAAACACACAGAGACAGCAAACACACAGACAAAGAGACAGACACACAGAGACAGACAGAGACATAGAGAGACAATCAGACAGAGACTGGGAGAGAGACAGAGAGACAGTTACTATCTCAGGCAGCGCCCGGCTACTAAAGCTAGTCTAATATATAAAGCTGAGTGTATGTGTTTGTGTATGTGTGTATGTATGTCCGCTAAAGGAATCCGCACCGTCACAGTTACAATCACAAAATTTTGCACAGACACCCCATGTGATTCAGGGAACGTCATAGACTATGTTTTGATGGTAAAATTTAACTCAGCGCTTTACAGGTATTCACAAAAAAACCTGCCTCCATTAAAGTCAATGGAGCTGTGAGCTAAAGGTTATTAATAGCAGTTGTGATTGGTTGCTATAGGAACAAAATAAATTGTTAGTATAAGAAGCTTCTGTGTGTGGTAATAAGATGTTGGTGGGGAGATGGAAAGATAGAGAGACAGAAAGAGACAGACACAGATAGAGTAAGAGGCAGACAGTGAAAGAAAGAGACAGAGAGAGACAGACAGTTAAAGAGACAGATAGAGACAGACATGAAAAGAGACAGAGAGAGACAGACAGTCAAAGAAACAGAGGCAGACAGAGAGGGAAAGAGACAGAGAGAGAGACAGTCAAAGAGACAGAGGCAGACAGACACAGACAGACAGGGAAAGAGACAGGCAGACAGGGAAAGAGACAGACAGAGAAACAGACAGGGAAAGAGACAGACAGGCAAAAGACAGGGACAGGGAAAAAGACAGACAGAGACAAGGAAAGAGACAGAGACAGGGAAAGAGAGAGACAGGGAAAGAGACAGGGAAAGACAAAAACATGAAAAGAGACAGACAAGGAAAAAGACAGGGAAAGAGACAGAGACAAGGAAAGAGACAGATAGAGAAAGAGACAGACGGGGAAAGAGACAGACCTGGAATGAGACAGACGGGGAAAGAGACAGACCTGGAACGAGAAAGACCTGGAAAGAGACAGACAGGGTAAGAGACAGACGGGGTAAGAAACAAACGAGGTAAGAGACAGATGGGGAAAGAGATACACGGGGAAAGAGACAGATGGGGAAGAGACAGACCTGGAAAGAGAAAGACCTGGAACGAGACAGACCTGGAAGGAGACAGACCTGGAAGGAAAACAGACCTGGAAAGAGACAGATGGGGAAAGAGACAGACCTGGAACAAGAAAGACCTAGAAACAGTCAGACGGGGAAAGAGACAGACTGGGAAAGAGACTGACAGACAGACACAGAGAGAGAGAGACAGACAGACACAGAGATAGAGTGAGACAGACAGAGATAGAGACTGATACAGAGACAGACAGAGAGATAGACACAGACATGGATAAAGACAGAGACACATGTATAGAGACAGACACATAGAGACAGACAGGTAAAGAGACAGAAAGATAGACAGAGACAAACACACAGAGACAGCAAACACACAGACAAAGAGACAGACACACAGAGACTGGGAGAGAGACAGTTACTATCCCAGGCAATGCCTGGGTACTACAGCTAGTCTAATATATAAAGCTGAGTGTATGTATGTGTGCATGTACTGTATGTATGTATGTCCGCTAAAGGAATACGCACCTTTGCATTTACAATCACAAAATTTTGCACAGACTCCTCATGTGACTCAGGGGATGTCATAAACTATGTTTTGACAGGAAAATGTAACCCCGCACTTTACAGTTACTCTCCAAAAAACCTGCCTCTATTAAAGTCAATAGAGATAGGAGCTACAGCTTATTAATAGCAGCTGTGATTGGTTGCTATAGGAACAAAATAAATTGATAGTATAAGAAGCTTATGTGTGAGGTAATAAGATGTCGGTGGAGATGTGTATAGAGAGACAGAAAGAGACAGACAGACATAAGCACAGACAGAGTAAGAGGCATCAGGGAAAGAGACAGACAGAGACTGACAGACAGGTAAAGAGACAGACAGGGAAAGAGACAGACAGAGGCAGGCAGACAGGGAAAGAGACAGAGAGGGGTAAAGTCACAGAGGGGGAAAGAGACAGACGGGGAAAGAGACAGACGGGGAAAGAGACAGATGAGGAAAGAGACAGACGGGGAAGACAGACGGAGAGAGACAGATGGGGAGAGGCAGATGGGAAAAAACAGATAGGAAAGAGACAGATAGGGAAAGAGAAAGATGGGGAAAAAGACAGACCTGGAATGAAGCAGACGGGGAAAGAGACAGACAGACAGACACAGAGAGAGAGAGAGAGACAAACAGACACAGAGAGAGGCAGACAGACAGATATAGAGAGACAGACACAGAGATAGAGAGACAGACAGAGACTGATACAGAGACAGACAGAGAGATAGACACAGACAGAGAGATAAACATAGACAGACATGGATAGAGACATAGACACACTTGGATAGAGACAGACACAGAGAGACAAACAGGGAAAGAGACAGACAGAGAGACAGAGCCACACACACAGAGACACACAGAGACAGACACACTGACAGAAAGCGAGAGATAGAGACATACAGACTGGGAGAGAGACAAAGCGACAGTTGACCCTGATGAAAAGTTCACTTACCCCAGTTCTTAATACCGTGTATTGAGCCCTCTAGCATCAATGACAGCTTGAGGTCTTTTGTGATAGTTGTGGATAAGGCTCTTTATTTTCTCAGATGGTAAAGCTGCCCATTCTTCTTGGCAAAAAGCCTTCAGTTCCTGTAAATTCCTGGGCTTTCTTGCATGAACTGAGTGCTTGAGATCTCCCCAGAGTGGTTCAATGATAGTCAGGAGACTAAGATGGCCACTCCAGAACTTTCACTTTGTTCTGCTGTAGCGTAGCCAATGACAGGTCGACTTGGCCTTGTGGTTTGGATAGTTGTCACATTGAAACGTCTAAGTACGTCCCATGCGCAGCTTCCGGGCTGATGATTTCAAATTTGCCTCCAGTATTTGCTGATAATGTGCTGCATTCATCTTTCCTTCAACTTTGACCAAGTTTTCTGTGCCTTTGTAGCTCACACATCCCCACATCATCAGCGATCCACCTCCATGCCTTACAGTAGGAATGGTGTTTCTCTCATCATAGGCCTTGTTGACACCTCTCCAAATGTAACGTTCATGGTTGTGGCCAAAAAGTTTGATTTTGGTCTCATCACTCCAAATTACCTTGTTCCAGAAGTTTAGAGGCTTGTCTCTGTGCTGTTTGGCATATTGTAGGTGAGATACTTTGTGGCATTTGCACAGTAATGGATTTCTTCTGGCGACTCGACCATGCAGCCCATTTCTCTTAAGTGCCTCCTTATTGTGCAACTTGAAATAGCCACACCACTAGTTTTCAGTGAGTCCTGTTTTTCAGTTGATGATATTTGTGGGTTTTTCTTTGCATCCCAAACAATTTTCCTGGCAGTTGTGGCCAAAATTTTTGTTGGTCTACCTGATCATGGTTTGGTTTTTACAGAGCCCCTGATTTTACATTTGTTAATCACAGTTTGAACACTGCTGACTGGCATCATCAATTCCTTGGATATCTTCTTGTATCCCTTTCCTGTTTCATACAGTTCAACAATCTTTTCCCATAGATCCTTTGACAATTCTTTTGCTTTCCTCATGACTCACAATCCAGAAACGTCAGTGGCTCGATAAAAGATGCAAGAGTCTGTCTGGATCCCAGAAACTCACTCAGCTTTTATGCACACACACTGATTACAAGCAAACAGCTCACAGGTGAGGATGTTACCTTTATTAGCCATTCAAACCCATTTGTGTCAACTTCTGTGCATGTTATCAGGCCAAAATCACTAGGGTGTGTGAACTTTTGATCAGGGTCATTTGGATGTTTTTGGTTGTCATTATGATTTAAAAAGAGAAGACACAGTAGTTTGACAATAAATGGCTTCACCCAACCACTAATCATGAGTGTAAAAAATAGATTGTGTGTTATCATTCATATTCTCTGAAAAAGGGCCAAGAAAACAAAATCTGCTGGGGTATGTAATCTTTCGAGCACAACTATATGTAACATCGATGGGCAACATGTCCCACAGAATATATTGCCAACATGGTTGTACAAATATAACAAACACGGTGGTTGCATGAAAGGGTGGCCTAGGTCCCAAACAAAGAGAAAACAACTTAGTAAGATAGTGACCAGAGTCCCCATCGTCTTACATTTCCACCTCTGGGTCCTGCACCTATATGTAGCGCCCCTGAACCACTCAGGCAACTACTAGGAACTGCATCCTCACCAAGATGCAGGGCCTACCCCTGGGACCTGGAACACCAGTGCCTGTGACACCTGCACACACCAAAATCCCAGTTTCCACTCCACACCAGGGGTAATTGGCTAGATAGACACAAAGGAATGGCCACCTAGAGGGCGGAGCCCGACCAGAGGGACTAGACAGCCTGGTGGGAGGGGACAAGAGGGAGCAGAGAGAGTCGAGTAGAGAGTAGAAGTGGAGAGGAAGGTACCTAGAGCTGGGTCGTGTAACGGTGACCCGAGGGCACAGGAGAGTGGTCGGCAGTGAGGGTTCACCCAAGTACCACTGGGTCCAGTGCTCCGACAGGGTCCTAGGTCAGGCATCAGCTTTATGCGGCCTGGTAATTACCTGCACAGTGAGGGGATCTTCACGGACCTCACTGACCCACAGATCCGGGGACATCAGCAGTAACGGGAGGATCAGGGATCGGGACACAGACCAGCCTTACAGGGTCCACACTGCCCGCCGCATGGACAAGGAGACTGCCAAAAGGACAGTCGGGCCCCAAACCAGCTCCAAGATATGGGGACCCAACCACACTGAGGGTGCCGGGAACAGAGCAACCGAGTCATCAACTGGTACTGGATCTATAGGAACCTGAACCAGCCGTCCAAGGGCCCACCTGTTAGTAAAGACTGTTAACTTACAACCCACGGTGTGGCCTCCCTTCTTCGGCGAAAGTATCCACTATACATCCTTCGGGGTTCAGCCCTACCTGCGGAGGACCTACCATCATAGCTGCCATCACCACCAGCCCTAGGGATAACGAACTCAGCAGCAGCGGTCCCACCATCTTAACCGCAACCCGCAGGTGACGTCACACCAATGACTTCAATCTCCCCTGTAAATACTCCCCATTAAAAAAAAGCACCCAGGGCACGGAACCGGGCAACGGCCAGCATTAACCCGTGACATAGCACTTGTCAAAACAAGCAATTTAATATTTTACTGCTTATTAAACTGTTTAGCCGTTCTTGAGATATTAACATTTTTCCTTTGTTTATCTTGGAGACTGACCACCTCTGTAAAACAGCAGATTATGTGCAGCGCTTACAAGCTCTTTGCTATTGAGCTTTTACGCACTGTTTTTAAGATTGCCAGGATCACTGGCGCATATTTTTTTAAGTTGAAATTTCCATATAAGACCTGGTTGGTAGTATTGAGTGAGCATGCTCCATCGAGTATCGTGCGGTTGCTCGATTTCCCTGTTGGCATAATCTCTCTCGCATTTTCCGGAAGCCCCTAACAGGAGAGATTCTCCCCACTTTCCCGTTAGGGGCTTCCAGAAAAATGCTCCAGTTTCCCTGTGGCTTCCTTTATGCTCGTTACTCGAGTCGCGCCCGTTACAGCATTTTTATCTTGCAAAAGGTGTCCAAGAATGAATTCATATTGGAATTTGTTCTACTATTACAGAGACGGTACAACACATCACTTGCTAATTCTATTTCCACCACTAGATGGCGACATGGGAATTATTTAAATTTTTGTAAATGGCAACGGTAGAAAAATAATCAAAGTTGAGGGTCCTCGGTGATTTTTACCTTTTAAGGGGGGTGGTTCGAAACTAATATTTATTGTAATCTGAAATACCTATTTAATGTAATAATTTAATCTCTTTTCAATAAGTAAAAGTCCCTATCGTTCTCTCAAAATTCTAATTTTATGGGTTTTTTACCACTTCCTATTTGATGATATTTGTTTGACATCCCCCAGTGCTTGCCTGCATATTCAAACAAGACATCATCAGAGGTAGAGGCTGATGTCACTGCCGGAGCCCCTGTCCGCACCCAGAAATGAAGCGACGTCCGTTTCCTTAGCTGGGTTAGTCCCTGCTCTACTGAGCATGCGTCAGTTGTTCATTATGATGTATGATCAGTGCAGCTCTTTTGTCACTATGTGATACGGTATTACTTTCAATGCACAGTGACAGTGCACTCCCTCGCCAGCTCTCATGAGAAGTGACGAATTGGCAAGAGAGCGCACTGTCAGTGTGTATTGTAAGGCGAGAACTTTGTGTAATGCTCACTGCCGGTGTAGGGGCAGAGAGTGGGATTAGTGGACCCACTGGTCCACAGGGGGAATCCGGGCTTACCCTTTAGTGGGAGGGGTTTAACTAAGTGCCTACCAGGAGGCAGACACCAGGTACCACTCCCAGGGCAGTGACTGGGACTGTGGCAGCTGACACCAGGACAGATGACTCAGTGGTTAGCACTGCATCCTTGCAGCGCTGGAGTCCTGGGTTCAAATCCCATCAAGGACACTATCTGCAAGGAGTTTGTATGTGCTCCCCGTGTTTGCGTGGGTTTCCTCCGGGTTCTCCGGTTTCCTGCCATATTCCAAAGACATACAGATAGGGACTCTAGATTGTGAGCCCCAATGGGGACAGTGTTGCCAAGGTATGTAAAGTGCTGCGGAATTAATAGCGCTATATAAATGAATAAAATTATTATTATTATTATTATAGATGACTGACTCAAGTACAGGCGGGATGACAGAGGGAGACAGGCAGGTGGCAACTGACAGGTATGGTGGGCATGGCAGGGACACATAGGTATCGGAAGGCAGAGTCAGGTACAGGATACGGACACAGGGGTAACGGGACCTGACAACTAGCTAGCCAGACAGGACACTGACTAACGCAAGGTATTGCACAGGCACCTCCCCTAATAGGAGAGTGCCTTAAATACACAGTTCATCTCAGCCATAGGCTTAGAGGCATTTCGTGGAAAAAGCACACCAACCCTTTGAGAGCAGGGTCGGTGTGCGCGTGCGTGTCTTAGGTGCATTGCTGGGAACCCTGTACAGGACCAGGGAGGGGAGGAAGGCAGGAGAGAATCTGGAAGGCCACGAGGCACCAGGGCAGAATGGGACCCGGCCAGGGTGATGAGTAAGTCAACATTCCTTCAGGGATGCCGGCGCTACACTCGCAGAGCAGAGAATAGTGCCGCCCCCACAAATGACGCCACTTGTGACGCCAGAACTGGTCTCTGCTTTTCCTGCTCACCCCATTCTCCCCTTACAATGCTCACTGACAGTGCCCTTTCTTGCCTACCTGTCACTTCTTATCAGAGCCAGAGAGGGAGTGCACTGTCACTGTGCATTGAAAGTAAGATCGCACAGTGTGCTGAGCAACCGATGCATGCTCAGTAGAGAAGGGATTAGCCAAGTCCCTGAAATGGAAGTCATTTAATTTCAGGGTGGGGACAAAGGCTGCGGCAGTATCCGCAGCCTCTGCCCCCTGATAACATCTCCTTTGAGTATCCCAGCATGCACTGGGGCCTCTCAAATGAAATTTTTTCAAACACAAAGTAGTTAAAAATAAAATAAAGATATTGATAGAGTAATGAGGGAATGGAAGGGAATTTTTAAGAAAAGTATATTAGAATATTAATATAAATATTAGTATCGGACCACCCCTTTAATGGCTAACTGAATGGTAACAAATAACAAGCTTTCCAGACTACTCAGGTCTTTTCATCAGGCATAAATTAACAAAAGATCCGGAGTCACATAATAATTGTCCATAACTGTTTTTTGATCCTGCTTTAGGACCAGTCTAGAATAGGGAATTCATTATTTCATAGAAATCTATTGGATCAGTTCTGCCACTAATTTTTCTGGCGAATCAAGTCAGAGAAGAAGAGTGGAAAAAAATACATTGAATACCCTTATAAATAAAAATGAGGGCTTATTCCATGTAGTTAAGGACGTTGCAACTTGATAGGATTTGCCATGCTCTTACAAACATGGCTATGTGAACCCCATTGCTACCTGTTAAACTGTCCCAAAACCATATTACTCCATGTTAAAGTTAACATCTGTTGGTTTCTGCAATGCAATGTATTATACTATGCCATGGGTTTATATGTGTTCTGTGCCAACTATGCACTAGAACTTCAAAAGTGCTGCACATGTGATGTATGGAATTAGTGTTGTGTACCTTTTGAAGAAAAACCCTTGACTTAAAATGCCAAGAGAGCAGATCACTGAGTAGCAGAAGTGATGTCTGGAGTAGTGGATGCAGGGCATAAAGAGTTAACACACTGAGCTGCTGTATGAGATGTTAAGTCATAGGATGCATAGATTTAGCATTTGCAAGTCTGCTCAGACCCTCTGGATGTATACAGAGGTTGATGTGTTGTTTAAGTTGAGGAATTGCAGACAAGCTGCTTGAAGAAGTAAGGAAAAAGCCAAGCTAGATATTTAGCAAGTAGCTGAAAGAAAAAATGCCAACTAGCTAGGACCAATGAAATGTATGCAAGAAACCCCATGTTGTTGTGGTCTGTCCCAGGAAGAAGAGATGAGCCCTCCTGGGTAGAAAACTGCCATTACGGAGAATTGTCACCCCCCGAGAAGTGCATACATCTTATTCCTGACTGTGAGGTTTGTCTAAAGCCTG
The DNA here is from genome assembly GCF_048569485.1 of Anomaloglossus baeobatrachus. Taxonomy (NCBI): domain Eukaryota; kingdom Metazoa; phylum Chordata; class Amphibia; order Anura; family Aromobatidae; genus Anomaloglossus; species Anomaloglossus baeobatrachus. The sequence continues at coordinate 40,374,916 of NC_134357.1, read as the reverse complement.
AGTGTGATGAGAAGTAACATATCAGAAACAGCTAGAGACAAATGTTTGTATATGAGATTGTGACATGATAATTGAGTGAGAAGGCTGTAAGTGTAAAAGTTGGCAAACAAAAACTAAAGCAGGGTATCACTGCTAAGAGAGGTGACCATGAAAATGGGCAGTGACCAACAATGTGAATCTGTACTGCATTGCACTACAAAATAAAGAGGCTAAGTCTGTGTGAAGGAACTGCTGCTGAAGTGTTTGCTAGCAGATTGTAACAAGTATACGCAAGGTGTCACCAGTATTAAAATCAACTGTGCCAACCGTAAAGAGACTTTGTAACCATAAAGCTTGTTGCCTCCCAGGGAGTAAAATCTGTGGTGGACAGGTGGCTGGGATGGTTTGAAGATTGGCGATGGGTTGGAGACTGGTTGATGTAGGTGTGACGTCCCTGAACTAGTCCGGGTGTCACAGGGTACTGCACTCCTTATTCTTTTGGTGCAGAGCTCAACCCCCCATGGTTCTGGGATCCTAACCTTTGGTATTGCTCCATCAGCATTCAAATCCTAGCCACACCTCACACCACACCCTGTCAGGCACACCAGTGGGTGGTCTAGCTAAAACAGGGCTACCCACCTAGGGGTCAGGCAGACTGGTGGGAGGGGCTGAGTCAGTTGAGTGATAGCCCTCAGAGAGGGAGGAGCTGGAGGGAGTTGGAGCTCCTTGGGAGACGTTGGCTAGGTCGCAGACGGTGGTCTGGGACCGGAGGAGTCGGAAACCTGGTCGCAGGGTATTAGAGAGGGGTGCCAGACTTAGTTTGGGAGAACGGTCGGCACCGGAAAATCTAGTAACCGATCTGGTACCGAGCACGACTGGGTACTGGACCCTAGATCAGGGAGTAGCTTCACACAACCTGATAATTAACCTGTGGATAGTCTCTTTATGAACTTTCCCCAAGAGATCGAAGGCATCAACACAATGAGGGGGATAGGGAGGGCTTTCCAGCTTATGCGACCCACTGACATCCCAAGTGTCAGCCATCGAGAGCACAGCTCCTTTAACTAACCGTAGGGAGCGGGACCCCGAAAGCTTCAGGCCGAGGGGTCACTCAGAACACTCTAAATTAGTGCATGGAGGCAGGTCCAGAACCATCAGCAATACAAACGGGAGCGGACTCCCGGACAAGGTCCCCCTAAAGCGGCACCCAGAGACTTCGTTTACTTCTGTGTCATAGTCTGCTTAATGGTCGCACCAACATCCATACAGCCTGAGTGAGTACGCTGCTCTCCCCTGAAATTCCCTGCCTGGCCTTCACCACGCTCCACTACACCTCCACCATCCAGAGTTCCGGGGCCTCCTCTACCTGAAGGGAACGTCATCTGGCTGCCCCGCTCCATCTCCCCCGGGTACTCCCGTCGGCAGCGGCGGTACTCCCTTTACCGCGAACCACGGGTGGCGTCACGAACATTAACTCCCTGTAATTAGCCCCCCTTTCACTTTCGGGTGACCCCAAGCCCCCGGGTCCGGAGACCTTCGATCGATCCACAGCAACCCCGGATCCGAGCAGTTCGACTGCTGCAGGGGCGGTACATAGGCCTTCATGTATTTGAGCAAGTCTTGGTAAGCAAAGTTGTTTTGCTGCTTCACAGAGAAGATCTGGAGCCACAAAGTTCCCAGGATTAAATCTGAAAAATTGGGGCACTCGGTAAATTCGTGCCTGTTGGCAGTCAAGCACTGTTGAGAGTTTCCCGCATTAGAAAGTTATCTATAAATGTGAGATACTGTATGTATCCGTGCTTTGTAGTTAATGATATATGGCCTGTATTGATATTTTATGTTTTAAATATGACTTTCATATACACAGTTCTTTGTTATATATGTATCAAAAATACCTTTAAATAAGAATCCATAAGGATGTAAAAAATAAAGGAATTGGTGATCAAACGATGTTAAAATTAGTATTTTATTATTTTTTTTTTTAAAATAGCCATATATTACATGTTCATAATAAATATAAGGCAGGAGAGACACCCCCTGAGGAAAAGAACGCTTGAAACGCGCGTCGGGGCATAGCGGTACGCTGGATCTTTGTGACCATTTGGAAGGTATACATACTCTTCATTGATTAGCACATTACTAGCACTTTATAACTTACAAAGGGTATATACATTATATCTTATTTATATATTACTAATCTATCACTTTGATATTAATTTTTGCACAGTGCACTTTGTTATATATGAATAATTATAATTGATAACCTTATGATATCAGTCACTGCATTAAGCTATTTATTATCTAGTAAACCGCTGCTATAATTTATGGGAATCTCTCCTGCCTTGTATTTATTATAAACATGTAATATATGTCTATTTTTTAAAAAAAATAATAAAATACTCCTTTATTTTTTGCATCCTTATGGATTCTTATTTAAAGGTATTTTTGATACATATTTATATTTAATGGTGATTTTATACAGAATTTTTTGATCAACAGTTCTTTGTTACCCTATTTTTAACGACCCACCAAGTCTCAGATTTATATGTTGTTTCTTAATTCTAACGTTCAGATGTATTCTGCTAAATAGTCAAGTCCACAAGTCATACATTTAATTTTTCTTTGGAAATTGTTTTTTTACATCATTACTTTGCAAAATTTGTACATGAAAAATAAATTCTGTTTTATTTCTGGAAAACAATACAGAATATAAATAGACCTGTAAACAGTTTATACTTTGGCATGGGAACGATGTAAGCAAAGACATAAAAAAAAGTCAAATAGATAAATAAGCAAAAGAAATGTCGGTTCTCTCTGGGATTAGGAGAAGTGGAAAAAGTTTAATTTAAGATACTAGTACAGGATCATTTACGTAGGAGGCATTACAGTTCTCAAATATGATGGAAACTCAAGTTTGAATCATCCCACTTTTCTCTTTAAAACTTTAAAAATAGAAAAGCAAAGCAGGTTTGGCATCACCGCATCCATAAAGGACATATCTATCAAAATATTACATTATTTAATGCACTTGGTAAATGCCGTAAACTATCAAAACTTCAAAATCGCTGTTTCAGGTCGTTGCAATCCGGAAGATTTCCTGGACAAATGCAGGAGTTCGCCATTGACTTCCAGTATACTCGAGTACACGAGTCTCGCTCATCCAAGCACCAACTAGTCGTTACGAGTACTAAGCACCCGAGCATGGTAGTGCCCGCTCATCACTAGTTACGAGTACCAAGCACCTGAACATGGTAGTGCCTGCTCATCACTAGTTACAAGTACAGAGCACCCGAGCATGGTAGTGCTCACTCATCACTAGTTACGAGTACTGAGCACCCGAGCATGGTAGTGCCCGCTCATCACTAGTTACGAGTACTGAGCACCCGAGCATGGTAGTGTCCGCTCATCACTAGTTACGAGTACTGAGCACCCGAGCATGGTAGTGCCCGCTCATCACTAGTTACGAGTACTGAGCACCCGAGCATGGCAGTGCTCGCTCATCACTAGTTACAAGTACAGAGCACCCGAGCATGGTAGTGTCCGCTCATCACTAGTTACGAGTACTGAGCACCCGAGCATGGTAGTGCCCGCTCATCACTAGTTACGAGTACTGAGCACCCGAGCATGGCAGTGCTCGCTCATCACTAGTTACAAGTACAGAGCACCCGAGCATGGTAGTGCCCGCTCATCACTAGTTACGAGTACTGAGCACCCGAACATGGTAGTGCTCGCTCATCACTAGTTACGAGTACTGAGCACCCGAGCATGGTAGTGCCCGCTCATCACTAGTTACGAGTACTGAGCACCCGAGCATGGTAGTGCTCACTCATCACTAGTTACGAGTACTGAGCACCCGAGCATGGTAGTGTCCGCTCATCACTAGTTACGAGTACTGAGCACCCGAGCATGGTAGTGCCCGCTCATCACTAGTTACGAGTACTGAGCACCCGAACATGGTAGTACTCGCTCATCACTAGTTACAAGTACCGAGCACCCGAGTATGGTAGTGCCCGCTCATCACTAGTTACGAGTACTGAGCACCCGAGCATGGTAGTGTCCGCTCATCACTAGTTACGAGTACTGAGCACCCGAGCATGGTAGTGTCCGCTCATCACTAGTTACGAGTACTGAGCACCCGAGCATGGTAGTGCCCGCTCATCACTAGTTACGAGTACTGAGCACCCGAGCATGGTAGTGCCCGCTCATCACTAGTTACGAGTACTGAGCACCCGAGCATGGTAGTGCCCGCTCATCACTAGTTACGAGTACTGAGCACCCGAGCATGGTAGTGCTCACTCATCACTAGTTACGAGTACTGAGCACCTGAGCATGGTAGTGTCCGCTCATCACTAGTTACGAGTACTGAGCACCCGAGCATGGTAGTGCTCACTCATCACTAGTTACGAGTACTGAGCACCCGAGCATGGTAGTGTCCGCTCATCACTAGTTACGAGTACTGAGCACCCGAGCATGGTAGTGCCCGCTCATCACTAGTTACGAGTACTGAGCACCCGAACATGGTAGTGCTCGCTCATCACTAGTTACAAGTACCGAGCACCCGAGTATGGTAGTGCCCGATCATCACTAGTTACGAGTACTGAGCACCCGAGCATGGTAGTGCTCACTCATCACTAGTTACGAATACAGAGCACCCAAGCATGGTAGAGCTCGCTCATCACTAGTTACCAGTACTGAGCACCCGAGCATGGTAGTGCTCACTCATCACTAGTTACGAATACTGAGCACCTGAGCATGGTAGTGCCCGCTCATCACTAGTTACCGGTACTGAGCACCCGAGCATGGTAGTGCTCGCTCATCACTAGTTACGAGTACTGAGCACCTGAGCATGGTAGTGCCCGCTCATCACTAGTTACGAATACAGAGCACCCAAGCATGGTAGTGCCCGCTCATCACTAGTTACAAGTACTGAGCACCCAAGCATGGTAGTGCTCACTCATCAATAGTTACGAGTACTGAGCACCCGAGCATGGTAGTGCCCGCTCATCACTAGTTACGAGTACTGAGCACCTGAGCATAGTAGTACCCGCTCATCACTAGTTACGAATACAGAGCACCCAAGCATGGTATTGTTCACTCATCACTAGTTACGAGTACAGAGCACCCAAGCATGGTAGAGCTCGCTCATCACTAGTTACCAGTACTGAGCACCCGAGCATGGTAGTGCTCACTCATCACTAGTTACGAGTACTGAGCACCCGAGCATGGTAGTGCTCACTCATCACTAGTTACGAGTACTGAGCACCCGAGCATGGTAGTGCGCACTCATCACTAGTTACCAGTACTCAGCCCCCGAGCATGGTAGTGCCCGCTCATCACTAGTTACGAGTACCGAGCACTAGACTTGATCAAAGGTCTCTTACCATTTTGTGTACACACTTCCCATGTAACTAAATATATAGAATCATAGAATTGTAGAGTTGGAAAGGACCTCCTGGGTCATCTGGTCCAATGCCCTGCTCACAGTAGGATTCATTATATCATCCCACACAACACAGATATCTGTCCAGTCTCTTTTCGAAGACTTCCATTGAAGGGGGACTCACTACCTCTTATCGGAGCCTGTTCCACTCATTGTTCACCCTCATTATCGAAATGTTGTTTTCTAATATCTAATCTGTATCTTCTCCCATTCAGTTTCCTTCCATTACTTCTACTCTTTCCTTGTGCAAATTAGAATAGGGCTGATCCCTCTACAGTGTGACAGCCCTTGAGATATTTGTAGACTGCTATTAAGTCTCCTCTCAGTCTTCTTTTTTGTAACCTAAACATTTCCAAATCCTGTAACCGTTCTTCATAGGACATGGTTTGTAGACCAGACACCATTCTGGTCTCTCTTCTCTGAACTTGCTCTAGTTTTTAATTTCTTTTTTAAAATGTGGTGCCCAGACCTGGACACAGTATTCTAGATGAGGTCTGACCAAAGAGGAGTAGAGGGGGATAATTATTTCACGTGATCTAGACCCTTCATACATCCCATAATTGTGTATGCCTTTTTTGCTGCTGCATCCCACTGCTGACTCCACTGCAGTCTGTGATTTATTAGTATACCCAAGTCTTTTTCACATGTGCTGTTGCTTATCCCTCCCATCCTGTATATGCATTTCTTTTTTAGTTTTTCTTGCCCAGATGTAGGACTTTTCATTTCTCCCTGTTAAAAAATGTTCTGTTAGTTGCTGTCCACTGTTCCAGTTTGTTTAGATTTTTTTTAATCCTCTCTCTCTCTTCTTTAGTATTAACTATCTCTCCAAGCTTTGTGTCATCAGCAAATTTAATCATTTTACCATCAATTCCTTAATCTAAATCTTTGATAAAGATGTTGAACAACACATGTCCCAATACAGAACCATGTGGTACCCCACTTGAGATATTCTTCCAACTGGATGTGCAGCCATTTATGACCACTCTTAAGGGGGCTTTACACGGTAGCGATATCGCTAGCAATTTGTAGCGATAGAGAGCGTGTAAGTACCCGCCCCCGTCGTGCATGCGATTGTTTGTGATCGCTGCCGTAGCGAACATTATCGCTACGGCAGCGTCACACATACTTACCTGGTCGTCGTCGTCGCTGTGACAGCCGAACAATCCCTCCTTCAAGGGGGAGGGACGTTCGGCATCACAGTGACGTCACCGCAACGTCACTAAGCGGCCGGCCAATCAAAGCGGAGGGGCGGAGATGAGCAGGACGTAGCATCCCACCCACCTCCTTACTTCTGCATTGTGGCCGGCGGCAGGTAAGGAGACGTTCCTCGCTCCTGCGGTGTCACACATAGCGATGTGTGCTGCCACATGAGCGATGAACCACCTGGATAAACAACCCTTACCGATTTTTGAGTTTGGGACGACCTCTCCATGGGGAACGATTTTCACCATTTTTGAGGTCGCCTAAGGTCGCTGGTAAGTATCACACGCTGCGATATCGTTAATGACGCCGGATGTGCGTCACTAACAACGTGACCCCGACGACAAAACATTAACGATATCGTAGCGTGTAAAGCCCCCTTTAGGGTCCGATCACTAAGTCGGTTATGAATCCAGTTGCCTTGTCCATTCCATAGTTGGTCATTTTTTCAATAAGATAAGATACTTTGTCAAGATATTTGGTACTACAAGTGCATCTAAATAAATTATAATATCCTCAAAGGGTTAATTTATTTCAGTAATTCAATACAAAAAGGGAAAGTGTTGATGATTATGGCTTACAGCCAATGAAAACCCAAAAGTCATTATCTCAGAAAATTAGAATAATTACCACAAGACAACTGCAAGGCTTCCTAAGCGTTTAAAATGGTCCCTTACTCTGGTTCAGTAGGCTACACAATCATAGGATAGACTGCTGGCTTGACAGATGTCCAGAAGGCAGTAATTGACACACTCCACAAGGAGCGTAAGCCACAAAAGGTCAGTGCTAAAGAAGCTGGCTGTTCACAGAGTGTTGAATCCAAGCAAACTAACGAAAAGTTGAGTGGAAGGAAAAAGTGTGGTAGAATAAGGTTCACAAACATCTGGGAAAACCACAGCATTGATAGTATTGTTAAGAAAAAGCCATTCAAACAAAAATTTGGGGGAGATTCACAAGGAGTGGACGCTGATGGAGTCAGTGCTTCAAGAACCACCACACACAGACGTATCCAGCACATGGGCTACAAGTGTCGCATTCCTTCTGCCAGGCCACTCATGACCAATAGACAACGCCAGAAGCGTCTTACCTGGGCAAAGGAGAAAAAGAACTGGACTGTTCTCAGTGGTCCAAGGTGGTTTATTTAGATGAAAGTAAATTTTGCATTTCATTTGGAAATCGCGGTCCAAGAGTCTGGAGGAAGAGTGGAGAGGCCACAATCCAAGCTGCTGAGGTCTAGTGTGAAGTGTCCACAATCAGTGATGGTTTGGGGAGCCATGTCATCTGCTGGTGTAGCTCCACTGTGTTTTATCAAGACCAAAGTCAGCGCAGCTGAGGATATTTTTGAGGATATTCTTATTTACTTACATGCACTTGTATATGTACTGCGTTTCCCTGATCCATCCAGTCAGTGATTCTGTCATAGAAGGAAATTAAGTTAGGCGGGCTTTGCACACTACGACATCGCAGGCCGATGCTGCGATGCCGAGTGCGATAGTGCCCGCCCCCGTCGCAGCAGCGATATGTGGTGATAGCTGGCGTAGCGAAAGTTATCGCTACGCCAGCTTCACACACACACTCACCTGCCGTGCGACGTCCCTGTGGCCGGCGACCCGCCTCCTTGTTAAGGGGGCGGGTCGTGCGGCGTCACTGCGACGTCACACGGCAGGCGGCCAATCAGAGCGGAGGGGCGGAGATGAGCAGGATGTAAACATCCTGCCCACCTCCTTCCTTCCGCATATCCTACGGAAGCCGCAGTGAGGCCGGTAGGAGACGTTCCTCGCTCCTGCGACTTCACACACAGCGATGTGTGCTGCCGCAGGAGCGAGGAACAACATCGGACCATTGCGTCAGCGTAATTATGGATTACGCCGACGCTGTACCGATGATACGATTACGACGCTTTTGCGCTCGTTAATCGTATCATCCAGCCTTTACACACTGCGATGTCGCATGCGATGCCGGAAGTGCGTCATTTTCAATTTGACCCCACCGACATCGCACCTGCGATGTCGCAGTGTGCAAAGTGCCCCTTAGTCTGACATGATTTATTAGTTACAAACCCATGCTGGATCTGGTTAATCACTTCATTCTCATTCAGGTACTTGCATACATTTATTTAATAATTTGTTCAAAGATCTTTCCCGGTAAGTCAGGGTCACAGACCTATATTTCCCTGGGTCCTTCTTCTTCCCTTTTTTGAAGATGAGGACAACATTTGCTTTTCTTCAGTCTTCTGGGACTTCTGTTCTCCAAAAGTTTTCAAAGATTATAGTGAGTATCTCAATGGATCAGAATTCTTACCTACTTGTCCGAAGGGAAAATGTCTATGAAGATGATCTATTGCTCTGGAAGACCTGTCCTTACCTGAATTACACTGAAAATACTGTATATTGATTTAAATAGTCCAGTGTAATGTTTTGGTTTTGCCTGTGGTGGCGCTGCAGGGGAATTAAACTCCAACAAATTACAGTGGATCGCCGGAGGTCACAGCGCAGAGAGCTTTATTATCTGCTTCTTGTGAAAAATAGGAGTTGCCTAAAACAGAATTATCTCATCAGACTTCACTTTTTGAACCACAGCGATCCATTCCATTCTTATTGTGTCATTCCCAAACTAAACCTCATGTTTAGGGTTGAGCGGACACGGATCTGCAAAATTCAGATCCGCATGGTTTGGGGAACCGATCCAAGTCCGACCAGTACTCGGGATTCGGGGTGCACGATCCGGATCCGTTTTTTTGGGGGTTTTTTTTTCTCTCTCTCTCTCTCGTGAGATAAAAGACTTGTTAGAAAGTTCAGCATAATCCTTTCTGTGTCTCCCTCTGCGTTTTCTTCACTCTTTTCTTCACTCCTCTTCATCCCACTTTCCTACATAGAGTATAACAGAAGGTGTAACTGAACACCTCCCTGAGTAGGTAGCCCATCTGTGTTTTGTTTTTTTTTTTGCTTTTTTTTATCAAGGAGTATGGTGAGTTCAGAAAGCAGGGGGAGGTAAAGAAGCAAGGGCAGACATATCATTGGTGCAACCTGTGCGGCCCATTTCCACCTCCAAAGCATAAGGAATTGTGCATTATATGAGCTTTTGGGCTGCAAAGGTCCAATATATTGTTCTCGCACCAGGGCCCTCTTCTGGGTCCACTAGTGCGAAGAAGTGTCTCATAAGTGGAGAAAGAATATTTCTCTAATAAGACATATTACAAAGAATACACAAATTCTTTTGACAATACAGTTTCCATTTAAGAGTGTATGAACAGTAAGGAAGACCAATGCAGCTAATACAGAATCATGGTATTGTTTCCTATACAGTTTGACAAATGCTTATTCATAAGTACTTTTTTGTTTTGCTGGTTTCCCAGATGGATCAGGTTTGGGACAAGTTTTGCCATATGATTTAGGATAAAAATCCAAACCAGAACCTCCATTAGCAGACATGTGTTAGGGGGTGTTTGCCCCTCCTCAGTGCAAAGCAGGAGATCTGATTTGGCTGTATGAATGGCCTCAGACTGGAGGTCTAAGGGGAAATGTTTCTCCTTGTGGAGCGTACCAAGCTGGTGTAAAGGAAACTTATACGCAACACCAAACAGAGAGGAAGAAGACTTGAACTCTGGAGCCTAGGATGTAGCAATTTTAAAATTGTCACCTATTAAAATCAGATTTCCTGCTTTACACTTAGGAGGGGCAAACAGCCCGAAACAAGTGTCTCCAAGTGGAATTTCTGGTTTGGCTTCTTATGCTTAGTCGTGTTGCAAAGCTCATTAATTAGTTGATATTGTCTTTTAGCATTGCTACATCCAATAGATGGTGCAAAAGTTCAAGTCTTCTTCCTGTCTGGAGTGGCTATTTTACATAGTTACTTAGGTTGAAAAAAGACCTAGGTCCATCTAGTTCACCCTTCCTCCACCAGTTCTACATTTTGTCACTGTCATTTATAACCAACAATGTTGTGTGCACTGAGGAAATCATCCAGCCCTTTTATAAAAGCTGTTATAGTATCTGCCATTACTACCTCTTGTGGTCGGCATTCCACAGTCTGACTGCTCTAACTGTAAAGAACCCTTTCCTATTTAGCTGCCGGAATCTCTTTTCTTCCACTCGCAGTGTATGCCTCCTGGTGTCGCGGGCGGGGAGGAGGGTGTCAGCACACTACGCTCACCCCTTCTGCTCGGGTCCGGCGGCTGCTGCTCAGTGGTGGCTCGAGCGGTGGGCCGGATCCCGGGGGTTTCTCGAGCGGCACTCCTCGCCCGTGAGTGAAAGGGGGTGTTTGGGTGTGGGGATTGTTTATTGTCCGTGACGCCACCCACGGTTGTGGTGATTTCACCACCGCTGCTCAATACGGGGATCCCGGGGATGGTGATGCGGAGCAGCTAGGTGTTGTGTTGCCCCTCCGTGGGTAGGGGTTGGTGATCCCGGGGCCCGGTGATGGCTTGGGAGGTGCAGGGCCTGGTGGGCGCAGGGACGCGGGGGCAGCGCTGTGCCTTGCGGCACTGTGGTACTCACTCAGCCTGAGACGTTGACACAGTTTTTACGGTAAACCAAACGGCTGGTAAGACGGTCCCACGGACGGCTGCAATTGCTCTCCCAGTAGGTGATGGTGATGTCCCTCTTCCTTGCACCTTTGTGTACTTGTTGGTTGCGATGGGTCCCCACCGGTAACCCGCTCCCCGGCTTCAAGCTGGGCCGGAGGAGCTCTACTCTTTGCCCGCAGGCGCTGGCCCTCAGAAACTGGTGCCCTGGCGGTGGCGGTGTCTCTGTTGTACAGGTTGGGCTGTTGCCTTCAATCGGGACTTGGATGTTGGGGGATCTACGTCCCCTTCACTGACGGATTCGGCAAATTTGGCGACTCCTAGCCTTGCCGGGGTCCGAGAGGCCCCTGCCCTGGTGCTGACTGTCCTTCGGAACACTGCTCCAGACCGCCGGGCACACAGCCTCCGGGGTCCTTCCAGGAACTTCCAAACGGTCCCCCTCCAGACAGTCACCGCCGTTGCTGACCTTGCTGACCTGTCCTGCACACAGCTGGACTACTTCAGGCTTTTCTCTCTGTCACCACTCTTGCTTTCCTCCTTTACTACTTTACTTCCTTCTACTTTCACTTAGTTGTTTCCACAAGCCCTGCCTGGGCTAATCTGCTGTTTACTCCTTCATGTCCCTCACTGGACTGCCTGGTTCTTCCCGCCTCCAGAGCTGTGATCTCCTCGGTGGGCGGAGCCAACCGCCTGGCCCACCCCCTGGTGTGAATCATCAGCCTCTGGAGGAAGGCAACAAGGATTTTTGGTTAGCTTTGGTGTTCCTAACTGGGATGTAGGGTGTGGTGGTGTGTGACCTGTGTCCCCTGGCTTGCCCAGGGCGACACATTCCCCCTTAGCAAAATGCAGACCGTCCGCGGGCTGCCGTCCAACACCGGTTTTATTTTTCTGTAAAAGATAACATGGTAAATCAACAAAAATACATTTTTAATAACCCTTCCCTTAACGGGAGGCACATTTTACTTTAACGTTGCATAACGGTTTACGGTTACGGTTTCCGCTCTCTCCCACCCAAGTAACCTGGCCCTGATGCTGCCCCTAAAACCCAGGCAGCACCCCTTGACCCACAGTCCAGCACACGGTACCCGAGCAGGATCTGTCCTTCCCTCCAGAGGGTAGCCACCGGTTCCTTTGGTGGCTGGGCCCTAGCCTGCTCTGCTCAGGGCCCTCCCTCCAACCTGCCTCTCCGGAGGCGGCCTGCGGAAAACGGTAACGGTAAACAACATATTTACAAGCCACTAACGTCTGTGGTTGCCCTGCAAGTTCACGGGCTCGTCCATGGATAGTTCCCATGCAAAACAACTTTTTAAACGGTCCCCACGGGGACAACGGTGCCTGCTCCAGCCGGTTCAATCACACAGACAATCAGGTAACTTCTTCGGTAATCATTTTCATCATTGGCAGAGCTTTCAAACTTTTCAAACAAACACTCTTTACATTCCCTGACCCCTTTTACTCACACAACGGTCTCCCTGTACCTAAGTGGGGGTCTACCTAGGTTAGAACGGGTGGACCTTCGGGGACCGGTGTCAGTGGTGCTAGACAGTGGGGTAGAGGAAGCAATCGGTTCCTCCTCCCTGCTATGATGTGGAGCAGGCGGAGGTGTAGGGGAGCTGAGTACAGGTTCGTCCCTGGGCACTGGCACTGGTTCTGGCTCACGGTTAACTGCTTCTACTACTTCTTCATCCACGGGTTGTGGGAACAGTATCACTGGAAGAATCACCGCGCCGTTCTGTGTAGGCCAGTTTGCTGGGAAGTCACCCATTACAGTGTGGATTACCTCTGCTGCTTTCTCTGCTGGTGGAGGAACCGGTACTTCAGCCTCTGCCTCCAACGCTGGGGGGCACCTTTTTAGATGGTCCCGGGAAACTGTGGCCAGGGTACCCCCTTGGTCACGACTGATCTGGTAGACCTTCCCATCTCCCCATTCTGTAGGTTGTATGACGTAAGGGACTTGCTCCCACTGATCATCCAGCTTGTGGGCCTTCCTTTTCCGTTTCAGCACCACATCTCCGGGTTGGAAAGGGCCCGCGGACGCCTTCTGATTGAACCGGTGCTCCTGCTGTTCTCGACTTCGACTGAGGTTTTTCTCCACATACTCCTGGATTTGCCGGTATTGTGCTCTCCTCCGACTTTCCCACTCCACCGTCGAAGGGAGTGCTTCTGGGGCCTCCAACCCCATCTCCAGATCCACCGGCAGGCGGCCAGGCCGAGCCCTCATCAGATACGCTGGGGTGCACTTCGTCGAGCTAGAGGGGATATCATTGTACATGTCGACCAGGTCGGGTAACTTTTCCGGCCACAGGTTCCGTTCTTCCAGTGGTAGCGTCTTGAGAAGCCCCAGGACCAGGTGGTTCATTTTCTCGCACATGCCATTGGTCTGGGCGTGGTACGGAGTGGTCCGGATTTTCTTGCAGCCATACAACTGGCAGAATTCGTGGAACACCTCTGCTTCAAAGGCCGGGCCCTGGTCAGTCAGCACCTTTTCGGGGTACCCATGGGGTCGGCAAAAATAAGCCTGGAACGCTCGAGCAGCGGTTCGACCAGTCAGGTCCTTAACGGGGACTACCACCATAAATCTTGAGTAGTGGTCTACAATGGTCAATGCGTAGGTGTACCCACTTCGGCTAGGGGTGAGCTTGACATGGTCTAGGGCGACTAATTCCAGCGGCTGATGGGTGACTATTGGATGTAAGGGCGCCCTCTGGCTAGTCTCGTCCTTTCTCCTTAGCGTACAAGGACCACACTCTCGGCACCAGGCTTCCACCGATTCACGCATCCCACTCCAATAGAACCGCTCCCTCAACAGCATCTCCAGCTTCTTCCACCCGAAGTGGCCAGCACCATCATGGTATGCCCGCAGGACAGTAGCGACGTCAGCTTGAGGGATGACCAACTGGCATATTTTCTCGTGGGTCTTCGGGTTGATCAGCTCACGGTACAGCCTCCCTTGGTGTAGGTAAAGCCGTTTCCGTTCCTTCCACAAGCGTTGAGCTTCGGCTGGAGCGGCAGGGTCTATTCCCGTAGCACCTTGTTCCACCAGAGTCTTGACAAGGCGAACAGCCGGCGCTTGGTCCTGAGCTTCCTGCCACTCTTGACTGGGCCGTGGGTCCAGATCCACTCGTTGCTGGTGTACTTGTACCCTCTCAGTAGGCGGCTGGTGAAACGCGGGCAACTCGATCTCCTCGAGGTCGTCATCCTCGCACCCCTCTTCTGACAAATGGGGCATTCGGGAGAGTGCATCCGCATTTATGTTGACACGACCGGCTCGGTACTTTATGGTGAAATCATAGTTGGCTAGCCGGGCCACCCACCGCTGCTCCAACGCGCCCAACTTGGCCGTGTTCAGGTGAGTCAGCGGATTGTTGTCCATAAACGCGGTGAATGTTGCTGCCGCCAAGTAGTGGCGGAACCGCTCCGTGATAGCCCACACCAACGCCAATAGCTCGAGCTTGAAGGAGCTGTAGTTCTCAGGGTTCCTTTCGGTCGGCCGGAGTTTTCGGCTAGCATAGGCAATCACCTTCTCCTTTCCATCCTGGACCTGGGATAAGACCGCTCCTAGCCCCACGTTACTGGCGTCCGTGTGGAGGATGAACGGGCGCCCATAATCAGGGTACGCCAGGACCTCTTCTCCGGTCAAGGCCGCCTTCAGCTGGCAAAAGGACTCCTCATGCTTGTCCTCCCACGACAGTGGGGCTCCAATGGGTCTACCACCTTTGGTCTGTCCCAGGAGGAGGTCTTGCATGGGGGCAGCCATCTTCGTGTACCCCTTTATAAAGCGCCGATAGTACCCCACCAGACCCAGGAACTGCCTTACTTCCCTCACTGTAGTTGGTCTCGGCCAGCTCTGGATGGCAGTAATCTTCTCAGGGTCGGGGGCGACACCATCCGCACTCACCACATGTCCTAGATACTGCACCCGGGGTTTCAGCAGGTGGCATTTAGAGGGCTTCAATTTCATCCCGTACTTGGCAAGGGACGCGAACACCTCGGCCAGGTGCTCCAGATGGGCCTCATACGTCTGGGAATAAACAATCACATCATCCAAGTACAACAGGACGGTCTCGAAGTTTAAATGTCCCAGACAGCACTCCATCAGCCGTTGAAAGGTTCCAGGGGCATTGCACAGCCCAAACGGCATGCTATTGAATTCACAGAGCCCCATCGGGGTGGTGAAGGCGGTCTTCTCCCGGTCCTCTGGGGCCACGGCCACTTGCCAGTATCCGCTGGTGAGGTCAAGGGTCGAGAAGTAATTTGCAGTTCTCAGTGCAGCCAAAGACTCTTCAATCCGAGGTAATGGATAGGCATCTTTATGGGTTATCTGGTTGATCTTCCGGTAGTCCACACACATCCGCATGGTACCATCCTTCTTCTTGACCAGTACCAACGGAGCGGCCCAGGGACTACAGCTGTCCCGAATAACCCCTGCCTCCTTCATATTCCTCAACATATCCTTGGCACATTGGTAATGTGCAGGGGGAATAGGTCTATACCTTTCTTTGATAGGGGGATGTTCACCGGTGGGGATGTGGTGTTGGACCCCCTTGATCTGCCCAAAGTCTAGGGGGTGCTTACTAAAAACCTGTTCGTACTCCTGCACCACCCTGTATACCCCTGCCCTGTGATGTGTAGGGGTATCATCTGTGCCTACATGTAGCTGTTGATGCCACTCCTTTGTCTCCCCCTGGGGTGGGGAAGTGCTGGTGGTAGGTGGGAGTGTGGATGGGCTGGCTTCATGGATAGTGTGAGGGTCCAGTGTGAGCAGCTTGGCAATGGTGGCATACCGGGGAAGCCTGACTTCTTCCTCTCCACAGTTCAGCACTCTCACAGGCACTCTCTCTTTCTTCACATCCACCACCCCTCGGGCGGCCATTACAGTGGGCCAGTGCTCGGAAGGCATGGGCTCCATCATCGCAGGGTAGTCACGCCCCTGAGGCCCTACTGCTGCCCTACACCAGATCATCATCTCACTCCTAGGGGGCACAGTCAACGGAGCAACATCCATCACTCTCACTCCACCAATCTCCCCTCCTGTTGAGCTTACATGCTGGCGGTACATCAGGGCTCGGATCTCACGCTGCACAGCCCTCTGCCGGCTCCCTGCCGCTGTGGCGGCCAGCTGTTGTAATAGGGTTAACACATCAGCCATACAGTGCTCCATCACATTGGTTCCCAGCACTATTTTCGGGTTATGATCACTGGGTTCATTCATGATCACAATCATACCCTGGTGTTGCAGTTCGGCTTGCCCCACTGTCATAGCCACTTGTTTATACCCCACCTGGGTCAATGGAAGTCCATTAGCGGCAATCAACGTTATACTATTGTCTGGGGGCGCCAGCTCGTCTACGGCCCAATACCGCTGGTACAACGTGTACGGTATGGTAGTTACCTGTGATCCAGTGTCCAAGAGAGCCATCACTGGTATGCCGTCCACAGCCACGGGGATGATAGGGCGGGCCCCGATATATCGGTCCCGCCAGTCCGGGGGGCCACGATGTTCTACCCCTGAGGATTGGCCCGGGGCCCCAGGGGTTGCTCGTTTAACGGGCACTGTCGGAAGTAATGACCCGGCTTACGGCATTTGTAGCAGATTGGGGGTCTGCTCCGCGGGTTGTTAGCACTTTTCCGCTGCATCCAGGGAACATCCTCGGGACTGTCAGCAAGCTGTATCTGTGCTGGAGGCTGAGGTCTGGTCAGAGGTTGTAGTGCAGCCAGGATTTTGGCAAGGTCTCCGTCCATGCGACGGACCTGGGCTGCCAGTTCTTCCACTGTGCTGCTCGGGGCTGCAGGTGTTGGAGAGGTTGGTTTGGCTGAGGCCGCCACAACGGGAGCCGTCTCTACGGGCCACGGGGCGGGTTCCAGAACTTCGGTTGCTGGGGGCTGTAGTGCCTTGATGGCCCGCTCCTTTAACACAGCAAAGTCCACATCAGGGTGTTCCAGGGCCCACAGCCGGAGTTGTTTACGATCCTCAGGGGACCTCATCCCCTGCGCAAATTGCTCCACTAACATCTTGTTGCTATCCGCCTCATTAATGGGGTTCGCCCGCTTCAGCGTGCGGAGGGCGGTCTGCAGACGTAGAGCATAGTCCCGAATGCTATCCCCAGCTCGTTGCCGGCACTGGTAAAACTGCATCCTCAGCTCAGCTTCAGTCCGGGTCTCGAAGGCAGTCTGTAGCTTCTCAAAGATGGTGGCTACAGAGAGCCGGTCCCCCTCGGCCCAGGTCTCCGCTTCCTGCTCCGACGCAACGGTTAACTGGCCTAGCACTATCGCTGCACATTGCTTATCAGTCAGGGGGTACAGCTCTAGCAACGGGTTAAGCTTTTTCCGGAAGGCCTGTAGGGCATCGGGTTTCCCGTCATACTGCGGTAGCCAGGCAGCTCCGGGCGCATAGGGCAAGGAGAACGGCATGACCTGAGCGAGCGCGGGGGCCGCGGCACCACCCGCCGGTACGGCCGGGACCTGGGCAGGTCCATTCCCATCCGCGGGTGCCGCTGCGGCTGCGACCACCGCTCCTCCAGCGGCTCCGTCGGGCGCAGACATCTTGTTTCCGTCCCCCTTAGCTCTTTCCGGCCCCTCCTTACTCGGGGCGGGGTTTTGGCCTTCGCGCCTCTACTACTCGAGAAGACGCTCGAGCGGGAACTTTTCGCGCCAAAGATGGCGGCTTCTGAAATTTTCCTGCCGGATACCTCCGGCGGTAACAAGGCGCACCTCTACCTAACGGCAGAGCGGTAGGATCCTGTTCGTGACGCCAAGTTGTCGCGGGCGGGGAGGAGGGTGTCAGCACACTACGCTCACCCCTTCTGCTCGGGTCCGGCGGCTGCTGCTCAGTGGTGGCTCGAGCGGTGGGCCGGATCCCGGGGGTTTCTCGAGCGGCACTCCTCGCCCGTGAGTGAAAGGGGGTGTTTGGGTGTGGGGATTGTTTATTGTCCGTGACGCCACCCACGGTTGTGGTGATTTCACCACCGCTGCTCAATACGGGGATCCCGGGGATGGTGATGCGGAGCAGCTAGGTGTTGTGTTGCCCCTCCGTGGGTAGGGGTTGGTGATCCCGGGGCCCGGTGATGGCTTGGGAGGTGCAGGGCCTGGTGGGCGCAGGGACGCGGGGGCAGCGCTGTGCCTTGCGGCACTGTGGTACTCACTCAGCCTGAGACGTTGACACAGTTTTTACGGTAAACCAAACGGCTGGTAAGACGGTCCCACGGACGGCTGCAATTGCTCTCCCAGTAGGTGACGGTGATGTCCCTCTTCCTTGCACCTTTGTGTATTTGTTGGTTGCGATGGGTCCCCACCGGTAACCCACTCCCCGGCTTTAAGCTGGGCCGGAGGAGCTCTACTCTTTGCCCGCAGGCGCTGGCCCTCAGAAACTGGTGCCCTGGCGGTGGCGGTGTCTCTGTTGTACAGGTTGGGCTGTTGCCTTCAATCGGGACTTGGTTGTTGGGGGATCTACGTCCCCTTCACTGACGGATTCGGCAAATTTGGCGACTCCTAGCCTTGCCGGGGTCCGAGAGGCCCCTGCCCTGGTGCTGACTGTCCTTCGGAACACTGCTCCAGACCGCCGGGCACACAGCCTCCGGGGTCCTTCCAGGAACTTCCAAACGGTCCCCCTCCAGACAGTCACCGCCGTTGCTGACCTTGCTGACCTGTCCTGCACACAGCTGGACTACTTCAGGCTTTTCTCTCTGTCACCACTCTTGCTTTCCTCCTTTACTACTTTACTTCCTTCTACTTTCACTTAGTTGTTTCCACAAGCCCTGCCTGGGCTAATCTGCTGTTTACTCCTTCATGTCCCTCACTGGACTGCCTGGTTCTTCCCGCCTCCAGAGCTGTGATCTCCTCGGTGGGCGGAGCCAACCGCCTGGCCCACCCCCTGGTGTGAATCATCAGCCTCTGGAGGAAGGCAACAAGGATTTTTGGTTAGCTTTGGTGTTCCTAACTGGGATGTAGGGTGTGGTGGTGTGTGACCTGTGTCCCCTGGCTTGCCCAGGGCGACACACTGGTCCTTAGTATTGTCTTTGGAAGGATAAGTCATGTGCCAGTCCTTTATATTGACCACACATGTATTTATACATATAAATGAGATCTCCTCTGAGACGTCTTTTTTCTAAGCTAGACATATCTAAGTTTTTTATCCTCACATCATATGGGCGGCCTCCATTCCTTGTAATAATCTAGTTGCCATCTTTGAACTGACTCTAACTTCTTAATATCCTTTTTAAAATGTGGTGCCCAAAACTGGATCCCATATTCCAGATGTGGCCTTACAAGTGATTTATAGAGGGGTAATAATACGTTAGGATCACGGGATCTAATCTCTCTTTTTATACACCCTAAAATCTTGTTTGCTTTTTAAATTCCCTGAGGAGCATTGCATGGCCTCTAAGTCTCCTTACGCCACCTTGGAAAATCGTCCTCCCTTCCCTGACAGGGATGGGAACAAACATATGCCATAATCCTCCACCAAGAGGTTGTGACCTTATCTTCTCTGTACACGGCTGAGCTCATGTCTTCATTCTTGGATTTTTACATGCCTGGACTGTAATCCGTGTGTAATTGTAAAGTGACAATAACTATAATTGTGTGTATATTACAGTACAGTATGTTGGCATGACAGCAGGCCTTAAAGTCTGGCAGCACAATAAAGACGTTCCTTCCTCGCAGACCTTGGTTACATGTCGTCGTGACTTCCAACTATTTATTATACAAGTCGTCTATCCAAAAATGTCTTTAGCACTGAGATTGACTCCAGTAAGTCATCATTCCGCCTGGAATATTGGCGTCTTCTCGAACATTGTGTCACCGGGTAAGCATCATATTCATCGCACACCAGTACGAGAGGAGACATGGATGACACTTCAAAGGAGCAGGATTTCTGTAGGTTTTGTTTGGTTAATTAAAATAGTAAGGCACTATAGTAGAATGTTGTAACATTAGAGACACAGTGCATTGTGTAAAGAAGAATGCAATAATCCCGTGGCTGAGACTATGGGAGCCTTTTAGGATCATAGAATAACAAATATGAGACCGCTATGTCCTGACGCTGGACGCCTGCCCCACTCCCTATTGATTTCAGTGGGAACTACAGTCGTTGGTTATTCATTGTCCAATAGGTAAAATCAGCCATTGTGCTCCTTACCCCGCTGAGATCCGGTGAGGCTTTGATACGTTTCATTGCATAAGATTGTGTTATTATTTTCAGATTATAAAGATTTTGGCACCATGGCCATCATAGTGCAAGGTAAATGCAAACTCTTTCACAGACCACAAGCCCAATTCCTTCCCTCTTAAGTGTGCACCTGGATGCCGGGGTGTCATGGTCGTCCCTCTATTTTTGGAGATTAGTGACAAATTCTGAGTTGGGATCCCTCATTTCCATCAGGGAGTCTTCATTTAAACCTGGTTTCATTTCTTTCAGTACATCAGGAGTTAATGTGTGTTCTGTTTTCCAGCAGTTCCTAGCTGAGTGTTTCAGCTGCAACTGCTGTGTAGCCACGCCCCTTCAGGTTTAAATAGAGGTGTCTTCCCAGCAATCCTTGCTGAAGATACAAACTCATTTGTTCTCTGGCTGCCTTGGAGGAAGGTTCTACTGTGGAGGTTTCCTGCTCTCAGGCTTTATTCTTCTGGTTGCTGTTCCCCCCATCTTGTTAGTGCAGCAGTGAGTCTAGTGAACCTCACCTGCCCCTGACTAGCCAGCGCATCTGTAGGGTCTTCTTTGGGTCTCAGGTTCCTGTTCGATGACAGTTGCGGAGACTGTATAGCGACTGCTTTTGTATCCCCTGGTGTCTCATTGGTTTGTTGTGTTTGTGTGCATCAGATGCACGTAGGTCTGAACGCCCCCCACCACACTTGCCACACCCAGCAAGCGTGACACCGGGTTTAGGATTGTGTTTCGACTTACCTGTCAAGGTGGACCCTCGAAGACCTTGGTCCAGATGGTCACTTGATATGCAGAACAGATAAATGATGGCACAGGAAAGGGATCCAAAGTGAACAATGGAAGACGTAGGGGTAGAATAGCAACATGGACCAGCACCAAATTTACAGAATGAAGCAGAGTTGGTAATATAGCAATAGGCACGACAATGGTGTAGACCACAAGGAAGTAGAGAGAACTCCGCAATGAGGAACTGGTGTGTCGCGCGTGTGTCACATCCGCGGGTTACATTTTGAATTGGAGTGGATTTACTTTAGTTTGCTGCTGAAGGGGTTAAAGAGGACCAACCAGCAGGATTTTCCTGTATAAACTAAAGCCAGGGCTATACTGGCGCTATTATGTTGATTCTATACATACAATTAGTTGTGAGATCGGATGTATAGTTTCTGAAATACAGGCAAGTAAAGTTTGTGAAAAGTACTGTTACTTGATTGACAGGAGCTGGTGCTGCAGAATATCTAATAGGTGGGTCAGGTTTTGCTAGTTATTTCTGCCCCGTCTGCAGCCCAGCCTTCCTCCCCCTTTTGCCTGTTATTACAGGGGAAGGAGGGAGAGAGGAAGGACAGGTAGGCAGATATTGGTGGGAATAACTAGCAAAACCCGACCTACAACACCTATCATCAAATAACAGTGCATTTCACAAACTTTACTTGCCTGTATTTCAGAAACTATACATCCAATCTCACAACTAAAGGTCGATTTAGAATCAGCATCATATCGCCAGTACAGCACTGGCTTTAGTTTATATATGAAAATCCTGGTGGTTGGTCTTCTTTAAGGACTTTTCCCCTGCTGGCTGAGATAACTCTTAACCTTAATCAAAGCTGCAGCATTTTGTCATCATGCCCTGCCACTATATATACACCCACTCCTGGCTTTATTCCATGCCGGTGATAGATATTCTCTATACTGACTATGTTAAAGGTGCTAACTCTGAGAATACCAGCTCCCTTGGCTGGGTAGCAAAATTGGGAGGGACCGCACGCCAGTTTTTTTAATCATTTATTTATTTTACTGTACGATATAGAACTGCTGTCATTCAGCGTGGGGGCGGGTCTGACTGCAACCAATCACAGACACCGGTGGTTGGGAGAAGCAGTGAATATGTAATGATGTAATGAGGCTATTGAGCGGGTAGAGAAGAAGAATGAGAGGCCGCGGGAGCAGTGTGACAGCCGCGCCGTGATCGGTGAGTATGAATCATAGAATGATAGAGTTGGAAGGGACCTCAAGGGCCATCGGGTCCAACCCCCTGCGAGTGCAGGCTTTACTAAATCATCCCAGCTATATGTTTATCCAGTTTCTGCTTGAAAATTTCTAGCCTGTTCCACTCCCTGACTGCCCTCACTACCTCCTGTGGTAGCCTGTTCCACTCCCTGACTGCCCTCACTACCTCCCATTGTCGCCTGTTTCACTCCCTGACTGCCCTCACTACCTCCTGTGGTCGCCTGTTTCACTCCCTGACTGCCCTCACTGTCAGAAGGTTTTTCCTAATGTCTAATCTGAATCTCCTTCCTTTAAATTTCATCCCATTGCTTCTTGTACTTCCTGGTGCTAATGAGAACAGGGTCGTTCCCTCTGCACTGTGACTACCTTTCAGATATTTGTAGACCGCTATTAAGTCTCCTCTCAGCCTTCTCTTTTTCAAACTAAACATTCCTAGTTCTTAGCCATTCTTCATAGGACATGGTTTGCAGACCTTCTACCATCTTGGTTGCTCTTCTATGGACTTGCTGCAATATATCGGTTTTTCTTGAATCGGGGCGCCCAGAACTGTACACAGTGTTCCAGGTGGGGTCTGACCAGGGCAGAGTATAGGGGAATAATTACCTCTCTTGATCTAGAATCAATGCTTGTCCTGATACATCCCAGAATTTTGAATCACTTTCCCATCTATTTCAGCCTTTTCCTCAGGCCCCCAGACCTCTTTGTTGGGTCCATCAGAAAATTATTCGCATTTCCCATTGACTTGCATTGTACTCGCTATTCAGAATGAATACTTGAATATTACAAAGTTCTCGTTACGACGAGTTATAGTGAATATGAATATTATGGTATTCACTTATCTCTAGGCAGCATCATGTTGTGGGGTTGTTTTGCTGCAGGAGAGACTGGTGCAATTCACAAAATAGATGGCATCATGAGGTAAGAAGATTATATTGAAATACTGAAGCAACATCTCAAGACATCAGCCAGGAACTTATAGCTTGGGCAGATATGGGTCTTACAAATGGACAATGACCCAAAGCATACTGCAAAACTGGTTTAAAGTGGCTTAAGGATAACAAAGTCAATGTTTTGGAGTGGCCATCACAAAGCCCTGATCTTGGTCCTTTTCAAAATTTATGGGCAAAGCTGAAAAGGCCGGTGCGAGCAAGGCGACCTACAAACATGGCTCCTTTACACCAGTTCTATTAGGTGGAATGAGCCCAAATTCCTACCATCTATTGTGAGAAGCTTGTGGAAGGAGATTCAATACGTTTCCCCCAAATCATACAGTGGAAGGGCAATGGTACCAAATACTAATGAAATGGATGTAAACCTTTGACAGAAAGTAATAACAATGTCTTAAAACATTCTCTCTCTCATTATTCTGGCATTTCTCAAATGGAAATAATTTTGGTTCCTAAATGACCTAAACCGGGAAATGTTTATTCTGATTTCATGTCAGATAGTGAGAAAAACCTGCAGATGTGTCTTTTAGATAGAGGATGGAAACTTTTGCTTTCAACTATAAATTTTGCAGTATTCAAGAGAATATAATACAAGTAAGCAGTAACGAGCATCATATGGGAATGATGACCCCACGCGTATCACCACAGGGGGTAGCTTCCTCAGGGGTCAAATATTTAGAAAGTTGCTCAACTTTGCATTTAAGAAGTAAATGTGCAATATAAAAAGATAAATTTTGTGCAAAGTTATACTTAGCCTTTAATATGTTGCAACAGATGATAAAATGTAAGCTGTCTGAATGCAGCCTTACTGTGCATTTTATTGCAAATTCTCCCTGGATTTCATTTTGGATTTTGGCCAATTTTAAACCACATTCAGAAGGCATCCCGGGACCATAAATATTCAATCTACAATGCGGCCTCATTACAGTTGTCTGAATGCGGTCTTTCTGCTTAAAAAACACTAGAAGTCCAAGGAATTTCGAGCTCCATAGGGTTCCAATGGTAGAAATGTTAAATGACCCCTCTCTGGGACTTCTAGTGTATTGGGAGCAGGGATTAGAATTAACAACCTAATGAGTAAAAAATACACATAATACATTATAAAACCACACATATAGTTTAATTCATTGCAAACAATTAAAGTGAACCTGACAGGTGATACATGCAGCAAGAATCAGAGAGTGGCCCTGTCTTTTCAGCCAGGTATGTTTTACTCTAAAAAGCTGCAGCTTAAAGGGAACCTGTCACCAGTTTTTTGCCCTATAAGCTGCGGCCACCACCACTGGGCTCTTATATACAGCATTCTAACATGCTGTATATAAGAGCCCAGCCCGCTGGGTATAACATAAAAAACACTTTATAATACTCACCTAGAAGGTAGCTCCGGTGCACAACAATCGGATGGGTGGTGCAGGACCCCAATGCTGGCGCGTGTATATGACGTAGACGCGTCATGCACAGCGGCTTCAGAATAAGGAAGACTATGATGGCCAAAAGAGGAGGCGCTGGTCCCGGAGAACGGCGCCACTCATCTGACTGTTGTGCACTGGATTGACCTTCTAGGTGAGTATTATAAAGTGTTTTTTATGTTATACCCAGCGGCCTGGGCTCTTATATACAGCATGTTAGAATGCTGTATATAAGAGCCCGGTGGTGGTGGCCGCAGCTTATAGGGCAAAAAACTGGTGACAGGTTCCCTTTAAGGGCAATAGTCCAAGAGGTAGGTCCCTGGTGGCTTTCAAGGAAGGTGCCAGCCCTATGACAGCGCAGGCACCCTTCTCCTTCGCCAAGGAGACTCTGTGTGCAGGACTGACTGGGGAAGTGCATGACACATACTTGCTATTTCACACCGGTGTCCGTCAACCCTCGACGTAGTAAGACACACGACACTAAAGTTCACGTATCCAACCAGTTTTGTTTGCTTTTATTCTTCACACTGTTATAAGAGACAAAACCTTCCTTCCTCTCTCTGTGAGGTACTAGTCCTCGTTCCGTCCCCCACTATCTTATCCTCAATACTCGGGGTCTGTGCCTCCTTTCCCCTAATACCGCATACCTTCTTTCACTTCTGGGCCCCTAGCTGGACGACCCTCTAAGCCCGTCGGGGTGATCCGTAGGTTTCAGACCTCCAGAGGTTTCCTTGCGATTCCCTGACTGGCTCTAGCACCAAGTCCTCATCTTCTCACTTTGAACCCACTTCTTGACTGCCTCTCTCTGGAGCTTTTCTTCCCAACAATTCATGTAGCACCCAGGGGGCAGGGGGAATTGGGCACGGGTCTCGTACCTGCTTTACTCGTCACCAGGCCGGTGTGGTGGTATGGCATGTTGCGGTGGCCTGCCTGGCTTCGTGCCCCGAGGTGTACACCAATAAGGAGGGAGAATGATGGGAGTTGTAATAGGATGATTGTCATGATGCCGCCTGTGGTACGCAGCCAGAGATTAGCCGTCGCTGCTGTTACTGTCCTCTAGGGCAGATGGTAAGCAGCTGAAGATGGTACCACTCTCCACAGGCGGAGCAAGCTGATGAGGGGAGTAGTGATGGCAAAGGCCTTTGGCGCCGAGGTGCGGGGCGGCGGCGCTGGTGATAAGAGTCCGAGTCAGATGCTGCGGTTCCAAGTGTCTTTACTCATTCTTTGTACCGCTCGCATGGGTAGCACTGGTCACCCGCTGTGATGTGCCCTGTCGACCTTGGATAAGTTAGAAGCAGTCACCAGTGTTTCAAGAAGAAAGTCCTTTGTCAGCGTTGCCCTTCCAGCCGTGATGAACCTGGGCTGAGAGCTTCACTCCAAGTCGCAGGCCCCGTGAAGAGAAGAGAAGAAAGTGGTCATGGTGTTGTGTCACAGAACTGGTGTCCTGGGTTAACTGACTGACGATTATGTGAGTTTGCTTCTCCTTCTACCTCAAGTGGAACCCGCCCCCCGGTGGCTGGCTTCAGTGACCAGGGAAGTCCCATGCCTCGTGATGGCCACCCCCCTATCTACCCTGAGCCATTTCCCCCTGTGAGAAGGCCCCTAAGCTGTATGTAAAGTGTGAATGTGGAACACTGGTAATTAACCCCCTCCTTACTTGAAGTGAATATCACACCTTAAATAAGGTGCAATACCCTGTGGCGACTAGAGCCTTAAGTGCGCCACATTCACCCTGCCATTTCTCACTCCTGCCTTATTACTTTAAACCTATCCTATCTAATACCTCTTCTAAATTTGCTCTACCACCAGCTAACCCGACCACTGGAACAACCTTTGCTAACCTGTTGATCAATCCTAGTTCTGCTATATCCTAAGGATATTCCTTTATAAAACACTTAAATATCCATACATGCAATTATAATATACAGCAGAAAATACATAAAACATAGCATATTTACATCATGGGGTACAGCCCACCTATTACAGCTTTCCCCTCGAGTGACATGTCTCTTCCTAAACATGTTTATAGTCAGAAGCTTGTCTCTCAATGTGAGCGGTGTGGGGAGAAACCTTTGGGAAACTGCCTCTTGGACTAGTCACCCAAGCTACCTGGTCCACAGTTGACATTTAAATGTACGTCTTGTAACGCTGGCTTCCCTAGTATGCCAGTGCTCTTCTGCATTCTCATGCCGTGTCCCTGGTATCCCTCCTTTCCAACACACTGTGGTGCAGTCCTCGGCTTGTCCCCCCTGTGGATGCCCACGTTATTGTTGGTGTAACACCTGCACCCCTAATACGCCGGTGCTCCTCTGCGCCTTGCGCAGTGTACATATTTCCCTCTTCTTTGCCGTCCACATGTAAGTGCATTCCCTGGGTCGGTTCCCCCGTGGATGCCAACGTGATTGTCAGCTCTGCTCCTGCCTGCGCTGCAGGTTCTGCACATTCTTTGTGGGGTTCCTTCTCTCCAGCCTAAGGGGTGCGCGCGCATGTGACGCCCTGGGCAAGCCAGGGGTCACAGGTCATTGCACCAACACACCCTACACCCCAGTTAGGAACACCAAAGCTAAACTAAAATCCTTGTTGCCTTCCTCCAGAGGCTGATGTTCACACCAGGGGGTGGGCCAGGCGGTTGGCTCCGCCCACCGAGGAGTTCACAGCTCTGGAGGCGGGAAAACCTGCAGTTGAAGTCTAGCTGAGGGCTAGAGAAGAGTGAAGCTAGGGACGGAAAGGAGTAAACAGCTAAGATGAGCTAAGGAAGTGAAAGTAGTGAAGTGAAGTGGAAGTGGTAAAGGAGGAGTAAGAGAAAGCCTGAAGTGAGTCCAGCTGTGTGCAGGACAGAGTCAGCAAGGTCAGCAACGGTGGTGATTGTGTGAAGGGGTGACCGTTTGGAAGTTCCTGGAAGGACCGCGGACGGGTAGTGGCCCGGCGGTCTGGAGCAGTGTACCAAAGGACAGTCAGCACCAGGGCAGGGGCCTCTCGGACCCCGGCAAGGCTAGGAGTCACCATAATTTGCCAAATCCGTCAGTGAAGGGGACGTAGATCCCCCAACAACCAAGTCCCGATTGAAGGCAACAGCCCAACCATTGTAGTAGAGACACCGCCACCGCCAGGGCACCAGTTTCTCAGGGCCAGCGCCTGCGGGCAAAGAGTAGAGCTCCTCCGGTCCAGCTTGAAGCCGGGGAGCGGGTTACCGGTGGGAAACCATCGCTACCAACACAGAAACAAAGGTGCAAGGAAAAGGGACATCACCATCACCTACTGGGAGAGCAAGTGCAGCCGTCCGTGGGAACCATCTTTCCAGCCGTGTGGTTTACCATAAAACTGTGTCAACGTCTCAGGCTGAGTGAGTACCACAGTGCCGCAAGGCACAGCGCTGCCTCCGCGTCCCTGCGCCCACCAGGCCCTGCATCTCCCACCTCATCACCGGGCCCCGGGATCACCAACCCCTACCCACGGAGGGGCAACACAACAACTGGCTGCTCCCCCACCATCACTCCCGGGATCCCCACACCGAGCAGCGGTGGTGAAATCAACACAACCGTGGGTGGCGTCACGGACAATAAACAATCCCCACACCCAAATACCCCCCTTTCACTCACGGGCGAGGAGTGCCGCTCGAGAACCCCCGGGATCCGGCCCACAGCTCGAGCCACCACTGAGCAGCGGCAGCCGCCGGACCCGAGCAGAAGGGGTGAGCGTAGTGTGCTGACACCCTCCTCCCCGCCCGCGACACGCACACTTCCTATTCTTTTATAGGGTGGTGTGCGCACCTTGGTAGGGTGTCCCCAGCCTATCTCTGGGAAGCACAATTTATTTAAGGCTCCTCCCCCTGATGGGAGGCAGCAGAGCATTGCATAGCATTTCTTGTGGTTGATCTTTGTGTTTGTGCATTCAGTGCTGCCGTAGGTCTGGAATAAGTTAAGCATAGCAAACGAAAAGGCAGTATTTTAGCCTATTACTGAAGCCCCTACTATTAGATCAAATGGACTACCCAGCACTCTATCATTGCACTCCACCGGGACAGACACCCTACCCAGCACTCTATCATTGCACTCCACAGGGACAGACACCCTACCCAGCACTCTATCATTGCACTCCACCGGGACAGACACCCTACCCAGCACTCTATCATTGCACTCCACCGGGAAAGACACCCTACCCAGCATTCTATCATTGCACTCCACCGGGGCAGACACCCTACCCAGCACTCTATCATTGCACTCCACCGGGAAAGACACCCTACCCAGTACTCTATCATTGCACTCCACCGGGACAGACACCCTACCCAGCACTCTATCATTGCAATCCATCAGGACAGACATCCTACCCAGCACTCTATCATTGCACTCCACCGGGACAGACACCCTACTCAGCACTCTATCATTGCACTCCACCGGGAAAGACACCCTACCCAGCACTCTATCATTGCACTCCACCGGGAAAGACACCCTACCCAGCATTCTATCATTGCACTCCACAGGGACAGACACCCTACCCAGCACTCTATCATTGCACTCCACCGGGACAGACACCCTACCCAGCACTCTACCATTGCACTCCACCGGGAAAGACACCCTACCCAGCACTCTATCATTGCACTCCACCGGGAAAGACACCCTACCCAGCATTCTATCATTGCACTCCACAGGGACAGACACCCTACCCAGCATTCTATCATTGCACTCCACCGGGACAGACACCCTACCCAGCACTCTATCACTACACTCCACCGGGACAGATACCCTACCCAGCACTCTGTCATTGCACTCCACCGGGGCAGACACCCTACCCAGCACTCTATCATTGCACTCCACCGGGAAAGACACCCTACCCAGCACTTTATCATTGCACTCCACCGGGAAAGACACCCTACCCAGCATTCTATCATTGCACTCCACAGGGACAGACACCCTACCCAGCATTCTATCATTGCACTCAACTGGGACAGACACCCTACCCAGCACTCTATCATTGCACTCCACCAGGACAGACACCCTACCCAGCACTCTGTCATTGCACTCCACCGGGGCAGACACCCTACCCAGCACTCTATCATTGCACTCCACCGGGAAAGACACCCTACCCAGCACTCTATCATTGCACTCCACCGGGACAGACACTCTAGTTTACAAGACCAACATAGATGGGATTGGCTGTAATTGATAATCGTGTACACAAAAATATAAATAAATGAGGTATTGGTTAATATTTTGGCCAAAATACGCAAGCTCACAAGCCAACATCAAGGGTTCTCATTGTTGTGTGAGTCCCTATACTAAAATTATAAGCAAAGCCACAGAAAAATTAAAATTTCCCAAAATTTCAGAGTTCAATATAGCAAAAAATGGGCACCAGTATTGACCTGCCCAGGTCACAGAATGTAATGCAGTAACCGTATCGAGCAGCCCTCCCTGATAAATATGGAGGTAACAAAAGTGCAAAACACTGATGAGACAACCACTCACAACCCGCCAAATCATGGAGGGGTGATTGCTCAGTATTAACATTGCACACAGAGAAGGCCTGAATAGGGGGCTGGTCACACACATGAAGTGCACAGGGCCTGGCTTACAGCCTATTAGTGACGCCTATAGTATTAGATGAGGCGGGCTGCCCAGCACTCTATCAGCGCACCCCACAATCACAGACACCCTAGTTTACAAGGCCAACATAGATGGGCTTGGCTGCATCTTGCATAAAAAGAGATACAATGTGCAAAAATATATTATAAATTTATGTGGCATGGGTCAATATTTTGGCCAAAATATACATGCTCGCAACCCACGTCAAGGGTCCTCATTATCTTGCGAGTCCCTACCTAAAATTAAATGCAAAGCCACAGAAAAAGGAATTAAAATTCCTCGAAAGTTCAATATAGCAAGAAAAATCCTAAATCTTTCTGTGGCTTTGCTTTTAATTCACCCTTAAAGGGGTTTCCCCACGAATAAAGTTAAACTTAATCAATTGAACAGGATCACAGCTGATTCTTTTTGTGAGGTAAAACATTTCCCTACTTGCTTTTAAAAAATCTTTTTCCTCAAAGAAAGAATAATTTGTGATCCTGTGCTGTAATGTCTGCATACTTTTTTAAGTCCTCCCCTGCCTAGGAGTATGATCAGACCATGTCCCTGTACGGTCAGACACAGCCATTACACAGTACATAGCAGGGGCACATGTATAAGATTATCTCACCATAGGAACATTTTTTTTAATTACATCCAATTCTGGAAATTATTATTATTCCAAGATTTATGGATTAAAATTTGTTAAAATTAAGTTTGCTCATGGGAAAACCCCTTTAACTAACTAAAGCTTTTTCCCCCCTTAAATGTTGGGATCTGTCTAAGGACATCAGCTCAAAAAGGCTTCCTGGGATAGACTTGGAGAAAAACACTCCATTAATGCTGGTCCCAAAGAAACCCCGGCCTACACCCTTGAGCCTCAATACAAAGACAGTTTCATAGCTTTAAGATTGAAAGACCTAAGTCCATCAAGTTCATTCTAAAAGCTAATGTGCTGATCCAGAGGAAGGCAAAAACCCCATGAGGCAGATACTAATTGCCCCATATTAGGGGAAAAATTCCTTCCCGACTCCACATATGGCAATCAGACTAGTTCCGTGGATCAACGTCCCATAACAAAATCTAGTAACAATAACCTGCAATATTCTATCATTCACAAAAGGCACATATGCCATCCATGAACTTTTTTCTTTCAGCCGGGGTAGTAATGGAGGTGTCTGATAGACACGTCTCCATTACTAACCCCCGGGGTTGATGCCCTCTGTCAATTCACAGCTAACATCAGCCCCAAAAGTATTAATCCGATTGCCACCACACAAGGGCAATCAGGAAAAGCTGGGCAAAGCGCCACATCTGGTGCATCTAATGCATGTGCTACTTCTGAAGTGGCTAGGGGCTGCTATTTATAGGCTGGGAAGGGCCAAATTGTTAATTGGTTGCACTGCAGCCTTTCAACAATCATTATTAGCAAATGAACATTATTAGCAAATTTTTTTTTAAAAGTCTGTGTTGGAGTTCGAGCCCTGAACACTGTGTCTGGTATGAACCCCAAACTTTACAGTTCGGGTTTGCTCATCTCCAATCATAACACAATATATTATAACTGACATGCAGACACTAAAGGGGGTGTTACACGCAGTGATATCGCTAGCAATATCGCTGGTGAAAGCACCCGCCCCCGTCGTTTGTGCGTCACGGGCAAATCGCTGCCCATGGCGCACAAAATCGTTTGGAGCCGTCACACGTACTTACCTGCCTAGCGACGTCGCTGTTGCCGGTGAACCGCCTCCTTTCTAAGGGGGAGGTCCGTGCAGCGTCACAGCGGCGTCACTAAGCGGCCGCCCAATAAAAGCGGAGGGGCGGAGATGAGCGGGACATAACATCCCGCCTTAAGAGTTCACTCTTCAAGCAGTTTGCACCAGAAATTTTACAAGGGGAACTATTTCCTTTAAAAGTGATTTGCCGCCCTGGACAATCATTTTAATATGTAATTTTTGTCTTAAAGGGGATGTCCAGGTTTGAGGTTAACGACAGACTTTTGAATCCTAACAGGAACTGCACTGTGCACTGCCAGGATTCACCTGTGCCGGTAGCGGGCCGTCGTGACCACTAGTATGTGACTTGCATACATGCCTTCAGGTGCAGACACCTACAGCAACTGCAGACTATTACCTCAAGCCTGGAAAACCCATTTAACAAACCTGAATTAAAATTCTGAAAAAAAAAAAGATTTGCCCATAGATTTTTCACAGGACTTAAAACCAGAAAGCTCATAAAAAAAATCGCTAATTGTTTTGAATATTTTACACTTCACCCTGTACATGAGTCTCCCAAGGAGCTGAAGATACAGGGAGAAGCCACAAGAGACCCTGATTCCAGCGATGTGTCACTTACTGAGCTGTGTGCTGTCATTTTGATCAAATCAATCTTTTCTCTGCTGCAGATCTAGCAGTTATACAGAGCTTATGAATATGCTGGACTAACTGGCAGCACGCCAAGTAGTCCTGTAATGATAATCTCCTGCTAATTACACAGTGATTTTATCAAAACTACACTAAGCAGCCCAGTAAGTGATACATTACTGGAATCAGGATCTCTGCCTGTACATTATGCAGATTAGTTGGCAAAAACCTCCTGACTAATTCCCTTTAAAAGATGAGTCAAATTCATTAAGAGGGAATGAATTTGGTGTATCTTACTCCAATGGGCGCTTCATGAAGGTTGGTATAGAAAAACACCAGCCTTGATTAAACGCCACCAAAGGGTCACATGACATTAGCAGATACAGAGCAGGGGAGGGGTATACGTCACCAGGTTCACATCATGGTGCTGGGTCGTCCTCCATCGGCTCTTGTAGCGTCCTTATCCTGTTTCTCTCCAAAATGGCAATAAGGGTTCAGGGCTCCACAGTTTATAATCCAGAGGCTCGTTCTTCTCCTTTGTCCTATATAAGAAAGTAATATTGTTGCAGGGCTCCATGGTTTATATTCCCAGAGCTCCACTTACGTCTTTCTGGCTGCCATAGTTCGCCCCTATTGTCCTGCCTCTATAGTAAAAAAGTGGAAAATGGCTGTAAAGCTCCCAGGAGCGGTTTGTTTAGAGCCTTTGATCATTGTGACATCATAAAGTGATGACATAGACAAGTGGGCGGAGCACCTTTATTAGTCATCGGATGTGGTCAGATACAATTTGCATATTCTATAAACTTGGATGGAATTTGCATATTTCATGATGCCATAAACCTCTGATGTCACCACAATGAGGACAGACATGAACATTCCGTTCGGGGCCCGGCCGTCATCATCATCTGAACCATTCATGGCTGCGGCGCACAGATGTCAGGGTTCAGTTTTCTTGTGTAGTTACAAAGCAGAGGACTTAGTGCTATAAAAAGCAAATGTGCGATCAATGGTTCCCTGAACTCACAGCTCTGGAGCCGGAGGATCAGCCACTAAGGATTCTGGGAAAGCTAAATGAGAGATGTTAAAGTAAATAAAAACTCTGAATTTTTAGAAATCCGGGAGAGACCCCTGGAGATGTAATGGGGGCCGCGTCTTGTGTTATACAGCCTTGTACGAAAAACATAAAATATATAAATGGTACGCTCCAATAAACTATATCATGGGTGTAGTGTCTCACAACAAGTCTCCTTTTGGTGATTTTGGTTCTGCGGTCATGCTTTGCACAGTACATCTCCTCTCTTATCCCATTATATACAGCCACTTACTACAGTACATCACTCCTCTCAGCCCCATCCTGCAGTACATGGCTCCTCTCATCTCTATACAGCTCCATCCTGCAGTACATGGCTCCTCTCATCTCTATACAGCTTCCTCCTCTAGTACATGGCTCCTCTCATCTATATACAGCTCCATCCTATTGTACATGGCTCCTCTCATCTATATACAGCCTCCTCCTCTAGTACATGGCTCCTCTCATCTATATACAGCTCCATCCTATCGTACATCACTCCTCTCATCTCTATACAGCCCCATCCTGCAGTACATGGCTCCTCTCATCTCTATACAGCTTCCTCCTCTAGTACATGGCTCCTCTCATCTATATACAGCTCCATCCTATTGTACATGGCTCCTCTCATCTATATACAGCCTCCTCCTCTAGTACATGGCTCCTCTCATCTATATACAGCTCCATCCTATTGTACATGGCTCCTCTCATCTATATACAGCCTCCTCCTCTAGTACATGGCTCCTCTCATCTATATACAGCCACTTACTACAGTACATCACTCCTCTCATCTATATACAGCTCCAGCCTACAATACATGGCTCCTCTCATCTCTATACAGCCTCCTCCTCTAGTACATGGCTCCTCTCATCTATATACAGCCTCCTCCTCTAGTACATGGCTCCTCTCATCTCTATACAGCCTCCTCCTCTAGTACATGGCTCCTCTCATCTATATACAGCCTCCTTCTCTAGTACATGGCTCCTCTTATCTATATACAGCTTCCTCCTCTAGTACATGCCTCCTCTCATCTCTATACAGCCTCCTCTTCTAGTACATGGCTCTTCTCATCTATATACAGCCTCCTCCTCTAGTACATATCTCCTCTCATCTATACACAGCCTCCTCTAGTACATGGCTCCTCTAATCTATATACAGCCCCCTCCTCTAGTACATGACTCTTCTCATCTATATACAGCCTCCTCCTCTAGTACATGACTCTTCTCATCTATATACAGCCTCCTCCTCTAGTACATGACTCCTCTAATCTATATACAGCCCCCTCCTCTAGTACATGGCTCCTGTCATCTATATACAGCCCTCTCCTCTAGTACATAGCTCCTCTCAACTATATACAGCCCTGTCCTCTAGTACATGGCTCCTCTCATCTATATACAGCCCCCTCCTCTAGTACATGGCTCCTCTCATCTATATACAGCCTCCTCCTCTAGTACATGGCTCCTCTCATTTATATACAGCCTCCTCCTCTAGTACATGACTCCTCTCATCTATATACAGCCTCATCCTCTAGTATATGGCTCCTCTCATCTATATACAGTCTCCTCCTCTAGTACATGGCTCCCCTAATCTATATACAGCCCCCTCCTCTAGTACATGGCTCCTCTCATCTATATACAGCCCTCTCCTCTAGTACATGGCTCCTCTCTTCTATATACAGCCTCCTCCTGTAGTACATGACTCCTCTCATCTATATACAGCCTCCTCCTCTAGTACATGGCTCCTCTCATTTATATACAGCCTCCTCCTCTAGTACATGGCTCCTCTCATCTATATACAGCCTCCTCCTCTAGTACATGGCTCCTCTCATCTATATACAGCCTCCTCCTCTAGTACATGGTTCCCCTGCCTAATCCTCCCCTTCGTGCAGGACAGCGCCGCTATCAGTTCCTCTTCAGAACAGTTGACCCCGGCGCTGTGATACAGGAGGCTCCGCCCCCTCTTGCGCTGTTAGTTCACTTTCCAGTAGTAAAGATGGCGGAGCATATGGACATGACAACGGGAAAAGTGAAGAAAACCTTCTCTATGATCTGCTGATAAACACAGAGTGGCCTCTGGACCCAATGAGCAGGTGAGTGGCTGATAACAGAGAGTTGTGAACAGTCAGCAGCTGTTCCCAGTGCAGACAACACATTGATGAACCGGACAGGACGCGTAGCGATGAAATCACAGCAGTCTGGAAGTTGTAGTTCAAAAGTTTGATAAGTCTATCTGTGCCCATAGGAAACATAGAAGTGCACACTTGGTATAGTGACTGCCTGGGACACCTCCTGGTCAGCAAACTCCTCACCCCCCGCTGCTGCGGCCACCAGTGCCTCGCCCGGCTGCAGCTGTCTGTCTCTGGCAATGTGTCTCCTCATCCCTCTGCAACTGTGCCTGGCAATGTGCCCCTCTGCTACTATGCCTGGCATTGTGCCCATCGCACTCTGCATTTTGCCTTGTGCCCGTTTGCTTTTTTCATCTGACAGCACACTTCTCTGCTCTTACGCCTAGCACGCCGCACCTCTGCTACTGCGCCTGACAGTGTGTCCCTCATCCCTCTGCTACTTACACCTGGCAGCACGCCCCTCAGCAACTGTGCCTGGAAATGTGTCTTTTGCCCTTCTGCAACAATGCCTGGCATTGTGCCTCTCACCCCTCTGCAACTGGAACTGGCATTATTCCACTTGCCCCTCTGCTACTGTGCCTGGCATTCTGCCTCTTGCCCCTCTGCTACTGCGCCTGGCATTGGGCCCCTTTCCCCTCTTGCTATTTTCTCTTGGCAGCACGCCTCTTTGTTACTGCACCAGGCAGAGTCCCCCTTGCCCATATTCTACTACGCCTGGCGGCTTGCCCCCCACCACTCTGCTGCTGTGCTTGGCAGCGTGCCCCTCTGCTGTGGTGCCTGACAGCGCACCCCTCTGCTTTGGCACCTGGCAGCACATCCGTCTGCTGGGGCGCCTGTCAGCACACCACTCTGCAGTGGTGCCTCGCAGTGTCCTCCCCCCAGCTGCAGCGCTCCCCCTCTGTTACTTTTGCATGGCAATATGCTCCATGCCTCACTGCTACTGCGCCTGCAGCATGTGCCTCGCCCCTCTGCTACTACGCCTGGCAACATGCCCCTCTGATACTGTGCCTGGCAGCTTTCTCCTCACCCCTCTGCTACTGTGCCTGGTAACATGCACCTCTGCTACTGCACCTTGCAGCTTGCTCCTCTGCTACTGCGCCTGGCACTCTCTGGCTGTAGTGCCTTTCAGTGTGCCCCTCTGCTACTGTGCCCAAATAGAAATGTCTTATTTTTGGGGTAGGTTTTATTCTCAGGGAAACAGGGTAGCTGTTGGCCAAATGACAGCTGCAAGTTATCTCTCAGACTTTCCCACACACAGGATAACTTGCTCAATTGAACTGTCCTGTGTTTTATATGAGAAAGCCACTTCCGAACAACTTTGGTGTTGGATTATCTCACCGGGAACAAAAGGAACGGCAGTCTAAAATCGGACATGCCGGATCCTTAATGCCTGACATGACTAATCTAGGACTCAGTGGCTGCTATGGGCTGCCATTAACTCTTTATTACCCTGCTTGCCATCACACCAGGGCAATCGGGATGAGCTGGGTAAAGTCCCGGACTGTCACATCTAACGGATGTGACAATTCCGGGCGGCTGCTGGCTAATATTTTTAGGCTGGGGGGCTCCTAATAATGTGGGTCTCCCCAGCCTGAGAATACCAGCCCCCAGCTGTGAGGCTTTATCTTGGCTGGGTATCAAATTGAGGGGGACTGCATGCCGTTTTTTTAATTTATTTATTTATTTTATTATACGATATACACTACAGTTCAAAAGATTAGGGTCACTTAGATATTTCCTTATTTTTGACAGAAAAGCACATTTTTTTCGGTGAAGCTAACATTAAATTAAACAGAAATCCCCTCTATACATCGTTAATGAGGTAAATAACTATTCTTGCTGCAAACGTCTGGTTTTGAATGCAATATCTACACAGGTGTATAGAGGCCCATTTTCAACAACCACCACTCCAGTGTTCTAATGCTACATTGTGTTTGCTAACTGTGTTAGAAGGCTAATGGATGTTTAGAAATCCCTTGAAAACCCTTGTGCAAGTATGTTAGCACAGCTGAAAACAATTTTGCTGATTAGAGAAGCTATAAAACTGACCTACCTTTAAGCTAGTTGAGAATCTGGAGCATTACATTTGTTGGTTCTATTAAACTCTCAAAATGGTGAGAAAAAGAGAACTTTCATGTGAAATTAAACAGTCTATTCTTGTTCTTAAAAATGAAGGATATTCCATGCTAGAAATTGCCAAGAAACTGAATACTTAATACCATGATGTGTACTACTCCCTTCAGAGGAGAGCACAAACAGGCTCTAACCAGAGTAGAAAGAGAAGTGGGAGGCCGCGCTGCACAACTGAGCAACAAGACAAGTACATTAGAGTCTCTAATTTGAGAAATCGATGCCTCACAGGTCCTCAACTGGCAGCTTCATTAAATAGTATGTCAAATGTCAAAGGCCTGCAAAGCTGGAATAGCTGCAAAGGAGCATTCTGTGCCGAAAGCAAAGTCTGAAGGAGAAAATCATTATTTCAAGTAAAAATCATTATTTCTAACCTCGTCACTATCTGGATGATATTTTCTATTCATTATGCAACTCATTGACAAATAAAAGTATGATTTTTCACGGAAAAGACAAAATATTCTGGGTGACCGCGAACTTTTGAACTGTAGTGTAGATCTGCCCACCGGCGTCTGTGATTGGTTGTAGTCAGACAGCTGTCACTCAGCGTCTGACTGCAACCAATCGTAGGTGCCGATGGGTGGAAGAAGCAGTGAATATGAAATGAGTCTAATGAGCGGCTTGCAGAGGCCGCGGGAGCAGTGTGACAGTTGACCCGCGCCGGAGATCGGTGAGTATGAAGTGGAGACACAGAGAGGGAGAGAGAATAGAGAAAAGTTGGTGACCTGCGTTTTTCTTGACAAAAATGCATCCAAAACACAACCAAATCGCACAGCTAACATTTTGTTTGTGTGCCGCCCCCGTGCCAGCAGCCGCCGCTGCTCGGATCCGGACCCGCTGTGTGTGTCTGTGGCTCGAGGGATCCACCGGATCGAGGGATCCGGTGTCACGCGGACACGCCGAATAAAAGGGGGGGACGTAGATGTACAGGCTTGGCCGTATTACGTTTGTGACGCCACCCACGGTGTGTGGTAAAATGGGTCACCACCGCTGCTGTTGTGGGGCACCCGGGGGAGATGTAGTGGCAGCTGGATGTTAACCCCTCCGTGGGTAGGGATGGTTGCCCCGGGACCCAGTATCTCTGTGCAGGGTATAGTGATCAAAAAAGTCCGTGGAGCCTCTGTTAGGAGTCTCAACACAGAAACCAGCCAGATATCCCTCCGGGAAGGGCCCAGCCAAGGGGTGACTCTTTTTAGGAGACCACCATAACCACCATATTAAGTGGCCCTTTTAGTCAATATCCAACTTTTTGACAAGTTTAAAGATATGACAAGGGAAATACCAAGGCCAGGTATCCATCCACAGACAGCCGTTTTGGGGTATTGCCCCTCATCAGTGTGGAGTGGGATTCTGGCCAGGTGGGAGCAATGCCTAGTAGACCAACAAAACAAAACAATCACTGATCTCGGGGAGACCAGCCAGAGAAAACACTGCCAGCAGCCAGCGAGGGCGCTCAAGACAGTGAAATCCTAGGTACATTGTCCCCTGGGAAATATGCCTGACATCCTGCACCTGGTGCCTAGGGCCTGATGTCCTCTGTCTGCTGGTGCCTGTCGTGCCTGTTCCCCTTCAGGACTGTGCCCCTTGCTCTTCTCTGAGTTGATGTTACCCCAGTACTGCTGTTGCCCTGTCACACCGGTTGCTGCCCTGGGAGTGGCACCTGGCGTTCTGTCTTGTGGCGTGCGCTTAGTACAGTGCCTCCCCAGTAAGCCTGGGTTCCCCCTGTGGTCCAGAGGATCCACCTCTATTGTAACGTCCGGGTGGTGGAACCTCTGGACCGTACACCGGTTTCCCTTGAGGAGGCAGCCAGGCAGGTCACCCCGCCAGAGGGTCTGGGTGCACGGCGGCCGAAGCACTATTGGTAGCCGGACAGTCCGTATGGGAGCAGGAAAGGTGGATGGAGTTCTGGACGGTGGTCCGGGTGACGAGGCTCAGAGTCCGAGGCCAGGTGGTAAGGTCAGGCGGGATCCGGGACTTGCTGAGCGATGGAACGGGTCACCAAGCGGAGCCAGGGACTGGAGACTGGCGGAGCTGCAGAGATGGTGGAACATCCGCCGAAGTCACCGTCAGGGTACGGGAATGAGCGTGGTTCGGAGCGGCTGGCGTGGCAGGACAGGCTCTACGAGACAGGACAGGGTTAATGCAGGCAAGGTACAAGGCAAAGCAATAGGGGACCTGAACACTAGCTTACTAAACACGTAGAACAGGCCCCGCCCACCAGGAAAGAGAACCCTTATATACCCTGTACCTTTCTATGCAATATCCTGTTTCTGGGTGCTGGCCCTTTAAGAAAGGGTCAATGACCGCGCGCGCGCCCTAATGCGCATGCGCGAGGCCCGTGTGCCAGAAGTCAGTCCAGGAAGCGGTGAGGAGGAGGCAGGAGCGCCCGGCTGGGAGTCCCACCTCGCAGAGGAGCGCCGGGAGCGGGGAGCAGGACGCGTGGAGGCTGCAGGCGGGGACGAGGAGGACGGGACCGGAGTGGTGAGCAGGGGACGCCGCCGGGGAGCGGGAAGCGGGCCACGGGGACCGGAGAACGGGACAAGGGGACCGGGAAGCGTGACAGTACCCCCTCCCCCACGCCCCCCCCCCCCCCCCCGCAAGCGGGACAGGAAGGCACGAGTCAGAGGAGTGCCAACATTCTCCCGGGGCTCCCAGGACCTATCCTCAGGACCATAACCCGCCCAGTCCACCAGGAAGTATTGCCGACCACGTACGGTCTTCATGGCCACGATATCCCTTACCGCATAGATGTCATCATCAGCGATGGGAGGAGGAGCAGTACCGACTTCAGCGGAGAAGGGACCAAGGACAACAGGCTTGAGCAAGGAGACATGGAAAGAGTTGGGTATCCGCATCGTGGCCGGGAGCTGCAGCTTGTAGGAGACAGCATTAATCTTGCTGACGACTTTAAACGGCCCGATGTAACGAGGACCCAACTTGTACGATGGCAACTTCAATCGGACATACTTGGATGCAAGCCAGACCAGATCACCAGGGGAGAAACACGGGGGATCCAAGCGCCTTTTGTCCGCATGTCTCTTCATCCGCAAAGAAGCCCGCTCAAGGGAGGTCTTGACAGAGCTCCATATGGCTGAGAAGTCCTGGACCAGAGCATCTGCTGCGGGGACATCGGAAGCCGAGGATACTGGCAACGGAACCGAAGGCTGAAGTCCGTAAACGACTCGGAATGGAGAGCTGGAGGTGGACTCGCTGATGTGATGGTTGTGGGAGAACTCAGCCCAAGGAAGAAGCGTGGACCAGTCATCGTGATGGGCATTAACGTAGTGGCGCAGGAAGGAGGTCAGGATTTGATTGACCCGCTCCACTTGCCCATTCGACTGAGGATGGTAGGCCGAAGAAAAGTCCAGAGATACTTCCAGATGTTTGCAGAGGGCCCTCCAGAAGCGCGAGGTAAACTGAGTTCCTCTGTCGGACACAATGTGTGCGGGAAAGCCATGCAATCGGAATATATGTTGGATGAAGGAGTCAGCTAGCTCCTGGGCAGAGGGCAGCCCGGCCATGGGAATGAAGTGAGCCATTTTGGAGAAACGGTCCACCACAACCCATATGACTGTGTGTCCAGAGGATAAAGGTAAGTCCGTAATGAAGTCCATTGCGATAAGTTGCCACGGAACAGAAGGAATGGGCAGAGGCAGGAGACGTCCATATGGTAGGTGCTTGGGTGTCTTGTTCCGGGCACAGGACGGACAGGCCGAGACGAAGGTTGAGACGTCTTTACGGAGGGACGGCCACCAGTAGTGATGGTCAATCGTGCTCCAAGTCTTCTTCTGACCAGCATGGCCGGCGATCTTCGAGACATGGCCCCAGTGCAGGACTCTCTGTCTGTCAGTATCTGGGACATAGGTTTTCCCAGGGGGTATCTGAGTTACCGTGACAGGATTCACCGGCATGATGTTGCTGGGGTTGATGATGGGCTGGAACGTCTCCTCCTCCAACTCCACGGGCACTAAGGACCTGGACAAGGCGTCTGCCCGCACGTTTTTGTCCGCAGGCCGAAAATGGAGTTGGAAATCAAATCGGGCAAAAAACAAGGACCAGCGGGCTTGTCGTGGGTTCAGTCTTTGGGCTGACCGCAGGTACTCCAGATTCTTGTGGTCTGTGTATATGATTACAGGGTATACTGCGCCCTCCAAGAGGTAGCGCCATTCCTCCAAGGCAAGCTTCACGGCCAGTAGCTCCCGATCCCCGATGGTGTAGTTGCGTTCGGGTGCTGAGAAGCTCTTGGAGAAGAATCCACAAGTGACCAGCTTGCCGGAGGGGGAGTTCTGCATCAACACTGCTCCGGCTCCTGAGGAGGAGGCATCCACCTCCAAGGTGAACTGTCGGTTCAATTCAGGGCGATGGAGAACCGGGGAGGAAGCAAACGCCTGTTTCAAGGAGCAGAACGCGGCATCGGCC
This sequence comes from Anomaloglossus baeobatrachus, assembly GCF_048569485.1. Lineage (NCBI taxonomy): Eukaryota > Metazoa > Chordata > Amphibia > Anura > Aromobatidae > Anomaloglossus > Anomaloglossus baeobatrachus. The sequence continues at coordinate 40,332,594 of NC_134357.1, read as the reverse complement.
GCCGGGGGCCAGTCCTTAGGATTAGCTCCTTTCTTAGTCAAGGCAGAGAGAGGCGCAGTCAAGGCGGAGAAATGCGGGATGAATTGCCGATAATAGTTCGCAAAGCCGAGAAAGCGTTGGATAGCCTTCAGTCCGGAAGGAGGAGGCCAGTTGATGATGGCAGACACTTTCTCTGGGTCCATCTGCAGGCCAGTGTCCGAGATTACATAACCCAGGAAGGGAAGAGATGACTTTTCAAAGATGCATTTCTCGTACTTGGCGTACAGACGGTTCTCTCTAAGCCTCTGGAGAACTAGCTGCACGTTCTCTCTGTGGGTCTGTAGGTCCGGAGAGAAGACCAGGATGTCATCAAGATACACCACGACACAGACATAGAGGAGGTCTCTGAACACGTCGTTCACCAGTTCTTGGAAGACTGCCGGAGCATTACACAGACCAAAGGGCATGACACAATACTCATAGTGCCCATCCCGAGTGTTGAAGGCGGTTTTCCATTCGTCTCCAGAGCGAATGCGAACCAGGTTATAGGCCCCACGAAGGTCCAACTTGGTGAAGACCCGGGCTCCTCGGAGCCGATCGAATAGTTCGGGGATAAGCGGCAGAGGGTATTTGTTCTTTACGGTGATCTGGTTTAAACCCCGGTAGTCGATGCAAGGGCGCAGATCACCTTCCTTTTTCTTGACGAAGAAAAACCCTGCTCCGGCAGGGGATGAGGACCTCCGAATGAACCCCTTTGCCAGGCTCTCGGTAATATAGGCAGACATAGCTCGTGTCTCCGCAGGGGACAAGGGGTATATTCTTCCTCTAGGAGGCGTGGTTCCTGGCAGTAAATCGATGGCGCAGTCGTAGGGACGATGAGGCGGTAGTACCTCTGACTCCTTTTTATCAAAACCGTCCGAGAAGGACCAGTAGGCAGAAGGCAGTCCTGGTAGAGACTCTGGAACCGGAGGGCGTCGAACGGGCTGGATGGTTTTCAGACATCTCTCGTGGCACGAAGAGCCCCATCGGGTGATTTCACCTGTACTCCAGCTGACCGACGGTTCGTGTGTCCGTAACCATGGGAGTCCCAGCAGGATCTGATGAGACATACGCGGGAGGACGTAGAAGGTGATCTTCTCGGTGTGCAGAGCACCGATCCGTACTTCCACAGGCTTGGTGATCAGTGAGACGGTGTCAGAGAGGGGTCTCCCATCTACAGAGGCGATCACCAGCGGTTTCTCTAGTGGGAGGACAGGCACCTGGTACTTATCCACCGTGGCCTGCTGGATGAAGTTGCCTGCTGCTCCGGAATCAAGATACGCCTCTGCCGTGAACCGGGTCTCTTCTGTGGTGACTTGAATAGTCCAGGTAACGGAGTCTGAGAGTGTCCCAGCACCTAGGGTGGCCTCTCCTACCAGGCCTAGGCTTTGGAGTTTCCCGGCTTCTCGGGACAAGAGCGTAGCAGGTGTGTGCCAGCTCCGCAGTAGAAGCAGAGACCTTTTGCTAGTCGTTCTGCTCTGCGTTGCTCAGACTGCCTCAGGCGGTCAATCTGCATGGGCTCGTAGGTAGAAGCGCCAGGTGATGCCGACTGGGGAGCGATGGGCTTCAGTGGTGGGGAGGCGTGCCGCATCGGACGCCTCTCGCGGGACACCTCTTTGGATCGTTCCTGGAAACGAAGATCCACTCGAGTCGCTAGAGCAATCAGGGCATCCAAGGAGGACGGCACGTCCCGACCCGCCAGCTCATCTTTAATCCAACCCGAGAGTCCCTCCCAGAAGGCAGCGGTTAGGGCCTCATTGTTCCACCCGAGTTCCAAGGCCAAGGTGCGAAACCGAATGGCGTATTGGCCCACCGTCAGAGTCCCCTGACGTAGCCGGAGGAGGGATGAGGCAGACGCGGAGGCGCGTCCGGGCTCGTCAAAGGTGGTACGAAATGCCTGCAGGAACTCCTGGATGTTGGTAGTTACCGGATCCTCCTTCTCCCACAAGGGGTTCATCCAGGCCAGTGCCTCTCCTTCCAGATGGGACATCATGAAGGCGACCTTAGCTTGGTCAGATGCAAAAAGGTGCGGCAGCTGCGTGAAATGGAGGGAGCACTGATTAATGAATCCCCTGCAGGTCTTGGGATCACCGGCGTACCGGGGTGGTGAGGCCAAACGGAGTTTGGAAGCATCCGAGGAGACTGCCACGGGAGCTGCGGTCGTGGGTTGTGCAGTGGGAACCCGAGATGCCACAGGCGTGGCCGCTGCTTGTAGCGCGTTCAGACGGGCATCCACAGAAGTCATGAAGTTCAGCATGCGGGTCTGGGTCTCGCGCTGTCGTGTGAGTTCCTGCTGCAGGGCCGCTAGTGCTTCGGCGGGATCCATGGCCTGTTCTAGCTGTAACGTCCGGGTGGTGGAACCTCTGGACCGTACACCGGTTTCCCTTGAGGAGGCAGCCAGGCAGGTCACCCCGCCAGAGGGTCCGGGTGCACGGCGGCCGAAGCACTATTGGTAGCCGGACAGTCCGTATGGGAGCAGGAAAGGTGGATGGAGTTCTGGACGGTGGTCCGGGTGACGAGGCTCAGAGTCCGAGGCCAGGTGGTAAGGTCAGGCGGGATCCGGGACTTGCTGAGCGATGGAACGGGTCACCAAGCGGAGCCAGGGACTGGAGACTGGCGGAGCTGCAGAGATGGTGGAACATCCGCCGAAGTCACCGTCAGGGTACGGGAATGAGCGTGGTTCGGAGCGGCTGGCGTGGCAGGACAGGCTCTACGAGACAGGACAGGGTTAATGCAGGCAAGGTACAAGGCAAAGCAATAGGGTACCTGAACACTAGCTTACTAAACACGTAGAACAGGCCCCGCTCACCAGGAAAGAGAACCCTTATATACCCTGTACCTTTCTATGCAATATCCTGTTTCTGGGTGCTGGCCCTTTAAGAAAGGGTCAATGACCGCGCGCGCGCCCTAATGCGCATGCGCGAGGCCCGTGTGCCAGAAGTCAGTCCAGGAAGCGGTGAGGAGGAGGCAGGAGCGCCCGGCTGGGAGTCCCACCTCGCAGAGGAGCGCCGGGAGCGGGGAGCAGGACGCGTGGAGGCTGCAGGCGGGGACGAGGAGGACGGGACCGGAGTGGTGAGCAGGGGACGCCGCCGGGGAGCGGGAAGCGGGCCACGGGGACCGGAGAACGGGACAAGGGGACCGGGAAGCGTGACATCTATTATCCCAACTGCTTGCCGCCTCATCCATCCTCCAGTGACGAGCATAACATGTTTTCTCTGACTTTTAGGATTCCAACTTCCAAAAAATGGCACCAAAGTTCAAGCCCTCTTCCACACTGACAAAGCAATTTCCATATTTAATTTCAAAGAGAAGCATTGCGTGGCTTATATGTCTCCTTACACTGGCTTGTCAGACATGTCACTTTCCACAAGAAGAGACATTACTCCTTAGACCTCTGAAGGGTAAGAAATAGTTAGCCAAAATTTGAGTCATACTGTCTGTAATTCGGGCATTAAGAGTCAGTTGTCAAGTTCCCTTTAAGATTTGTGTTTTTTCTTCAGTGCACATTGGTAATAACAAGTATGATTTTTGATCTAAGCTGCATAAGACCTATAAATCCTCGTTACTCTAAACAGGGAATTATTGTAATAACCTCCTAAGGGAAATGAGGCAATGGTAATGGTGTTCTGTCATCACATTCAGTAGAAATATAATAACCAGAACATAGAGATCTAATTTCAGAAGAGAATATGCAGTGGGTGAAATAAGTATTAAACACAACGCATATTTTAATATACACAAGTTAATATATTTCTAACGGTGCTATTGACATGAATTTCTCACCACATGCTGGTAAGAAACCATCCAATTCATACAGGCAAAGAAATTAAACTATAGATGTCTATACATTATGTGTAATAACGAAATGACACAAGGAAAAAGTATTGAACACAATTACTGAAATATATTTAAAAGCCTTTCCTGATGATGACGTTTCAAGACGCCTCCTGTATGGAGAAACTAGTCGTCTGCATTGCTCAGGTGGGATTTTGGCCATTCTTCCACACAAACACTCTTCACATCCTGCAGGTCCAGGCTCCTTCTATGAACTCTGAGCTTTAGCTCCCTCCATACATTTTCTATTGGATTCAGCTCTGGTGATCGGCTCGTCCATTGTAGCAGCTTTATTTTCTTTCTCTGAAACCATTTGAGAATTTCCTTGGCTGTGTTTTTGGGATCATTGTCTTGCTGGAATATCCACCCTCAATTCATCGTCATCATCCTGATAGTTGGCAGCAGATTTTTATCAAGACTGTCCCGTGGACATCTATGGTTTGATTTCTTTGCCTGTGTGGATTGGATGGGTTGTTACCGACATCTGGTGATAAATTCATGTCAATAGCACCTTTAGAAATATAATTTACTTAGACAATTATTATTATTATTATATATAGAGCACCATTGATTCCATGGTGCTGTACATGAGAAGGGGTTACTTACAGGATACATATACAAATGACAATAGACAGACTGGTGCAGAGGGAAGAGGGCCCTGCCCTCGCGGGCATACATTCTATAGCATTTTGGGGAGGAGACCGTGGGGTTTCGGTCGGGCGGCAGTTTCGGCACGGTGGTGACACAGTGGGGTCATTGGAGATTATAGGCAGTTATGAACAGATGAGTTTTCAAGTTCCATTTGAAAAAATCTAATCAAAATCAAATCTTTATTTTTATATAGCGCTAACATATTCCGCAGCGCTTTACATACATCAGGAACACTGTCCTCATTGGGGCTCACAATCTAATGTCCCTATCTATATGTTTATGGAGTGTGGGAGGAAACCGGAGTACCCGGAGGAAACCCACACAGACACGGGGAGAACATATAAACTCCTTGCAGATGGTGTCCTTGGTGGGATTTGAATCCAGGATCCCATCGCTGCAAGACTACAGTGCTAACCACTGAGCCACCGTGCCGCCCTTGCGAGTGTAGCTGAGTATAGTCTGATGTGTTGAGGCAGTGAATTCCGGAAGACTGGAGATGCTCGGGAGAAGTCTTGGAGGCGGTTGCATGAGGAGCGAATGAGAGAGAAGGAGATGTTGGGAGGACCGGAGGTTACGTGTTGGAGTGTAGCGGGAGATTAGTTCAGAGATATACGGAGGAGACAGATTATGGACGGCTTTGTAGGTCAGTGTTAGTAGTTTGAAATGGATACGGTGGAAGATTGGGAGCCAGTGGAGGGATTTGCAGAGGGGAGAAGTGGGGTAATGTTGAGGAGAGAGGTGGATCATTCGGGCAGCAGAATTAAGGATGGACTGGAGAGGTGCAAGATGGTTAGCAGGGAGACCACAGAGGAGGATGTTGCAGTAATCAAGGCAGGAGATGATGAGGGCATGCACTAGAATTTTTGTAGATTGAGTATTGAGGAAAGGACGGATTCTGGAAATATATTTTTTAGTTGAAGACGGCAGAAGGTGGTGAGGGATTGGATGTGTGGTATGAAGGACAAGGCAGAGTCGAGGGTCACTCCGAGGCACCGAACTTTGGGTACTAGGGAGAGCGTGATATTGCTTATTGTAATAGATAGATCAGTTAGGGAGTGTAGGTGAGGTGGAGGAAATATGATTAGTTCAGTTTTGGCCACATTGAGTTTTAGGAAGCGAGAGGAAAAGAAGGAAGATATAGCCGATAGGCACTCCAGGATTCTGGACAGCAGAGATGTGTGACATCTGGGCCAGAGAGGTAGATCTGAGTGTCATTAGCGTATAGGTGGTCCTGTAGGCCATGGGACTTTATGAGTTGTCCCAGGCCAAATGTATAGATGGAAAAGAGTAAGGGTCCCAGGACAGAGCCTTGAGGGACGCCAACAGAGAGAGGACGGGATGAAGAGGTTGTGTGGGAGTGAGAGACACAAAATTGATGACTTGTTCAATACTTATAGGTATATAGATGGCCTCTTGAAACTTCATCCAAGGCTGACAGAATTCAATATATCACCATGTGTGATCCCACCATTACTGTTGCAGATTTCAGCTTTCAGCAGAATCTCAGACATTTTGGAAATTAAATGTTTTACTTGGGAGATACAGCAACTATTATCTTGATCATCACAACATGGACCAATCACTGATCAATGGTATAGAGAGGATCTACATACATATCAACAAGCCGCTGGCACCAACTCCTCTACTGTCACCAGCACTATCCACAGCGAGAACAAGGCACCACCTGGTGATCGAAGCAGAAGTTGCAGGAACAGACTCTGGTGGGGACGTAACATTTACAGTCACGTGCCTATGAGCTAATTTTCCTAATTCTTTCAACGTTCGGTGAAAAACTGAGAGAAGCAGGAAGATAAGCTAGATGTCACATGACGATAAGTATGAAAATTGCATACGAGGGGAGCATGAGCAGTACATGAACCATGAGCAGTACAGAACCAAAGCATCCAAACCCTGACCAGTACAGGAATACATCACAAGAACCACCATCAGTACAGGAATAACTACTAGTGTTACATGGTAAATCACTTGTAATGTTAGGTCAGAAATATATACATTTGTATCGCATGACCCTACTACATTCAGTACATCCTTAACAATGGTAAGGAGATACTGAGAGTTGTTGTTATCAGTCATCATCAGACTGCAGACCTTAGGGGTGCTTCACACACAGCGAGCTCACTGCCGAGATCGCTGCTGAGTCACGCTTTTTGTGACGCAGCAGTGACCTCATTAGCGATCTCGCTGTGTGTGACACTGAGCAGCGATCTGGCCCCTGCTGCGAGATCGCTGCTTGTTACACACAGCCCTGGTTCGTTTTCTTCAAAGCCGCTCTCCTGCTGTGACACACAGATCGCTGTGTGTGACAGCAAGAGAGCGACAAATGAAGCGAGCAGGAGCCGGCGTCTGACAGCTGAGGTAAGCTGTATCCAAGATAAACATCGGGTAACCAAGGTGGTTACCCGATATTTACCTTAGTTACCAGCCTCTGCAGCTCTCACGCTGCCTGTGCTGCCGGCTCCGGCTCTCTGCACATGTAGCTGCTGTACACATCGGGTTAATTAACCCGATGTGTACAGCAGCTAGGAGAGCAAGGAGCCAGCGCTAAGCAGTGTGCGCGGCTCCCTGCTCTCTGCACATGTAGCTGCATTACACATCGGGTTAATTAACCCGATGTGTACTGTAGCTAGGAGAGCAAGGAGCCAGCGCTCAGTGTGCGCGGCTCCCTGCTCCCTGCTCACACTGGTAACTAATGTAAACATCGGGTAACCATACCCGATGTTTACCTTAGTTACCAGTCTCCGCAGCTTCCAGACGGCGGCTCCGTGCAAGCGCAGCGTCGCTTGCACGTCGCTGCTGGCTGGGGGCTGTTCACTGGTCGCTGGTGAGATCTGCCTGTTTGACAGCTCACCAGCGACCATGTAGCGATGCAGCAGCGATCCTGACCAGGTCAGATCGCTGGTCGGATCGCTGCTGCATCGCTAAGTGTGAAGGTACCCTTAAAGGAACCACAGTACTGATGAGAAGTAGCCACTATCACAAATATTAATTGAGATCCAGATACCTTTAGAAGACATTTATGATAGTCGTTCTCTTTCTGTTCTGTATCTTGTCCAGATGCCATGATGACTTTTCAAATCCACATCCTGTCTCTGCAGACTTCGATCTTCTCTGGTCTTCTGCAGCACATCCCAACATGCTACCCTTAAAAATAGCAGTGTCATTATAATGTTCCTGAATAAAATATCTGCCCTTTGCTGTGCGCCCGAATGTCAGTGTCATTATAATGTTCCTGAATAAAATATCTGCCCTTTGTTGTGCGCCCGAATAAATAACTGATCCTCCTTCTGTTCCCTGCACAAAATATGACCCACACACTGTTCCTCCTATGATGCATGCCCTCCACACTGCCCTTTCCTTTCCATACTGAGCCTGATCTTCATACTGTCCTCCTGCTATGCTGCCTAGTATCTATACTGTTTCTATCATACTTCATCTCCCCGCCATACTGTCCCCTCATTACCCAGTCTCTATTCTGTGCCCACTCACATTTTACTAATCCCATACTGTCTCTTCACTACCTCCACACTCATCTCCCCTCGCTCCCCATACTGTGTCCTCAAATTTACACCCTCGCTCCTCATACGGTCCTAAAATTCCCTACTTCACTCCCCGTACTGTGTCCTCAATTCCCCTTCCTCGCTTCCTATACTGTATCCTCAAATTACTCTTTCTCTCCCCATGGTGTGTCCTCAAATTTCTCCGCTGGTTTTCTCCCCATACTATGTCCGCATACATTCCCCCTTGCTACCCATACTGTGTCCTCAAATTTTCCCCCTTGCTTCCCATACTGTCCTCAAATTTCTCCCCTCCACTACCCATACTGTGTCCTCAATTTTCTTCCCCCTGTTTGTTCCCCATACTGTCTTCAAATTTCTCCCTTCCTGGCTCCCCATACTGTATCCTCAAATCCCCCCTTTTTCCCCATACGGCCTCAAATTCCCCCCTTGGTCCCCATACTGTGTTCTCAAATCATCACCTTGCTCCCCATGCTGTGCCCTCAAATTTCCCTCTCCCCGCCATTTGCTTCCCATACTGTATCCTCAAATTTACCCCCTTGCTTTGCATACTTTCTTAAAGTTCTCCTTTCCTCGCTCCTCATACTGTGTCCTCAAATTTCTTCTCCCCCGTTTGCTCCCCATACTGTGTAATCAAATTGACAGCCAGCTCTGAGAACAGCCTACACCTACTACGTAGCCACCAGGGAGACACCATGGACTGCTGCATTAGGCGGCCCAACGGTGTACCCCTGCCGGCAGCGCCTGTGGAAAATGCCCCGCCTGTCCCCAGCTCTAGATACGCTGGTGCCTTATAGCTTTTTTTGTGGGCTTTTAATATTGGCTCTAATATCTGATCACTTGAGTGGAACCGATATAGATAGGCAGGTGTAGACATACAGTGCACTGCTTCCGCCTCAGTGACCGGTGGGTGTCCTGTGTGTTGGCCCCACACCCATCTGACATTGATAACCTATTGTAAGAACAACTCATCAATATTAAACCCCAGATTATTTTAGGATGAGACAATGACACTAGAAATAAAAGGGTTTAATCATATTGTAACACACAGCCAGCACTAACCAGATTATGAATATTTTAAATGCTTTCGGCAATAAATAGGTGCACTTTTTTATTCATTTTTTAGCAATAAAATTAAAAAAATTGAGGCAGGATCAAACTTATTCCTATTATTAATGCTTGGAAAAAATATAGAACTCAGCAGTACACATTGTCTGCCACTAGGGGGTACAGCAATCGAGGTCAGTTTCTTGTCAGATCTGATCATTTTATAGGAATTATTACAATTATCGCCTATTGTAAGATCTGACAGTGTTTGAATAATTCTTGCATAATTTAAAAAATGATTCCACTTTGATAAGTTGCTTTGTCGATGACTAATATAGCTTAGTGTAGGAATCTGCGCAGCTGGGTGATTAGGGCATAAAGTGCACATAATGAACCAGACTATGGTGCTACTATGGGAAAAGGCTGAGGGACAGAGGAATTAGGTCAGGTATATAGGGTGTGGAGGAGGAAAGACACGCACCGAACATTCTGTCGCAAAACATCCCAATCGCACTAGTTCCAGGGCCCCCCACTGTTATGGTGTCCCCGCTGTCCCCGGTGTCCCCTTTGTTAGCTGTGTTTTGTTGTGCATCAGACGCATGTAGGTCTTAACGCCCCTGCGACGCTTGTCATCCCCGGCAAGCGTGACAGAACCCTAACATCCAGGCTCCTTAACCGTCAAGGTACAGGGTGAATTCTACTGGTGTATGACTAGTGGCCAGGCCCCGTAACTGTCAAGGTACTGGGATAACCTCAACTGCTATGTGAATGTAGTCAACCAACTGAGCAGTTTCACACTAGATATCTGGGAGTGCAATGCTTTAATCCGGTAATTATGGGACCCCTTAAAGGGAACCTGTCATCAGAAATTTAGCTTTAAACCTAAAAGTTTCCCCCTCTGCAGCTCCTGGGCTGCATTCTAGCAAGGTTCCTGTACTTTTTGTGCCCCCTTTTAAACCAAATTAAACACTTTATAAAGTTGTACCTTTTTGCCTGCAATTCTTGTAAATTCTCCATGTGGGCGGGCCGTGTGGTGTCGGTTACTGTCCCTCCTTCTGGTTTACGCCGTCCCCCATTGCTTCATTTCATAGATCAGGACGCTGCCCACAGCGCCCGAGGTCCCGTGCACGTGAGGACTGCTGGTGACGTGGTCGCAGGCACGATATTATGGGCGGCGCTGTAAATGCATCACAAGTGCCCGCCCATAATACCGTGGCCGCACTCTCCCCTTTGCCTCCTGCGTTCTGCGCAAGCGCTGGCCAAATGATCCGACGTCACCTTCTTCCCATCCTGCCCTGCAGCAGGAAATAGATGGGAGGAGCGGATCACGCCACCACAGGTTACGAGGAGACGCTTGCGCAGAACTCAGGAGGGAAAGGAGAAAGTGCGGTCACGAGGTTATGGGCGGCACTTGCTGATGACACTCACAGCGCCGCCCATAATCTCGTGCCCGCGCAAAGCGTTACCAGCGGTCACACGTGCACACAGTGCATGGCACCGCTACAGTCGCACAGCACATGCGCGGGACCACGGGCGCCCAGGGGCGGCGTCCTGAGGTTTGAAATTCAGCGTTCGGGGGCGGCGTAAATCGGCAGGAGGACAGTAACCGACACCAGGCAGGCCGCCCCCATGGATAATTTTCAAAATTTGCATACGAAAAGGTACAAGTTTATAAAGTATTTATTTTGGTATAAAAGGGGCCACAAAAACTATAGGAACATTGCTAGAATGCAGCCCAGGAGCTGCAGAGGGGGAATCTTTTAGGTTTACAGGTACATTTCTGATGACAGGTTCCCTTTAAGGAGACTGGACGTGGGACTGCAGGAAGGGAATGTGACCGTCGTGTTTTGCACAGTAACGCTGGAATGGATTGCACTGGGACTCATTGGCCCAGTTAGATCAGACGTAACCCAGAGGAAAGTTGAACCGTGTCTGTTAATGCTGAGTAAAACTGTAACATGCTGGTTGCGCTATTTGGAACATAGAATTGTGAAAGAGAATGAGCTGTCAAGTAAAGAGTTGTGGTTTATAGTGAATTGTTGGTCTCCTTCTGTTTGTCGTTATCCATTCCTGGCTAGCCAACATCAGCCGCAGTATTCGGCCTACATGGGTTCCCAGCCCACACGGCCGAAGTCTACACACCCAGCCAGGACCAAGTATTTTATGTAGTGTGCTGGGGCGTTTGGCGTCCGGTGCCACTCTACAGCCCCATGATGTGAGACTCAAATCTTGTGCACAATAATGATTTTCGACACTTCAGTTGTGAAAATACAACTTCCAATATGTCTGGATTATTGTAGTTTGGCTACATCTAGTCCCAATTCTTTTATCATAGGAACCTCCCGGAACGCTTCCATTATTCATACTTTTCACAGGAATGATATAACTGCTTTTTATTCATGCATTTAATAAGTGACTAAATGTATTACTGAGTCATAGTTGGCAGTGCTATGATGGATCTGCATAAAGCACTCGTTCACGAATATGATGTCCATACTTGATCTACTTAAAGTGCCCACTATTTCACTACAGTCTTTTCAGGAATGTGTTGCACCTAGCTGCAACCTCCGGGGTATTTAGGATCAGAAGGTCACTGGATTTGGCTGATTGCAGGTCCTCTTTAGCTCTCTCAGTGATTATCATTGGTGGAGCAAAATTATTTCTTTTCTACGCTAAAGGGATGAAGAGTGGCTTTCTTTTTCTGATAACCCTTGTAGCTTTAAATCTCAGCTGCTGCTCCTTATGACCACTCCCTTGTTCTATTTAAATTCACTTCTAGCTCTCTCCGATGCTGGTTATAGATCTTCTATGCTGACTACTCTGATGAAGTTGTTCCAGTTGAAGCTTTGGACTTCTTTCCCGTAGTAGTTGTGTAATACAACTCTGGAGAAGCTTTGGAGTTCATTTTTGTATTTTGTCCCACTTGTTTTTCTCTATCCCGTGTGGTATTATCGCAGTAGTTAGTCTAGCGCCTTGCTGCCCTACACACTAGCTAGGATTAGTCAAGAGTCAGCCAGGGCCTAGGCACGTGATCGCGCACGGGGGAAAGACCCGTCTAGGGACAATAGGGAGTGCAGGGTTCAGATTCAGGTGAGTGCTAAGGGGTGACCCTTCTTCCCTCTCCCTATCACCAGAGCTTCTCTTTTACCTTTTGACTTGTGTTCTCCTCTGAGTGTTTCATTGCTACAGTATGACATTATAGCTAGCCATAAAAAAAAAATATTTTTTTTTACTGAAATGAATCCTATTGTTGCTCTTGCAAAATGGATGACTCTGGAGGTGTCAGACCTGTGGTCAATAGTTTTGCAACAGCAACAACAGACCTCGGAAGGTCTCAGCAGCCAGTCAGCCTGAACCTGAGCCAAAGGTGGTCCTCTCAGACAGGTTTTCTGGTGGGTGGGATAAGATTGTGGTATTTCATGAAGCTTGAAAACTCTTCTTTCAAGCTTTGTCCTTGCTCCTCTGGGAGTAAGGAACAATGGGTGGAGATTGTTTTTTCTCTCTTTGAGGGAGATCCTCAATCCTGGGCCTCTTCTCTTCCTTCCAACTCGCACTCTCACCGATCGGTAGAGGAGTTTTTTGCGAATCTGGGCCTCATCTGTGATGAACCTAACAGTGTCTCTCTTGCCGAGTAAAAGCTTTGTGAGCTTCAGCAGGGTGTTCGGCCTGCGGAAGAGTTTTGTTTGGAGTTCTAGAGATGGGCCACTGACACTAGGTAGAACGACCGTGCCCTTAGAAGCCATTTTTGTCAGGGTCTGTCAGAAAGATTAAAGGACGTTGTGGTGTTATATGAAGCTCCTGAGTCCTTGAAGGCCACTATGGCCATAGCTGTATGGATTGATAGATGTCTCTGGAATAGACCTGTGTTGACCCCTTTTCCGGTAGTACTCCCTAGGGGTGAAATCACTCTTGTATGCTCTGATGAACCTATGTGTGACGCCCTGGGCAAGCCAGGGGTCACAGGTAATGACACCACCACACCCTACACCCCGGATAGGTACACCAAAGCTAAACCAGAAACCCTTGTTGCCTTCCTCCAGGGGCTGATGTCCACACCAGGGGGTGGGCCAGGTGGTTGGCTCCACCCACCGAGGAGTTCACAGTCCTGGAGGAGGGAAAACCAGGCAGATGAGTTTGGGAGTTGAAGTTAGAGTGAAGTGGTAGAGGAGCAAGTGAGAGGAGTTGAAGTGAAGGAGAAAGTGACAGTTTGGAAAGCCTGAAGTTGGTCCGGGTGTGTGCCCCGGACTGAGACAGCAAGGTTAGCAGACGGTGGTGACCGTCTGCAGGAGAGGCTGATCGGAGGTTGCCGAAAGGACCGTGGACGGGTGGTGGCCCGGCGGTACCGGACTGGTATACAAGGAGAAGCCAGCACCATTGGCAGGGGCCTTTCGGATCCCGGCAAGGCTAGGAGTCGCCGTGAATTTGCCAAATCCGTCAGTGAAGGGGACCTCCGGGTCTCCCAACAACTAAGTCCCGATTGAAGGCAACAGCCCAACCGTAGGAGAGAGACACCGCGACCGCCAAGGCACCAGTTTCTCAGGGCCAGCGCCTGCGGGCACAGAGGGGCTCCTCCGGCACATATCCAAGTCGGGGAGCGGGTTACCGGTGGGAACCCATCGCTACCAACATTTCACTAGGTGCAGGGACAGAGACCGTCACCGTCAACTACCGGGGAAAAGCAACAGCAGCCGTCCGTGGAAACCGTCTTTCCAGCCGTGTGTTTTACCGAGAACTGTGTCAACGTCTCAGGCTGAGTGAGTACCACCGTGCCGTGCGGCACAGCGCTGCCCCCGCGACCCTGCACCTCACCAGGCCCCACACCTGGCCTGCAATCCATCCCTACCCCATCACCGGGCCCCGGGACAACCAACCCCCTACCCACGGAGGGGAGGAATAACAACAAAGCTGCTCCCTGTCACCGTCCCCGGGATCCCTATACAGAGCAGCGGTGGTGTCCACACAATCACCACAACCGTGGGTGGCGTCACGGACAACAATAAATCCCCAAAACCAATCCCCTTTTCACTCACGGGCGAGGAGCGCCGCTCGAGTCCCCAGGATCCGGCCCATCGCTCGAGCCACCGAGCAACAGAGGCCGCAGCAGCAGCGGCAGCCGGATTCGAGCAGTGGGAGAGCGCGGCGTCCCCTCCTCCGCCCGCGACAAATTGGCGTCACGAACAGGATCTTACCACTCTGCCGTTGGGTAGAGGTGCGCCTTGTTACCGCCGGAGGTGTCCGGCCGGAAAATTCCAGAAGCCGCCATCTTTGGCGCGAAAAGTTCACGCTCGAGCGTCTTCTCGAGTAGTGGAGGCGCGAAGGCCAAAACCCCGCCCCGATAGAGGAGGGGCCGGAAAGAGGCTAAGGGGGACGAAATGGCGACTGGTCGCATGTAGCCGCGGCTATAAAAGCGGGGACGCCAGGACTCTGCAGTCATCTTGTTCCTGGGAGAAGCCGCCAGCAGCATGTGGATGCCGTCCTGAAGCACCGTAGCCCCCGCGCCTGGAACCGCGGCGTGGGTGGAAATCCGGACCGCACAGCTCTACCAGAGGCTGCAGGTCAAAATGCAGCTCCTCATGGAGGAGTGGGAGACCGACATGGCGGATGTCATAGCGACCGTGCGGAGACGCGAGGAGGAAGCTGCGGAAGGGAGGGTGAGTGACCCACGCCCCGATGCCCTTGAAGGGCTGGTCATCGCGGCTGCGGGACCCGGTCTAAACCCTCTCGCCCTGCTACCTCCCTCGCCACCCGTCCCGGAAGCCGTGACCCCGCCACTAGGCCCGCTGCCACCGCAACCGGTAGCGATACCCAGCATGTCCGCCCAGGCGGACGGACCTGTAGCCGGAGCCCGTAGCCGACCGGAGGTGCTGCCGTGGAAAGCCCCGAAACCCGAACCGGAGGCGTCCCCCGAGAAAGTCCCCGAGCCGGAGCCGACAGCCCGCTCCGTGCCGAAGGCCCAGCAGAGGAAAGCCCCTGTGCCCATCCCCCACACCTCGGCTGAGGTTGCGCCGGGTTGCCGCTGCAAAGCGGCGTCCAAGGCCAAGACACCGCGGGACCTGCCGCCCAGATCACCAGCAGTGGGCAGTGTCCAACAGGTCCCGCGGGGCCCGACCCGTGCGCCGGAGCTCGCAGCAGCGCCGTACTGGGACAGCGAGCCGGTACCGTTGGGCCTGGAAATCGAGGAGAGAGAAAGAAGGAAGGCGGAGATGGTGGCCCGTACGATACGGGAGAAGGAGAGCCTGAGACAAGCGACTTTCCGTGTCCGGGGCCCGCTGTATGAGGGGCAGGTGAGGCGGTTTGATGTCCGCCGGGGCTATGGATTCATCTATGAACCAGGCCTGGAGGCCGAAGTGTTTATAGCCCGGCGGGATGTTAATGCTCACCTGCCAGAAGAGCACCCAGGCCGCAACTTGATGCCAGGGGACCTTGTACAGTACACCCGCCACTGCGGGGAGAGGGGGTGGTTTGCGCTGGATGCCAAGTTAAGGGGCAGCCAGGAGGCCCGAGTGAGCGCCGCGCCCCCTCCCTCAGGTGATGTCGAGGACTCAGAGTAAGGGCAGCGGAGCACCGTTGCACCGTCCCCGTCGGGACCATCTGTGTGTGTGTTTAAAAGTTTTGAAAGTTATGAGAAAATGAAAATGATCACCGAAATCTCATCTGATTGTCAGCAACTTGACGTTGCCGGCACCGTTGTCCCCGTGGGGACCGTTTGAAAAGTTGCGTAAGGGACTCCTTACGGACAAGCCCGAGAACTTGCAGGGCAACCACAAACGTTAGTGGCATGTAAATATGTTTTGTTGCAGCTTACCGTTACCGCCTCCGGAGAGGCAGGTTGGAGGGAGGGCCCGCAGTGGAGCAGGCTGGGGCCCAGCCACCACCGGAACCGGTGGCTACCCTCTGGAGGGGAAGGACAGATCCCGCTCGGGTGACTTGGTTCAGGACTGGGGTCAAGGGGTGCTGCCTGTTTCTTAGGGGCAGCATCAGGGCCAGGTTACTTGGGTGGGAGAGAGCGGCAGCCGCAACCGTTACTGTAACGTTTAAGGAAAGTGCCTCCCGTTGTGGGATGATGTTACTATAATTGTATGTGTTACCGTTTTTTTTAATCTTTTTTCAGAAAAATAAAACCGGTGTTGGACGGGCAGCCCGCGGACGGTCTGCATTTTGCTAAGGGGGAATGTGACGCCCTGGGCAAGCCAGGGGTCACAGGTAATGACACCACCACACCCTACACCCCGGATAGGTACACCAAAGCTAAACCAGAAACCCTTGTTGCCTTCCTCCAGGGGCTGATGTCCACACCAGGGGGTGGGCCAGGCGGTTGGCTCCACCCACCGAGGAGTTCACAGTCCTGGAGGCGGGAAAACCAGGCAGATGAGTTTGGGAGTTGAAGTTAGAGTGAAGTGGTAGAGGAGCAAGTGAGAGGAGTTGAAGTGAAGGAGAAAGTGACAGTTTGGAAAGCCTGAAGTTGGTCCGGGTGTGTGCCCCGGACTGAGACAGCAAGGTTAGCAGACGGTGGTGACCGTCTGCAGGAGAGGCTGATCGGAGGTTGCCGAAAGGACCGTGGACGGGTGGTGGCCCGGCGGTACCGGACCGGTATACAAGGAGAAGCCAGCACCATTGGCAGGGGCCTTTCGGATCCCGGCAAGGTTAGGAGTCGCCGTGAATTTGCCAAATCCGTCAGTGAAGGGGACCTCCGGGTCTCCCAACAACTAAGTCCCAATTGAAGGCAACAGTCCAACCGTAGGAGAGAGACACCGCCACCGCCAAGGCACCAGTTTCTCAGGGCCAGCGCCTGCGGGCACAGAGGGGCTCCTCCGGCACATATCCAAGTCGGGGAGCGGGTTACCGGTGGGAACCCATCGCTACCAACATTTCACTAGGTGCAGGGACAGAGAAAAGCAACAGCAGCTGTCCGTGGGAACCGTCTTTCCAGCCGTGTGTTTTACCGAGAACTGTGTCAACGTCTCAGGCTGAGTGAGTACCACCGTGCCGTGCGGCACAGCGCTGCCCCCGCGACCCTGCACCTCACCAGGCCCCACACCTGGCCTGCCATCCATCCCTACCCCATCACCGGGCCCCGGGACAACCAACCCCCTACCCACGGAGGGGAGGAATAACAACAAAGCTGCTCCCTGTCACCGTCCCCGGGATCCCTATACAGAGCAGCGGTGGTGTCCACACAATCACCACAACCGTGGGTGGCGTCACGGACAACAATAAATCCCCAAAACCAATCCCCTTTTCACTCACGGGCGAGGAGCGCCGCTCGAGTCCCCGGGATCCGGCCCATCGCTCGAGCCACCGAGCAGCAGAGGCCGCAGCAGCAGCGGCAACCGGACCCGAGCAGTGGGAGAGCGCGGCGTCCCCTCCTCCGCCCGCAACATATGCAGTTATGGGGAATCTCTCCTCATTCTGGTTCTCCTGCGGTTCGCATAGGATGGGGGTTTATTTCTTTTGCAGCCTAAGGGGTCATTTTAATGGGGATTGTCTTTCTGTACCTAAACATAAAAAAATGTTGGAAAACTTCTGACTCCAGGTTGTGTGGATTATGACCTGGGCGTATATACCTCCTCCTCATGTGCATTTTAGTTTGTCCCACCTGCTGAGGTTGTCTTAAGTACGAAAACTAAGATAATTTCAATCCTCTTGGATAGTGGGGCAGGGGCTATTATGGTGGTTTCCAGGTTTGCTCAGATACTTGGTCTTGCCTGTAGTTTTTTGGAGAAACCCATCTCCATTTTTGTCATCGACTCTGCACTTCTTTGCCAGGGGTGTTTTATGCAGACTGTGCATAATGTAAACCTTTGCATAGAGGCGCATTTCTTTCCATGTTCTTGAAAGCCTTACTACTCTTAGTGTTTTGGGCCTTCCCTGGATGGTTATGCACAATTCTATTGTTGATTGGCAGTCTGGAGAGATAGGGGGAGGGATTTTTGTAAGAATAAATACTATTCTCTCGGCTAAAATCTTACCCTCTTTTCTGTCCGACTTTGCGGATGTTTTCTCAGAAAATGGGTGTCAAGAACTGCCCCCTCTTCATGCACATGATTGCCTCGTTAACTTGCTTCCTGGACCAAAATTACCCAAATCCAGGTTATATAGTCTTTCCACCCGAAAGACAAGCTATGAAAGACGACATCTCTGAAAGTCTTTCTAAGGGACATTTTAGACCCTCCTCTTCTCTCATGGTGGCAGGGTTTTTCTTTGTTAAGAAAAAAGATGGGGGTCTGCATCATTGTTTAGATTTTCGTGAGGTAAATTGGATAACCTTCTGAGACCCTTATCCACTTCTGCTCATTCCTGATTTTTTTAATCAGACTGTTGAAGGTAAATGGTTCTCCAAGTTGGTCCTTAAGGGGCCTATAATAATCTGATTAGAAACAAAAAGAAGTATTGAGTGGAAAATGGCCTTTAATACTCCTGAAAGGCATTGTGAAAATCTTGTTATGCCTTTTGTTCTGACTAATGCTCCTGCCGTTTTTCAAGATTTTGTCAATTATATATTTCGTCATCTCATCTGGTGTGTAGATTTGTGGTTGTATATCTTGATGACATTTTGTTCTACTCCCCCGGAATTAAAGATACATTAGGTACACGTCAGGTAGGTTGTACAGATATTACAGACTAATAAACTGTATGCTAAACTTGAAAAGTGTGTATTCACCGAACAGGAGGTTCAACCTTTACGTTTTCTGGTGTCGTCTTCGAGTTTCCAGATGGACCCTTTTAAAGTCCTCGCAGTTTTGAATGGGATCATCCAGAAAATTTGAAAGCCTTACAACGATTTTAGGGGTTGAAAGTTTATTCGGAACTTTTCATCTATTGTTAAACTGCTCACTCACGTGACTAAACAGGGTACAAATTTCTCTAAGTGGTCCGACCTTGCCCATTGGGCATTTTAATCTCTGAAGAAATGCTTTTCTATGGCACCTGTACTCATTCAACCCGATGTTTCTCAACCATTTATTATTGAGGTTGATGTATCTGAAGTGGGGGTCGGAGCAGTTTGATCTAAAGGGTGCCTCAATGTGCCTTCTTCTCTAAAAAGTAATCGACAGCCAAAAGAAACTATGATGTTTGTAATGGAGAACTTCTGGCCATTGAGTTGGCTTTTGAGGAGTGGCATCATTTTTTGTGCTCTCAGTAGAGATGGATCCTTGGGGGTTACTGGGGAGGAATGCTTTTCTTCATTGTTGCTCTCTTATGTTTGGCAAGGGGTACAGGACAATCAGAAGGTTACAGATAGATATAACCGTTTAGCTGGTAAGAAGCGTTCCTCAGGCCCGGACCTGTGTGTGAACGACTACATGCGGTTTTCTACCAGAAATATTAAGTTGAAAATCCCTTCTTGGAAATTAGGTCCTAGGTTCATTAATCTGTATAAGGTAGTCGCCGTCATTAATCCTGTGGCTTTTCACCTTGAGTTACCACAAGCACTTAAAATTCACAATGTGTTTCATTGATCATTACTCAGAAAATATGACCCGTCACCCTTACGGTCTCCTCCAGTCATTGTTGATAATTTAGAATTCCAAGTGGCAAGAATTGTGGTTTTCTTTTTATCAGTTGCGCTCTTCAATACTTGGTACACTAGAAGGGTTATGGTCCGGAGGAAAGAATGTAGGTTCCAGCATCGAAAGTTAATACAACTAGGTTGGTGCATTCCTTCCATACCTCTCATCTGGATAAACTTGGTCTTGAGGGTTCGGAGGCCACTCATAGAAAGAGGGGATACTGTCATCAGTCTGGGGTATCTAGGATCAGAATGTCATGGTGTTTGGATGATGGCAGATCCTCTTTAGAGCCAGCTCGGTAATAATCATGAGTAGAGTGGAATTATTTTCTTTTTGTGCTGAAGGAGTTTAGAGTGTTTTTTTTTTTTCCTGCTGAGAATCCTTCTAGATTTAAATCTCAGCTGCTGCACTTTATGATCACTCCCTTTCTCTATTTAAACTCCTAGTTCTCTCCGATGCCGATTATAGATTTTCTATGCTGACCACTCTGGTGAAGTTGTTCCAGTTGAAGCTGTGGAGTTCTTTCAAGCTTTTTTTTTCCTGCTGAGAATCCTTCTTGCTTTAAATCTCAGCTGCTGCACTTTATGATCACTCCCTTTCTCTAGTTAAACTCACTCCTAGTTCTCTCCTATGCCGATTATAGATTTTCTATGCTGACCACTCTGGTGAAGTTGTTCCAGTTGAAGCTGTGGAGTTCTTTCCAGTAGAAGCTGTGAAAGCTGTGAAATCTCTCTCTGGAGAAGATTTGGAATTCTCTTTGTGTTTTATCCCACTTGTTTGCCTCTTTCCAGGTGTGGGCATATTGCGAAAGTAAGACTAGCGTCTTACTGCCCTACACACTAGCTAGGGCTAGTCAAGGGTCAGCCAGGCGCATGACTGTATACATGGTGAAGGATGAAACTCCTAATTCTGGAGTGGCAAAGACTAGTAATGGGCAAGCACTAAGATGCTCAAGGGTTCGGTACTTGAAACATGCAGGTCGGAACTCGGACAAGCTCAACTTGATTATGAAGTAAAATGGAAGTTAATGAGAAATTTGAGCATTTTTCCAGAAGACTCTTCCGAAAGCAATACCAGACTCTTCCGGAAAAATGCTCAAGTTTCCCATTGACTTCCAATGTACTTGGTAATCTAGTTCAGCACGTCCGGGCATCTGACTGGCTTGTTTCCAGTCAATGAGAATTCTTCAGTACTGTACACACATTGCTTCTTTTTACCTTGCAGTTTTAGGTATAGAAAATAGAAGCAGTATGTAAATTCTTGGGGCCTTTTTTCCTGCAGTTTTTAGTCCTTCCAGTCAATGATTTCACTAAAAAATGCATTGCACAAAAACACACTAAAAAAGCACCAAAAACGCATGCGGTTTTTTTGTTGTGTTTTTCTGCCACAAGGTGCAGTTTTTAGTGCTGAAAATTTCTGCAACAAAAAACTCAGCATGCGCACATAGCCTTATCATTTTGAAATCACGATCGCCTATAAAAAAATACACGGTATTAATTATCATTAATTATATTCCACTGCAATGAGGAACTGGGCCAGGAAACAACATGAGTTAAGCATGCTGTCATAGTAGGAACAATGCCATAATTGTGTTTCATTTCGAGCCCGAACTGACAAATAAATAGACACACCTTGTTTAACAGTCTGGTAACTCATGTTCTAGCAACCGCAAGTTTAGATGAAGTAAAAATAAGTACAAGTCACTAGTAATGAGGAGGCATCGTAGTGCTCGCTCATCACTCATTACGAGTACCCAGCACCTGAGCATGGTAGTGCCCGCTCATCACTAATTAGGAGTACCCAGCACCCGAGCATGGTAGTGCTTGCTCATCACTAGTTACCAGTACAGAGCACCTGAGCATGATAGTGCCCGCTCATCACTAGTTACGAGTACCGAGCACCCGAGTATGGTAGTGCTCACTCATCACTAGTTACGAGTACAGAGCACCCGAGCATGGTAGTGCCCACTCATCACTAGTTACGAGTACAGAGCACCCGAGCATGGTAGTGCCCGCTCATCACTAGTTACCAGTACAGAGCACCCGAGCATGGTAGTGCTCACTCATCACTAGTTACGAGTACTGAGCACCTGAGCATGGTAGTGCGCACTCATCACTAGTTACGAGTACTGAGCACCCGAGCATGGTAGTGCCCACTCATCACTAGTTACGAGTACAGAGCACCTGAGCATGGTAGTGCTCGCTCATCACTAATTACGAGTACCCAGCACCCGAGCATGGTAGTGCCCGCTCATCACTCATTACGAGTACCCAGCACCCGAGCATGGTAGTGCCCGCTCATCACTCATTACGAGTACCCAGCACCCAAGCATGATAGTGCCCGCTCATCACTAATTACGAGTACCCAGCACCCGAGCATGGTAGTGCTCGCTCATCACTAGTTACGAGTACAGAGCACCCGAGCATGGTAGTGCCCGCTCATCACTAATTACGAGTACCCAGCACCCAAGCATGATAGTGCCCGCTCATCACTAATTACGAGTACCCAGCACCCGAGCATGGTAGTGCCCGCTCATCACTAGTTATGAGTACTGAGCACCCGAGCATGGTAGTGCTCGTTCATCACTAGTTACCAGTACAGAGCACCTGAGCATGGAAGTGCTCGCTCATCACTAGTTACCAGTACCGAGCACCTGAGCATGTTAGTGCTCACTCATCACTAGTTACTAATACTGAGCACCTGAGCATGGTAGTGCTCTCTCATCACTGGTTACGAGTACTGAGCACCTGAGCATGGTAGTGCCTGCTCATCACTAGTTACGAGTACTGAGCACCCGAGCATGGTAGTGCCCGCTCATCATTAGTTACGATTACCGAGCACTCGAGCATGGTAGTGCCTGTTCATCACTAGTTACGAGTACTGAGCACCTGAGCATGGTAGTGCCCGCTCATCACTAGTTACCAGTACTGAGCACCTGAGCATGGTAGTGCCCGCTCATCACTAGTTACCAGTACCGAGCACCTGAGCATGGTAGTGCCCGCTCATCACTAGTTACCAGTACCGAGCACCTGAGCATGGTAGTGCCCGCTGTCACAAACCACCGGGGGGGGTCACTCAGAAATCCCCCGCGCTGGCTACCAGTACGTCACAATCGGGGGGTAACAAGTGGGGGTCACCCCTACTTTATACCTCCCGACCGACAGACAGAGCACGTGACGCGCTCTCTAGCGCCCCTCTTATAGTCAGGCCAATTATGGAATTGCCCGACAATAAGCAAGGAGGCCGCTATACTACTTATGCCGATTATTGAAGGGCCCCCGGCGAGAGAAGGGTATATATTCCCCCGACCTCCGCGGGCGGAATATATAAACTCTCCCCGAATCTCACTGGCCTCCCCACAATAATCCTTGGCACAACTCGCTGCCACCAACCGCTTCACGGTAACTATTAGCCGAACACACAGACGTGGGATTCAAGATCGAGATAACAGAACAGCCCAAGATTAATTATATAATTTAATCGCCTAAAGCACACTAGAAACTACAATATATACAATAGGGAATCTACAGAATATACATATGTCAGAGTACAGTTACAGATAAAGCATGGGTTACAAACAGGTATACAATTACATCAGTTACCTTGTGTGTCTGGCCACAGGGGGGCGCTGTAGACCAGGTTTCCAGGAACTCCCTCACAGGTCTTTCCCAACCAGGCCCCCGAGCAGAAGAACACTGGAAAATGGCCGAAGTAGGGTTATCAACCTGGGCAAATCCAGGTCCCCTCCTACCTTAGTGACCTCACAGGGAGCACTGCTCCACCCCTGGCTGGAGTTATGGACAAATTCACAACATGGAATATGGGCCATAACTTTGCCTGGGAGCGTCGTAGGCGGACGCCAATGCTCTCATTGTGACAGTTATGAATTTAGCTACAGAACGAGGGGACTCATGACCTGTCTACGAGTTCCCATATGGCTGATATCACGCCTGGGGTATTTCCCAAGCTCCCCCTTCCATAAAAAAGGTGTGCCAGCATCGTCCGCCTGCGCAAACACCATTTTTATGGTTGCCATATTTATCGGAGATATGGCTTGCGAGATATGAACCATTTTTTACTGGAGTCGTTCTGTCTGGCTACTTCCAAGCCTTGCTAATGAGATACAACTCTGGTTACAGGGTGACGGCAGGGAGTCATCCTGGGTCCATTGTCCTCACATCATCTCATCTCCATATCAGAGGAGATGGCTGTTGGAGGTGTAAGTGGGATGTGACACCTTCACAGATGCTGGACATTTGAGCACAAGAAGGGAGGGGGGCACTGCCAGGGAGTGATGAGAGCAATTATGACTTCTAGTCATAATTCCTCTTCATATCCCAGGATTTACCTCACACCTCCCCCCTTTTGAGGGCGCTAGGGGGCAGCACACTCCGGTGTTCCCCCGTGCGCCCGTCCGCGACCTCTCCTTGTCGGGACAGCCCGTCTGCGTTACCGTGGTCACGGCCCCTTTTGTGGCGAATGGTGAAGTCGTATTGCTGGAGCGCAAGGCTCCATCGCAACAATCGCCCATTCGTCCCAGAGACGGTGTGCAACCAGCTGAGGGGATTGTGGTCCGTCTCCACGATGAAGTGGCGCCCGTATAGATAGGGTTGCAGACGCTGCAGGGCCCACACTATGGCCAGGCACTCCTTCTCCATTGTAGAATAGGCCACTTCCCTTGGTAACAGCTTCCTGCTCAGGTACAAGACTGGGTGCTCTTGGCTCGCAGAGTCCACCTGGCTGAGCACCGCACCGAGGCCGAAGTCACTGGCGTCGGTCTGTACTACAAACGGCCGCGTGAAGTCGGCTGCCTGTAGCACGGGCGGGCTGGACAGGGCGTCCTTTAGGGCCCGGAAGGCTGTCTCGCAGTCCACTGTCCAATCGACTGCAGAGGGCAGCTTCTTCTTGGTGAGGTCCGTCAAGGGCTTTGCCAGGCTACTATAGCATGGAACAAACCTCCTATAGTACCCAGCGGTCCCCAAGAAGGACATCACCTGCTTCTTGGTCCTGGGGGTGGGCCAGGATGCGATGGCCTCCACTTTCTCAGGCTCGGGCTTCAGCGTTCCCCCACCTACCCGGTGACCGAGGTACTGGACCTCGCTCATGGCCAGCTGACACTTTCCCGGCTTGATGGTCAAACCTGCCCGGTGGATCCGCCTGAGCACCTGTGCTAGATGCTCTAGGTGGTCCTCCCAGGTGGGACTGAAGACGGCAATGTCATCCAGGTACGCGGCCGCGTACCCTTCAAGTCCCTTGAGCAGGGTGTTGACCATCCGCTGGAAAGTGGCAGGGGCATTCCTCATCCCGAATGGCATCACCGTGGACTCGTACAGTCCAAATGGGGTAATAAAGGCAGAGCGTTCCCTGGCCTTGCGAGTCAGGGGGATCTGCCAATATCCCCGGCTCAGATCCATGATGGTCAGGTACTGAGCCCCGGCCACCTGATCGAGCAGGTCATCGATGCGTGGCATTGGGTACGCATCGGCGACCGTGACAGCATTGAGCCCCCTGTAGTCCACGCAGAACCGAGTGGTTCGGTCCTTCTTAGGGACGAGGACTACAGGCGAGGCCCAAGCGCTGTTGGATGCCTGGATCACCCCCAGGTTCAGCATCTCGTCAATCTCCTGGCGCATGTGTTGCTGCACCTCCAGGGAGACCCGATATGCTGAACGCCGGATCGGGGGATGATCCCCAGTGTCCACGTGATGGACAGCCAAGTCAGTCCTTCCGGGCTGGTTGGTAAACAACCCCCGGAAGGGGAGGAGGGTGGCCCACAGCTGGGACCGTTGGTCCTCCAAGAGCTGGTGGCCAACCTCCACATCCTCAATGGATCCGCCTGCCCTAACCTGGGCTAGCATATCCAAGAGGGTTTCCGCTTCTCCCTCCTCGGGCAGGTTGCACACAGGGAGTGCGCATGCCTCCCGCTCATGATGTGCCTTCATCATGTTCACATGGAAGGGCTTCCGCCTTCCACGGGCAGGGTCCAGGGTGACCAGGTACGTCACAGGGTTGAGCTGCTGGTACACGAGGTATGGGCCTTCCCAGGCTGCCTGAAGCTTGTCCTGTGGTACGGGGACCAGTACCCACACCTCTTGACCCACTTGGTAGGTCC
Source organism: Anomaloglossus baeobatrachus (assembly GCF_048569485.1). NCBI lineage: Eukaryota > Metazoa > Chordata > Amphibia > Anura > Aromobatidae > Anomaloglossus > Anomaloglossus baeobatrachus. The sequence goes on along the minus strand of NC_134357.1, from coordinate 40,306,885 downwards.
TCTCACAAGCGTTCTGGTCGTACCAACGCTTCTGATCGGCCTGGGCTTGAGCCATATTGTCGTGTACCAGTTGCGTCAAGGCCTGCATTTTGTCCCGGAAGCGCATGACATACTCGATAACCGACACTCCAGGGGTGGCCAAATCCCCTTCCCAAGCCTCTTTCACCAGAGCCAGGGGGCCCCGCACACGTCGCCCGTACAGGAGCTCAAACGGTGAGAATCCTGTTGAGGCCTGTGGAACCTCCCGGTAAGCAAATAACAGGTGTGGGAGATACCGCTCCCAGTCACGCCCATGGGAGTCGACCAACATCTTAAGCATCTGCTTTAAGGTGCCATTGAACCGCTCGCACAGGCCATTAGTCTGTGGATGGTACGGGCTGGCCACCAGATGTCGCACCTGGACTTGCTTACAGAGGGTCTCCATCAGCTGGGACATGAATTGGGTCCCCCGGTCGGTGAGCATTTCCTGGGGAAAACCCACTCGGGAGAAAATCTCCAGCAATGCGGTGGCCACCTTGTCAGCCCGAAGGGACGACAAGACCACTGCTTCTGGGTACCGGGTGGCATAGTCAACTACCGTCAGTATGAAGCGTTTCCCGGAGCTGCTGGGGATGGCCAGCGGGCCGACCAGATCCACAGCCACCCTCCTGAAAGGCTCATCGATGATTGGCAGAGATACTAGTGGGGCTTTGGGGTGTGGCCCCGCCTTCCCCACTCTCTGACAGGTTTCACACGAACGGCAGTAGGCAGCCACATCGGCCCCCATTTTTGGCCAGTAGAAATGCTGGTTTAACCTGGCCTTGGTCTTAGCGATCCCTAGGTGTCCGGCCATCGGAATCTCATGTGCGATCCGCAACAACTCCGTCCGGAACGGATAGGGTACCACCAACTGTCGGTCCCTGGGCCACGCCTCCGGTGAACCCTGCTGGACCGTGGCCCGGTACAGCCGTCCTTGGTCCCAGACCACTCGCTCCGGGTCCGAGTCCGAGGGAGGCTGTGCCGCCTGCTCCTTTAGAGCTTTCAGGCTGTCGTCAGCTTCTAACGCTGCCTGAAACTCCTGACTAGATGTGGCCAGAATCGACGAGACTGTCACATCTTCAGTCAGTACCCCGGGACCTGTGTCCTGGCCTCCACCTGACTCGGCTGCCACTTGGTCAGAAGGGGAAGAGCTATCGGACCTCCGGGAGGCCCCTTGGCTTCCAGCACTCCCACTGCGGGTGACAGCGGCCACAGCCGCTGCGACCGTGGGTCGTGCCTGCTCCTCCTCCGTTCCTGACCAAGTCGCCGGTTCAGGCAGACCTACCTGGCTTCCTGACACCCCGGTTGTGGGGGAACCCTGCACCGAGATCTTACCTGGGAGCACTTCCGCTCCTGGACCGGCCCCAATCTCACCTGCCTGTTCCCCCCCTGCAGCAACAGAACCCCGCTGTGAAATCTCTGGGGACCCCACATTTGCTGTGGTAGCCCCCACCCCACACACTGGTCCTCCCCCTGCAGCACCCTGCTCTCTGCTTATCCCTGCAGAGGGCAACAGATCCCAGCTCACAGGCTGGTTACTTGTAGAGGCATTGTCACACCTTTCTCTGACCCCCTCCCCTGTCACAGCTGCAGCTGTGTGTGTGTCTATGGTGTCTGTGCAAGCAGAAATATCAGAGTTCACTCCCTCCTCCCTTACATCATTCATAGATAACACATTAACATTGTCCGGAGGCACGTCAGCACTGGCTGAAGGTTCAGCCTTTGGGGCGGGGCCAAACTGGGAGGTTATTTGCCCCAAATCGGTCCCAAGTAGCACGTTTGCAGGGATCCGATCAGTTACCCCCACCTCCCTCACCCCTCGCCCTGCGCCCCAGTCCACATAAAGGTCAGCAACAGGCAGCGCCGGGTCAATGCCTCCAATCCCGGAGACAGCGAGGGTTTTTCCAGGGATCAAGTCTTGGGGGGACACCATCTCAGGCCGCACCAGAGTCACCTCCGAGGCGCTGTCTCGCAGTCCTATGGTCACAGACTGGCCGACGGTGACAGGTTGGAAGCTGTCCAGGGACCTACCACCACCCCCACCCACACAATACACCTTGGGCGGCCCTTGGGACGGGGACGGAGCCGGGGCCTTGGGACGCTGAGGGCACATGGCCTTGAAGTGTCCAGGTAGGTTGCACTGGTGGCACCGTCTTGGTTCTGCCCCGGGCCTGGAGAGGGGAGTTGAGGGGGACACCCCCTGCAGTCTAGGGGCAGGTGGGGCAGTCGCAGAGTTCATCTTACCCCCTCTCCAGGTGCTGCTGGTGGCTGCTCTCCTGGCTTCAGGAGCCCGATTGTTGGTGTAGTCATCTGCCAGGGCAGCTGTAGCCGTGGATCCCTTTGGCTTCTGGTCTCGGATGAACTGGCGGAGATCCTCAGGGCAGTTCCACAAGAGTTGCTCCGTGATGAACAAGTCCAGGATCTCCGGTCCGGTGGAAAGCTGCAGGCCTTGGGTCCAGTGGTCGGCAGCTCGGGCAAGTGCCCGCCGGTGGTCAGCCCAGGAGTCCTTTGGTCCCTTCTGTAGGCTCCGGAACTTCTTGCGGTAGGACTCTGGAGTGAGGTTGTACTGTTGGATCAGGGCCCGCTTGATGGTGTCGTAGCCCTGATCCGCCTCAGCAGGCAAGTCCCCAAGGATATCCAGGGCCTTACCCCTTAAACGGGGGGTCAGGTATTTGGCCCACTGGTCCTTGTTCAGATGATGCTGCAAGCAAGTCCGTTCAAAAGCAGTCAAGAAAGAGTCCAAGTCTCCATCCTTCTCCAGCACTGGGAAGTCCTCAACACGGACCTTTGGAAGTTTGGTGTCTGGAAGGTCACGGGTGGCTGATGAGGGCCGGAGCTGAGCTAGCTGCAGCTGGTAGTTACGCTCTGCCTGGCGCTCTTCACGCGCTGCTTGCCGCTCACGCTCGGCCATGAGTTCCTTGTAGCCCTCCCGGTCTCCAGCCTGGCGTAGGGCCATAGCCATTTGAAGAAGGCTATCCGAGCCTCCCAGGCTCGGTGGAATGGCACGTGGTGATCTGCGGCCCGCTGCGGAGCCTGGTGCTTCACGGTCCATTGCAGAGCGGAGGGCTGGCATCTGGCTCGTTGAGGAACCTTGGGCGAGCTCCTCCTCATCTTGTCCAGCAGTGCAAGGTTGTGCGATGTCCTCTGCAGAGCTGTTCTCTGGCGTCGGGCTCCTGGAGGACTCGTGGAAAACCTCCTCATCGTCTCTGGCCTGAGCATCGGCCATTCCTTTGGCTTTGCTCCTGGTGCTCTCAGCCATTGTTGCAGACTTTGGTCACTGACACAGAACTGACACCTGATGCCTCCACACACCTTACAGTATCTGCACTCTGACACTCTAGTGTTGAGCTAGTCTGAAGACCCCAGCAGCCACAGCTGCTGCAGGCAGTCTTTAGTGTCTGGGAGTATGGGTCTCACACTCACACACACTATTATCTCGATCCCACCGCTGCCACCAATATGTCACAAACCACCGGGGGGGGTCACTCAGAAATCCCCCGCGCTGGCTACCAGTACGTCACAATCGGGGGGTAACAAGTGGGGGTCACCCCTACTTTATACCTCCCGACCGACAGACAGAGCACGTGACGCGCTCTCTAGCGCCCCTCTTATAGTCAGGCCAATTATGGAATTGCCCGACAATAAGCAAGGAGGCCGCTATACTACTTATGCCGATTATTGAAGGGCCCCCGGCGAGAGAAGGGTATATATTCCCCCGACCTCCGCGGGCGGAATATATAAACTCTCCCCGAATCTCACTGGCCTCCCCACAATAATCCTTGGCACAACTCGCTGCCACCAACCGCTTCACGGTAACTATTAGCCGAACACACAGACGTGGGATTCAAGATCGAGATAACAGAACAGCCCAAGATTAATTATATAATTTAATCGCCTAAAGCACACTAGAAACTACAATATATACAATAGGGAATCTACAGAATATACATATGTCAGAGTACAGTTACAGATAAAGCATGGGTTACAAACAGGTATACAATTACATCAGTTACCTTGTGTGTCTGGCCACAGGGGGGCGCTGTAGACCAGGTTTCCAGGAACTCCCTCACAGGTCTTTCCCAACCAGGCCCCCGAGCAGAAGAACACTGGAAAATGGCCGAAGTAGGGTTATCAACCTGGGCAAATCCAGGTCCCCTCCTACCTTAGTGACCTCACAGGGAGCACTGCTCCACCCCTGGCTGGAGTTATGGACAAATTCACAACATGGAATATGGGCCATAACTTTGCCTGGGAGCGTCGTAGGCGGACGCCAATGCTCTCATTGTGACAGTTATGAATTTAGCTACAGAACGAGGGGACTCATGACCTGTCTACGAGTTCCCATATGGCTGATATCACGCCTGGGGTATTTCCCAAGCTCCCCCTTCCATAAAAAAGGTGTGCCAGCATCGTCCGCCTGCGCAAACACCATTTTTATGGTTGCCATATTTATCGGAGATATGGCTTGCGAGATATGAACCATTTTTTACTGGAGTCGTTCTGTCTGGCTACTTCCAAGCCTTGCTAATGAGATACAACTCTGGTTACAGGGTGACGGCAGGGAGTCATCCTGGGTCCATTGTCCTCACATCATCTCATCTCCATATCAGAGGAGATGGCTGTTGGAGGTGTAAGTGGGATGTGACACCTTCACAGATGCTGGACATTTGAGCACAAGAAGGGAGGGGGGCACTGCCAGGGAGTGATGAGAGCAATTATGACTTCTAGTCATAATTCCTCTTCATATCCCAGGATTTACCTCACACCCGCTTAATACTAGTTACCAGTACCCAGCACCTGAGCATGGTAGTGCCCGCTCATCACTAGTTACCAGTACCGAGCACCTGAGCATGGTAGTGCCCGCTTAATACTAGTTACCAGTACCGAGCACCTGAGCATGGTAGTGCCCGCTTAATACTAGTTACCAGTACCCAGCACCTGAGTATGGTAGTGCCCGCTCATCACTAGTTACCAGTACCGAGCACCTGAGCATGGTAGTGCCCGCTCATCACTAGTTACCAGTACCGAGCACCTGAGCATGGTAGTGCCCGTTTAATACTAGTTACCAGTACCCAGCACCTGAGCATGGTAGTGCCCGCTCATCACTAGTTACCAGTACCGAGCACCTGAGCATGGTAGTGCCCGCTTAATACTAGTTACCAGTACCGAGCACCTGAGCATGGTAGTGCCCGCTTAATACTAGTTACCAGTACCCAGCACCTGAGTATGGTAGTGCCCGCTCATCACTAGTTACCAGTACCGAGCACCTGAGCATGGTAGTGCCCGCTCATCACTAGTTACCAGTACCGAGCACCTGAGCATGGTAGTGCCCGCTCATCACTAGTTACAAGTACTGAGCACCCGAGCATGGTAGTGCCCGCTCATCACTAGTTACGAGTACTGAGCACCCGAGCATGGTAGTGCCCGCTTAATACTAGTTACTAGTACCGAGCACCTGAGCATGGTAGTGCCCGCTTAATACTAGTTACCAGTACCCAGCACCTGAGCATGGTAGTGCTTGTTCGTTACTAGATATAAAATATTAACATGCAGTCTGCCTGACTCGTGTTTCGCTCAGTAAGAGATGCTGGGGACAGTCAGGCTGTCTCCTTACAGATTTGATTGCGTACAGTCATCTGAAGACAATCATCAGTCAATGACTGTGAAGACTCGGCAGCGTCATTGCTTCTCATAATCTACAATCTAAACGTTTTTTCCTTTTTGCTTCTGTTTAGCACTTGAAATTCATGCGTTAGGGGCTGTCACGTTGCCAGCAAGTTTCCTCGCCTTCTGCTTGTATCTACCATACAGACACCCACGTGAGGGAACAGATTAAGTTTATCTCCATAACACCGGGAGCCCCGTCTTCTCCACCCACGTCCCGCACAAAGGAGGGGACCCAGTGACGACGGTGCAGCCACACAGATGGATTTCATCGTTGGCTTTTTGCCTCCATTCTCCGCTAAAGTTCTGGAAATCAGAACTCCTTTAATGGCGTTGTCACCGGCTCTCGCGTCTCATCACGGAGCAGCGTGGATTTTTTTTACGTATTTGTGAATGAAATGGAACAGTCAATATTACTCATGTGACAATGCTCAATACTGATTCTGCCCAGCATTATCCTCATATAATACACGGGCAAAACTATCACTCCTCTGACATCACTAAAACATCGGCCACAAACAAGAAAATTCACTATTGTTTACATCAGGTTTCTATGTTAAACATATTTTTAAAGGATTTTGTTTACTTTTCTAACTAATTTTACTAGTGATTTTAAGATCTCGAAAACTCACTTTTTTCACTCTGTCCACTGAACCTCACAATAGACTGATACTTCTGAAGCCATCAGGGAGCTACAAGGTACTGCATCTGTGGCGCCCTGGACAAGCCAGGACGTCACAGGTACTACAACAACACACCCCACACCCCGGTTAGGAACATCAAAGTCAGAAACAAATCCTTGTTGCCTCCCTCCAGGGGCTGATGTCCACACCAGGTGGGGCGGAGCCAGGCGGTTGGCTTCTCCCACCGAGGAGTTCACAGTCCTGGAGGTGGGAAAAGGAAGGCAGTTGAGTTGAGTAGAGTTGAGGAGAGTCAGGGAAGTGGTAGTGGAGGAACTGACCGGCCGTGTCCGGGTACGTGGCCCGGGCACCTGACAGCAAGGTTGGCAGACGGTGGTGACCGTCTGCAGGAGAGGCCGACTGACGCACAACCGTAAGGACCGGGGACGGGCGGTGGCCCGCCGGTACCGGATCGGGGAGCAAAGAGAAGCCAGCACCATCCGGCAGGGCCTACGGACCCCGACCAGGCTAGGAGTCGCCGTTAAACGGGTCAAATCCGTCAGCGACAGGAACCTCCGGGGTTTCCCAGCAGTAAAGACCCGACTGAAGGCAACCGTCCAAACCGTGAGGGAGAGAAAGCTACCACCAGAGCTAGAGCTCCCAGGGCCAGAGCCTGCGGGCAAACAGGGGCTCCCTTAGCCAACCTACCGCTGGGGAGCGGGTTACCGGTGGGAAGCCATCGGGGCCGAGAACGTAATACCGGTGCAGGGAGAGACAGTTACCGCCAACCTACCGGGAGTGACCGTCGCAACCGTCTGTGGGACTCGTCCACCCAGTCGTTTGTTTTACCAGAGACTCCGTGTGCGTTACTGGCTGAGTAAGTACCACCGTGCCGCCTGGCACTGCGCTGCCCCGCAACCCTGCACCTGGCCAGGCCCCCAAACAGACAACTCCGGGCCCCGGGACTACCAAAATCCCCCTACCCACGGAGGGGAGAGAAACATCTCAGCTGCTCCCTGCCATCGCTCCCGGGATCCCCGTACAGAGCAGCGGTGGTGCCCCAACCTCACCACACACCGTGACTGGCGTCACAAACTGACATCCCAAACACCAACAAACCATCCCTTTCACTCACAGGTGAGGAGCGCCGCTCGAGTCCCCGGATCCGGCCCATCGCTTGAGCCACCGAGCAGCAGCAGCAGCGCCGGACCCGAGTGTGGTGAGTGCAGCGCACCCCCCGCCCGCGACACATCCCCACCAGGATGCGGGGCCTACCCCCTAGGGACCCGGAAGACCAGTGCCGGTCACAACCAAACACTCCAGATAATCCTTGTTTTTCCCAAAAATTCCCCCATAGACTTGTACCAGGCTAGGGTTGGACCAATGGATGGCTGCCTAGAGGTGGAGCCGATGCAGTCCACTAGATGACCAAGTGGGAGGGTCAGACAGTGGACACAAAGACAGTTAAGCGGGGTTTACACGCTACGATATCGTTAATGAATTATCGTCGGGGTCACGGTGTTTGTGACGCACATCCAGCGTCATTAACGATATCGCAGTGTGTGACACTTATGAGCGCCCTTAAACAATTGCAAAAGCGGTCAAAATCGTTTGCCGCGGAGAGGTCGTCCTGAATCAAAAAATCGTTTTCTTTTTTTTAGCGATGTTGTTCCTCGTTCCTGCGGCAGCGCACATCGCTGTGTGTGACACCGCAGGAGCGACGAACATCTCCTTACCTGCCTCGACCGGCTATGCGGAAGGAAGGAGGTGGGCGGGATGTTACGTCCTGCTCATCTCCGCCCCTCCGCTTCTATTGGACGCCTGCCGTGTGACGTCGCTGTGACGCCGCACGAACCGCCCCCTTAGAAAGGAGGCGGGTCGCCGGCCAGAGCAACGTCGTAGAGCAGGTATGTGCATGTGACACTGCTGTAGCGATAATGTTCGCTACGGCAGCGATCACACAATATCGCATGTACGACGGGGGCGGGTGCTATCGCGCTCGACATCGCTAGCCGGTGCTAGCGATGTCGCAGCATGTAAACTCCGCTTAAGTTAGTGAGTCAGTGACTGTGAAAGAGAGAGGAAGGACTGTCAAGAGTGTAACAGTGACCTGAGGGACCAGGCGGTTAGTTGCCAGTGGAGTACGGTGGAGTGCTCCCGGAACTACGCATCAACTGGGTACAGAATCCTAGGTCAGACAAACGCTCCAGGCAGACCTGATAAAATCTGCACAGTGAGGGGACCATCAAGGACCTCAGTGACCTTGAAGTTCGGGACACAGTAGCAACGGGAGAACCGGGGAACTGGACCAGAGACTCCAGCCCCACAGGGATCACGCTACCGTCATACGGACTACTGTAAAAGAGACAACCAGGAGGAGACCCCCAGACGCTCCAAGCCACGGGGACCCACCAACCAAAGAGAGGTGCAGGGGAAAGAAGCCACCAGGTCACTAAACCGGCACTGGGACAAAGGGGACCTGCAGTTGAAACCAGCCGGCCTCGGGTGACCAGTACCAGCTTGCAGTGAGTAAAAGAACCAGTTACACTGCACCCTCTTGGGTGGACTACCTTCTTTCAACGCCCACCTGCATCACCTATCTTCTGGGGCCTGGCCCTGCTTGCGGCGGGCCTAACATCCAGGCAGCCACTAACACCAGCCCCAGTAGTGAGAGCATGAACATGAGTAAGACCTAGCATTGAAACGCGTAGTTCTCACTGACCTCTGTATCATGAGCTGTATATGCTGGATTTTAAGAAAACCTAAATAAAGTGGAGTTTTATTGATTGGACCGCGCTGGATCTCCTTTTCTAATCCTATTACCTGGTGGCCAGACCATTCCGTGCACAGGACATTTTCATTATCAGCCTTCAGCTGATCGGTGAGCTGGATTCTCTCTTTGTCTCTACTATAATACTGCCCCCTGTGTACAAGAAAATAACTACTATAATACTGCTCCTATATACAAGAATATAACTACTATAATACTGCCCCTATATACAAGAATATAACTACTATAATACTGCTCCTATATACAAGAATATAACTACTATAATACTGCTCCTATGTACAAGAATATAACTACTATAATACTGCCCCTATGTACAAAATATAACTATTATAATACTGCTCCTATGTACAAAATATAACTATTATAATACTGCTCCTATGTACAAGAATATAACTACTATAATACTGCCCCTATGTACAAGAATATAACTACTATAATACTGCCCCTATGTACAAGAATATAACTACTATAATACTGCTCCTATGTACAGCAATATATCTACTATAATACTGCTCCTATGTACAAAAATATAACTACTATAATACTGTTCCCAAAGTACAAGAATATAACTACTATAATACTGCTCCTATATACAAGAAAATAACTACTATAATACTGCTCCTATATACAAGAATATAACTACTATAATACTGCTCCTATATACAAGAAAATAACTACTATAATACTGCCCCTATGTACAAAATATAACTATTATAATACTGCCCCTATGTACAAAATATAACTATTATAATACTGCTCCTATGTACAAAATATAACTATTATAATACTGCTCCTATGTACAAGAATATATCTATTATAATACTGCCCCTATGTACAAGAATATAACTACTATAATACTGCTCCTATATACAAAAATATAACTACTATAATACTGCCCCCTATGTACAAGAAAATAACTACTATAATACTGCCCCTATGTACAAGAATATAACTACTATAATACTGCTCCTATGTACAAGAATATATCTACTATAATACTGCCCCTATGTACAAGAATATAACTACTATAATACTGCCCCTATGTACAAGAATATAACTACTATAATACTGCTCCTATATACAAAAATATAACTACTATAATACTGCCCCCTATGTACAAGAAAATAACTACTATAATACTGCTCCTATATACAAGAATATAACTACTATAATACTGCTCCTATATACAAGAAAATAAATACTATAATACTGCCCCTATGTGCAAGAATATAACTACTATAATACTGCCCATATGTACAAGAATATAACTACTATAATACTGCTCCTATGTACAAGAATATAACTACTATAATACTGCCCATATGTACAAGAATATAACTACTATAATACTGCTCCTATGTACAAAATATAACTATTATAATACTGCTCCTATATACAAGAATATAACTACTATAATATTGCAACAATGTTTATGAATATACAGTTAGGTCCAGAAATATTTGGACAGTGACACAATTTTCGCGAGTTGGGCTCTGCATGCCACCACATTGGATTTGAAATGAAACCTCTACAACAGAATTCAAGTGCAGATTGTAACGTTTAATTTGAAGGTTTGAACAAAAATATCTGATAGAAATTGTAGGAATTGTCACATTTCTTTACAAACACTCCACATTTTAGGAGGTCAAAGGTAATTGGACAAATAAACCAAACCCAAACAAAATATTTTTATTTTCAATATTTTGTTGCGAATCCTTTGGAGGCAATCACTGCCTTAAGTCTGGAACCCATGGACATCACCAAACGCTGGGTTTCCTCCTTCTTAATGCTTTGCCAGGCCTTTACAGCCGCAGCCTTCAGGTCTTGCTTGTTTGTGGGTCTTTCCGTCTTAAGTCTGGATTTGAGCAAGTGAAATGCATGCTCAATTGGGTTAAGATCTGGTGATTGACTTGGCCATTGCAGAATGTTCCACTTTTTTGCACTCATGAACTCCTGGGTAGCTTTGGCTGTATGCTTGGGGTCATTGTCCATCTGTACTATGAAGCGCCGTCCGATCAACTTTGCGGCATTTGGCTGAATCTGGGCTGAAAGTATATCCCGGTACACTTCAGAATTCATCCGGCTACTCTTGTCTGCTGTTATGTCATCAATAAACACAAGTGACCCAGTGCCATTGAAAGCCATGCATGCCCATGCCATCACGTTGCCTCCACCATGTTTTACAGAGGATGTGGTGTGCCTTGGATCATGTGCCGTTCCCTTTCTTCTACCAAACTTTTTTCTTCCCATCATTCTGGTACAGGTTGATCTTTGTCTCATCTGTCCATAGAATACTTTTCCAGAACTGAGCTGGCTTCATGAGGTGTTTTTCAGCAAATTTAACTCTGGCCTGTCTATTTTTGGAATTGATGAATGGTTTGCATCTAGATGTGAACCCTTTGTATTTACTTTCATTGAGTCTTCTCTTTACTGTTGACTTAGAGACAGATACACCTACTTCACTGAGAGTGTTCTGGACTTCAGTTGATGTTGTGAACGGGTTCTTCTTCACCAAAGAAAGTATGCGGCGATCATCCACCACTGTTGTCATCCGTGGACGCCCAGGCCTTTTTGAGTTCCCAAGCTCACTAGTCAATTCCTTTTTTCTCAGAATGTACCCGACTGTTGATTTTGCTACTCCAAGCATGTCTGCTATCTCTCTGATGGATTTTTTCTTTTTTTTCAGCCTCAGGATGTTCTGCTTCACCTCAATTGAGAGTTCCTTAGACCGCATGTTGTCTGGTCACAGCAACAGCTTCCAAATGCAAAACCACACACCTGTAATCAACCCCAGACCTTTTAACTACTTCATTGATTACAGGTTAACGAGGGAGACGCCTTCAGAGTTAATTGCAGCCCTTAGAGTCCCTTGTCCAATTACTTTTGGTCCCTTGAAAAAGAGGAGGCTATGCATTACAGAGCTATGATTCCTAAACCCTTTCTCCGATTTGGATGTGAAAACTCTCATATTGCAGCTGGGAGTGTGCACTTTCAGCCCATATTATATATATAATTGTATTTCTGAACATGTTTTTGTAAACAGCTAAAATAACAAAACTTGTGTCACTGTCCAAATATTTCTGGCCCTGACTGTAATATTACTATAATGCTGCTCTTATGTATAAGACTATAACTACTATAATACTGCTCCTATGTACAAGAATATATAGTTGGCACCAGAAGTTTCCATCCTCTCTCTAAAAACACATCTGCAGGTTTTTCTCACTATCTGACATGAAATCAGAATAAATCTTCCTCGTTTTAGGTCAATTAGGAACCAAAATTATTTATATTTGCCAAATGCCAGAATAATGAGAGAGAGAATGTCTTAAGGCATTTTTCTTACTTTCTGCAAAGTCAAAAGATTACATACACTAAAGGGGGATTTTACAGGTTGCGTCATCAGGGTCACGTCGTTAGTGACGCACATCCGGCGACATCGCAATGTGTGAATCCTAGGTGCGACAATGAACGAGTGCAAAAGCGTAAAAAATCGCTGATCTGTGTCACGTCATTCATTTCCATAATATCGTTACTGCTGCAGATACGATGTTGTTTGTCGTTCCTGCGGCAGCTCACATCGCTGTGTGTGACACCGCAGGAACGACAAACATCTCCTTACCTGCGTCCATCGGCACTGCAGAAGGAAGGAGGTGGGCGGGATGTTATGTCCCGCTCATCTCCGCCCCTCCGCTTCTATTGGACGGCCGCTTAGTGACGTCGCGTTGTGAGGCCGAACGCACCCCCCTTTGAAGGAGGTATGTGTGTGTGTGTGAAGCTGCCGTAGTGATAATGTTCGCTACGGTAGCAAGCACCAGATATCGCATGTACGACGGGGGCGGGTGCTATCGCGCTCGACATCGCTAGCAATTGCTAGCGATGTCGCAACGTGTAAAGCCCGCCTAAGAGTACTATGCCTTTAAACAATATCGGACAGCCCATATGATGATATCATGTCTTTGGAAGCTTCTGATAGGTTTATTAGCAACATCTGATTTAATTAGCGACACATCGGTGGATGTATTTTAATGCACACCTGAAACACACTGCTTCTTTGTGTAGCATCAGGAGAAAGTCAAAAGAAATCAGCCAAGATCTCAGGAAGAGAATTGTGGACTTGCACACGTCTGGTTCATCCTTGGGTACAATTTCCAGATACCTGAAGGTGCCTCATTTATCTGTTCAAACAATTATACACAACTACAAACAAGATGGGAATGTCCAGCCATCATACCACTCAGGAAGGAGACGGGTTCTGTGTACCAAAGATGAACGCTCGTTCGTCAGACATGTGCATATCAACCCAAGAACAAAAGCAAAAGACCTTGTGAAAATGCTGGCGGAAGCTGGTAAGATTGTGTCATTACCCATAGTAAACTGAGTACTGTATCAGCATGAGCTGAAGAGCCACTCTGCCAGGAAGAAGCCATTACTCCAAAATAAACATAAAAAGCCAGATTAATGTTTGCAAATGCACACAGGAACAAAGACCTACATTTTTGGAGACGTCCTGTGGTCTGATGAAACTAAAATTGAACTGTTTGGCCATAATGACCATCGTTACGTTTGGAGGAAAAAGGAAGAATCTTTAAAGTCTAAGAACATCCCAACTGTGAAACACGGTGGTGGCAGCATCATGTTGTGGGGTTGTTTTGCTGCAGGAGGGACTGGTGCACTTCACAAAATAGATGGCATCATGAGGAAAGAAGATTATAACAATACTGAAGCAACATCACAAGACATCAGCCAGAAACTTAAAGCTTGGGCGGAAATGGGTCTTCCAAATGGACAATGACCTGAAGCTACTGCCAAACTGGTTACAAAGTGGCTTAAGGATAACAAAGTCAATGTTTTGGAGTGGCCATCACAAAACCCTGATCTCAATCCTATTGAAGATTTATGGGGAAAGCTGAAAAGGTCGGTGCGAGCAAGACGACCTACAAACATGGTTCATTACACTAGTTCTGTCAGGAGGAATGGGCCCAAATTCCACCAACTATTGTGAGAAGCTGTGGAAGAAGATCCAAAACGTTTCACCCAAGTCATACAGTGTAAGGGCAATGCCACCAAATACTAATGACATGGAGGGAAACTTTTGACTTTGCAGAAAGTAATAAAAATGCCTAAAAACATTCTTTCTCTCTCGTTATTCTGGCATTTGGCAAATATAAATAATTTTGGTTCCTAATTGACCTAAAACGGGAAAGATTTATTCTGATTTCATGTCAGATAGTGAGAAAAACCTGCAGATGCGTCTTTATAGAGAGCAGAGGAAAAAACCTGTAGATGTGTCTGTATAGAGAGCAGAGGGAAAAACATGCAGATGTGTCTTTATAGGGAGTAGAGGGAAAAACCTGCAGATGTGTCTTTATAGGGAGTAGGGGGAAAAACCTGCAGATGTGTCTTTTTAGAATATAACTACTATAATACTGCCCCCTATGTACAAGAATATAACTACTATAATACTGCCCCCTATGTACAAGAATATAACTACTATAATACTGCCTCTATGTACAAGATTATAACTACTATAATACTGCCCCCTATGTACAAGACTATAACTGCTATAATACTGCCCCTATGTACAAGAATATAACTACTACAGTATAATACTGAAACAATGTTTAAGAATATAATTGCTAAAACACGGTTTTTATGTATAAGAATATAACTACAATAATACTGCCCCCAATGTACAAGAATGTCCCTATTTTAATACTCCCCCCTATGTACAAGAATATATAGTACCTACTATAATACTGCCCCAATGTACAACAGTATAAATACTATAATACTGCTCCCTATGTACAATAATATAACTACTATAATACTGCCCCTATGTACAAAAATATAACTACTATAATACTGCTCCTATGTACAAGAATATAACTACAGTACTATAATACTGCCCCCTATGGACAAGAATATAACTACTATAATACTGTCCCCATGTACGAGAATATATCTACTACTACTAGGCTAAATTCACACTATTACTTTTTTTTATTATATTTTTTATAAAAAAAAATATATATATATAGTACAGTCCAAAAGTTTGGACACACCTTCTCATTCAAAGAGTTTTCTTTATTTTCATGACTCTGAAAATTGTAGATTCACATTGAAGGCATCAAAACTATGAATTAACACATGTGGAATGAAATACTTAACAAAAAAGTGTGAAACAACTGAAAATATGTCTTCTATTCTAGGTTCTTCAAAGTATCCACCTTTTGCTTTGATTTCTGCTTTGCACACTCTTGGCATTCTCTTGATGAGCTTCAAGAGGTAGTCACCGGAAATGGTTTTCCAACAGTCTTGAAGGAGTTCCCAGAGATGCTTAGAACTTGTTTGCCGTTTTGCCCTCCCTCTGCTGTCCAGCTCACCCCAAACCATCTCGATTGGGTTCAGGTCTGGTGACTGTGGAGGCCAGGTCATCTGGCGTAGCACCCCATCACTCTCCTTCTTAGTCAAATAGCCCTTACACAGCCTGGAGGTGTGTTTGGGGTCATTGTCCTGTTGAAAAATAAATGATGGTCCAACTAAACGCAAACCAGATGGAATAGCACACCGCTGCAAGATGCTGTGGTAGCCATACTGGTTCAGTATGCCTTCAATTTTGAATAAATCCCCAACAGTGTCACCAGCAAAGCACCCCCACATCATCACACCTCCTCCTCCATGCTTCACGGTGGGAATTAGGCATGTAGAGTCCATCCGTTCACCTTTTCTGCGTCGCACAAAGACACTGTGGTTGGATCCAAAGATCTCAAATTCAGACTCATCAGACCAAAGCACAGATTTCTACTGGTCTAATGTCCATTCCTTGTGTTCTTTATGTTCTTTAGCCCAAACAAGTCTCTTCTGCTTGTTGCCTGTCCTTAGCAGTGGTCTCTTAGCAGCTATTTTACCATGAAGGCCTGCTGCACAAAGTCTAGTCTTAACAGTTGTTCTAGAGATGTGTCTGCTGCTAGAACTCTGTGTGGCATTGACCTGGTCTCTAATCTGAGCTGCTGTTAACCTGCGATTTCTGAGGCTGGTGACTTGGATAAACTTATCCTCCACAGCAGAGGTGACTCTTGGTCTTCCTTTCCTGGGGTGGTCCTCATGTAAGCCAGTTTCTTTGTAGCGTTTGATGGCTTTTGCCACTGCACTTGGGGACACTTTCAAGGTTTTCCCAATTTTTTCAGACTGACTGACCTTCATTTCTTAAAGTAATGATGGCCACTCCTTTTTCTTTACTTAGCTGCTTTTTTCTTGCCATAATACAAATTCTAACAGTCTATTCCGTAGGACTATCAGCTGTGTATCCACCAGACTTCTGCACAACACAACTGATGGTCCCAACCCCATTTATAAGGCAAGAAATCCCACTTATTAAACCGGACAGGGCACACCTGTGAAGTGAGAACCATTTCCGGTGACTACCTCTTGAAGCTCATCAAGAGAATGCCAAGAGGGTGCAAAGCAGAATCAAAGCAAAAGGTGGCTACTTTGAAGAACCTAGAATAAAACATATTTTCAGTTGTTTCACACTTTTTTGTTAAGTATTTCATTCCACATGTTTTAATTCATAGTTTTGATGCCTTCAATGTGAATATATAATTTTCAGAGTCATGAAATAAAGAAAACTCTTTGAATGAGAAGGTGTGTCCAAACTTTTGGTCTGTACTGTATATACAGTATATATTATTTTTGTAGCCTCCTATAGAATCTGACAATTTTGGGGGAGCTTAAAAAAAACAAGTTTAATACCTTTTTGATTAATTTCTCAGTTTAATAATGGGGATAATTTTTCCTGTAACCTGGATCAATTAGCTGAGGAAGCCTGTTTTAGGTTTCAAGTCACCTGTAGTGGCGCTGCAGGAAAAAAAATAAATAAATAACACTATCTGTTTTTTAATTGTAACAGAACTAGTGATTCCTATATGTTAAAATAGCTAATAATACAATTTAGTCATAGCTGAGGATGTAATAAACATTCATAGGTCCCCCCAGTGTCAGGATGGGTCCCCCGACATTAAAGAGTAAAATAAACTGTATTAATGCAATCAGCACAGATCTGCTTTTATTTGCACAATAATGAAAAGGATTATTATATATCCAATCACCAATATTATTTTTGTGTGGACGTTCTGATTTTTCTGTATATTGAGGAAATCTCTTGTAAATTAAATTTACAGGAAATTCAGGTTTTTTGCAGCCACCACTAGAGGGAGCTCATTGCATACTTTTTCCTTCTAGCTGTATACCTAATATGTAAATAGCTCCCCCTAAAGGCTGCTGCGGGAGAAAGAATTGTACTATTATTCCGTTAAAGACACAGACAGTTTTGTTTTTTTGTGTCTTCATTGTTTTCCAATTTCCCGATTTATCTCTTTATTTTTCCATTACTCTATGAGGGATAGTGATGAGTAAACCCGTAGATATTCAGGCACGCTGAACAGACATGGACTACTAAAAATAAATCAGGTTCAGCAACAAAACCTGACCCCGAACTTGACCCCGGACGCCGAACTCTACATAAGTTTAAGGGACCCGAAGTTAGGTGTTATAAAATGGTGTTGGTAGGGGGTAAGGGGGATGCAAAAAACCCCATAAGGAATAAAGCAGGAGCGTTATACTTACCGACCTTCTCTGCGGATGGTACACTGCTTCCGGGTCCGATGATTAGCTCTCATGCATATCCACTGCTTCCCCCGCTGACCGTCAGTCCCGGCGTCTCTGATTGGTTGCAGTCAGACTGCGCCAAACCCTCAGCATCTGTGATTGGTTGGAGTCACAAACACTGTCTGCGTCCCTATGGTGGTGTAAAATTAAATAAAAATGACGTAGGGTTCCCCTATATTATGATACCCAGCACAGATAAAGCATACGGCTGCAGGCTGCAGCCCCCAGCCGTGCGCTTATCTCGGCTGTGTATCAAAATAAGAGGAACTCCATGCATTTAATTATTTAAGCAAATAATTTTAAAAAACGACTTGCATTCCCCCTCAATATTGATACTCAGGCAAGATAAAGCTGACGGCTGGGTGCTGGTATTCTCAGGCTGTGAAGCCCATGGTTATTACCCCCCTGGCCTAAAAACAGCAGCCCGCAGCTGGTCAGAATTGTCGCATCCATTAAATGTGACAATTCCTTTGCTTTACCCAGCTCATCCCGACTGCCCTGGTGCGGTGGCAATCAGGGTGGTATAAGGGGTTCATGACAGCTGTTATTTGTAAAAAAAATCATAGCTGCCACAAAACCCTGGATTAGTAATGGAGAGGGGTCTATAAGACCCCCCATTACTAACCCTGTAACTCAAAATAAATAAATACAAAACACAGAGAAAAATCCTTTATTAAAAAAAAACTAAGTCCCGCGATGATCCTGCCTCTGCTACATACTGAAGTGGCAGCACATTAGAGAACATGACCGCTCGCTGCGGCTTCAGGCAGATACTGAGTGAGCCACAGCGCTGATGTCACTGAGTTTACCTGCGGTCACAGCTGGAGGTTCCACAGTACCCCACCTGTGACCACAGGTAAACCACTTCAGGTGAACTCATTGAACTCAATGAGACCTGCATCTCCTGGCAGAAAAACGTGGGGGGTTTTTGCCAAGAGATGCAGATTTGGTGCTGGAATTTATACGGGTGCTCAGTACTCGTAGCTAGTGATGAGTGAGCACTACCATGCTTGAGTGCTTGGTACTTGTAATTAGTTTAGTGATGAGCGGGCACTATCATGCACTGGAGCTTGGTACTCGAAACGAGCAGTTGGATGCTCGGATGGGCGCAAACGAGTATCGAGTATAATGGAAGTCAATGGGAAGATCTTCAGCAAAAATGCTTGTTTTCCATTTTCTTCCGTTATACTCGAGCTGCGCCTGTCCAGACATCCAACTTGCTCGTTTCGAGTACCGAGCACCTGAGCATGGTAGTGCACGCTTATCACTAATTACGAGTATTGAGCACCCGAGCATGGTAGTGGGCACTCATCACTAATTACGAGTACAGAGCACATGAGCATGGTAGTGCCCGCTCATCACTAATTACAACTATTGAGCACCCGAGCATGGTAGTGGGCACTCATCACTAATTACGAGTACAGAGCACATGAGCATGGTAGTGCCCGCTCATCACTAATTACGAGTACAGAGCACATGAGCATGGTAGTGCCCGCTCATCACTAATTATGAGTACTGAGCACCCGAGCATGGTAGTGCCCGCTCATCACTAATTACGAGTACAGAGCACATGAGCATGGTAGTGCCCGCTCATCACTAATTACGAGTACAGAGCACATGAGCATGGTAGTGCCCGCTCATCACTAATTATGAGTACTGAGCACCCGAGCATGGTAGTGCCTGCTCATCACTAATTACAACTATTGAGCACCCGAGCATGGTAGTGCTCATTCATCACTAGTTACCAGTACCAAGCACCTGAGCATGGTAGTGCTCGCTCATCACTAGTTACCAGTACCGAGCACCTGAGCATGGTAGCGCCCGCTCATCACTAGTTACGAGTACAGAGCACCTGAGCATGGTAGTGCTCGCTCATCACTAGTACTGAGCACCCGAGCATGGTAGTGCTCGCTCATCACTAGTTACGAGTACTGAGCACCTGAGCATGGTAGTGCCCGCTCATCACTAGTTACGAGTACTGAGCACCTGAGCATGGTAGTGCTCGCTCATCACTAGTTACCAGTACAGAGCACCCGAGCATGGTAGTGCTCGCTCATCACTAGTTACGAGTACTGAGCACCCGAGCATGGTAGTGCTCGCTCATCACTAGTTACGAGTACTGAGCACCTGAGCATGGTAGTGCCCGCTCATCACTAGTTACGAGTACTGAGCACCCGAGCATGGTAGTGCTCGCTCATCACTAGTTACCAGTACAGAGCACCCGAGCATGGTAGTGCCCGCTCATCACTAGTTACGAGTACTGAGCACCTGAGCATGGTAGTGCTCGCTCATCACTAGTTACGAGTACTGAGCACCCAAGCATGGTAGTGCCCACTCATCACTAGTTACGAGTACTGAGCACCTGAGCATGGTAGTGCCCGCTCATCACTAGTTACGAGTACTGAGCACCTGAGCATGGTAGTGCTCGCTCATCACTAGTTACCAGTACAGAGCACCTGAGCATGGTAGTGCCCGCTCATCACTAGTTACGAGTACTGAGCACCTGAGCATGGTAGTGCCCGCTCATCACTAGTTACGAGTACTGAGCACCCGAGCATGGTAGTGCTCGCTCATCACTAGTTACCAGTACAGAGCACCCGAGCATGGTAGTGCTCACTCATCACTAGTTACCAGTACAGAGCACCTGAGCATGGTAGTGCTCACTCATCACTAGTTACCAGTACAGAGCACCCGAGCATGGTAGTGCCCGCTCATCACTAGTTACGAGTACTGAGCACCTGAGCATGGTAGTGCTCGCTCATCACTAGTTACGAGTACGGAGCACCCGAGCATGGTAGTGCCCGCTCATCACTAGTTACGAGTACTGAGCACCTGAGCATGGTAGTGCTCGCTCATCACTAGTTACCAGTACAGAGCACCTGAGCATGGTAGTGCCCGCTCATCACTAGTTACGAGTACTGAGCACCTGAGCATGGTAGTGCCCGCTCATCACTAGTTACGAGTACTGAGCACCCGAGCATGGTAGTGCTCGCTCATCACTAGTTACGAGTACTGAGCACCCGAGCATGGTAGTGCCTACTCATCACTAGTTACGAGTACTGAGCACCCGAGCATGGTAGTGCTCGCTCATCACTAGTTACGAGTACAGAGCACCCGAGCATGGTAGTGCCCGCTCATCACTAGTTACCAGTACAGAGCACCTGAGCATGGTAGTGCCCGCTCATCACTAGTTACGAGTACTGAGCACCTGAGCATGGTAGTGCCCGCTCATCACTAGTTACGAGTACTGAGCACCCGAGCATGGTAGTGCTCACTCATCACTAGTTACCAGTACAGAGCACCCGAGCATGGTAGTGCCCGCTCATCACTAGTTACGAGTACTGAGCACCTGAGCATGGTAGTGCTCGCTCATCACTAGTTACCAGTACAGAGCACCCGAGCATGGTAGTGCCCTCTCATCACTAGTTACGAGTACAGAGCACCCGAGCATGGTAGTGCTCACTCACCACTAGTTACAAGTACCGAGCACCCGAGCATGGTAGTGCCCACTCATCACTAATTACGAGTACTGAGCACCCGAGCATGGTAGTGCCCGCTCATCACTAGTTACGAGTACTGAGCACCCGAGCATGGTAGTGCTCACTCATCACTAGTTACGAGTACTGAGCACCCGAGCATGGTAGTGCCCGCTCATCACTAGTTACGAGTACTGAGCACCCGAGCATGGTAGTGCCCGCTCATCACTAGTTACCAGTACTGAGCACCCGAGCATGGTAGTGCCCGCTCATCACTAGTTACTAGTACTGAGCACCCGAGCATGGTAGTGCTCACTCATCACTAGAAAAACACCATCGAGGACTAAGGTACCATAAGTTTCTGACTCACCAATTCTATATTCTATGAATACAATGATTGTCCCTATCTAGTAGGTGGGTAACTTACTGGGACAACAAGCAACTTGGGGGCAACTTATTTTCAGCTAATATGAATGTGGTCACTTGCTCTAGTAGTGACTAAACATGAAAGCTGATATTATAATAGGATGTCTCATTGCAATTAAACCCCAGCACATGTGACCACACCTTATAATTAGATGCATTTATTTAGTGCCAACCCATCCATCCTGCATCACAATGGATAGCAGGCACAGGCACCAAGTTACCTTGCAGAGTGATCCCCAGCCCCCCTGCACAGGATGAGCAGAGCCAGTGTGCTGCTCCTACTGATCCCTGTGTGCTGCTCCTACTGATCCCTGTGTGCTGCTCCTACTGATCCCTGTGTGCTGCTCCTACTGATCCCTGTGTGCTGCTCCTACTGATCCCTGTGTGCTCTCCTGCTGATCCCTGTGTGCTCTCCTGCTGATCCCAGTGTGCTCTCCTGCTGATCCCAGTGTGCTCTCCTGCTGATCCCAGTGTGCTCTCCCGCTGATCCCTGTGTGCTCTCCTGCTGATCCCTGTGTGCTGCTCCTACTGATCCCTGTGTGCTGCTCCTACTGATCCCTGTGTGCTGCTCCTACTGATCCCTGTGTGCTGCTCCTACTGATCCCTGTGTGCTGCTCCTACTGATCCCTGTGTGCTCTCCTGCTGATCCCTGTGTGCTCTCCTGCTGATCCCAGTGTGCTCTCCTGCTGATCCCAGTGTGCTCTCCTGCTGATCCCAGTGTGCTCTCCCGCTGATCCCTGTGTGCTCTCCTGCTGATCCCTGTGTGCTGCTCCTACTGATCCCTGTGTGCTCTCCTGCTGATCCCTGTGTGCTCTCCTGCTGATCCCAGTGTGCTCTCCTGCTGATCCCAGTGTGCTCTCCTGCTGATCCCAGTGTGCTCTCCTGCTGATCCCTGTGTGCTCTCCTGCTGATCCCAGTGTGCTCTCCTGCTGATCCCTGTGTGCTCTCCTGCTGATCCCTGTGTGCTCTCCTGCTGATCCCTGTGTGCTCTCCTGCTTATCCCTGTGTGCTTTGCTGCTGATCCCTGTGTGCTCTCCTGCTGATCCCTGTGTGCTCTCCTGCTGATCCCTGTGTGCTCTCCTGCTGATCCCTGTGCTCTCCTACAGATCCCTGTGTGCTCTCCTACAGATCCCTGTGTGCTCTCCTGCTGATCCCTGTGTGCTCTCCTGCTGATCCCTGTGTGCTCTCCTGCTGATCCCTGTGTGCTCTCCTGCTGATCCCTGTGCTCTCCTACAGATCCCTGTGTGCTCTCCTACAGATCCCTGTGTGCTCTCCTGCTGATCCCTGTGTGCTCTCCTGCTGATCCCTGTGTGCTTTCCTGCTGATCCCTGTGTGCTCTCCTGCTGATCCCTGTGTGCTCTCCTGCTGATCCCTGTGTGCTCTCCTGCTGATCCCTGTGCTCTCCTACAGATCCCTGTGTGCTCTCCTACAGATCCCTGTGTGCTCTCCTACAGATCCCTGTGTGCTCTCCTGCTGATCCCTGTGTGCTCTCCTGCTGATCCCTGTGTGCTCTCCTGCTGATCCCTGTGTGCTCTCCTACAGATCCCTGTGTGCTCTCCTACAGATCCCTGTGTGCTCTCCTACAGATCCCTGTGTGCTCTCCTACAGATCCCTGTGTGCTTTCCTGCTGATCCCTGTGTGCTTTCCTGCTGATCCCTGTGTGCTCTCCTACAGATTCCAGTGTGCTTTCCTGCTGATCCCAGTGTGCTCTCCTGCTGATCCCTGTGTGCTCTCCTGCTGATCCCTGTGTGCTCTCCTACAGATCCCTGTGTGCTCTCCTGCTGATCCCTGTGTGCTCTCCTGCTGATCCCTGTGTGCTTTCCTGCTGATCCCTGTGTGCTTTCCTGCTGATCCCTGTGTGCTCTCCTACAGATTCCAGTGTGCTTTCCTGCTGATCCCAGTGTGCTCTCCTGCTGATCCCTGTGCTCTCCTAGCTGTTGTTTTGGCAGCTCTGCAGTCAGCCAGGCGAACAATCAGCCCCTGAAATGAAAGGTGATCTGATGGGAATGTCTGTGCAGTGTGCACACATAGACAGGCTGCTTTGTGTGCTTGGAAGCCATGTAGGGCAGGGACTGGCTCTTTAAGAACAGGACATATTTTTTTCCTCCCTCTCTCCTTTTCTCATATGTATTCTTTCCAGTGTGGAGCTGCTTCAAAGGATGAATAATGACCTCCTCTGTCTGCAACCCAGGGTTATTATTATTGCCAGGGAAAGCCTCCATGGGACTGTGCTCTGCTGCTGCTGCTGCTGCTGTGCAAGCTGAAGACATGGGCTGTGTGCACAGATAGAGCCCGCTCCATCCTGGAGGAATCCCCGGCTCCGAGCAGCCAGGCCCTGGTGTCTTCTCCATCATCCACAGCCACTATCAAGACACTGACCTCCTGTCAACTGGGATCTTCCATGTAGAAAAAAAATCTGAGTCCACCCACATGCATGCACCGTTAAATAGGCAAGACTCCTGTGCATCAGTCAGTGAGACTGCAGCAGGCACAGGCTGAGCAAGGACAGCAGAGCTGATGGAAGAACCAAAGGGTGAGTGCTGCTCTGGGGGCTCGCATTAACCTCTCCTGCCCTGGAACACTCCAGAGCTGAACTTTTCTCTGTGCATTTGACACATTGTTTCATTGAGCATAGCCCCTTCTGCCTGGGAGAGGCTGCTGGTGTCTCCTGACTGTGGCTTGGAAAAGTTTTCAATGAATTATGTATCACATCATGTAGCTTCATAGTAATTGTATAGGTAAGATCAGGGGAGATATTGCTGGGGCAGCAGCATCATGTACTGCATGTGGGATATCACTATTGTACCCTGGATGGTTAATATATAGGGTATATACAGTCCATGTTATATGGAAGCACTGGGCTGATTACTACAGCTTTACTATATAGGACATGGCATATTGTTACTGCTTTACTATATAGGACATGGCATATTGTTACTGCTTTACTATATAGGACATGGCATATTGTTACTGCTTTACTATATAGGACATGGCATATTGTTACTGCTTTACTATATAGGACATGGCATATTGTTATTGCTTTACTATATAGGACATGGCATATTGTTACTGCTTTATATGGGATATATTCATTTATATTGGAGTGTGTATACTATATATACTTATATGACAGTACTATGCTTATTATTACAGCTTTTATGTAGGATATAGATTATTACAGCTTTATATAGGCTATTTTAATTTATATTGGAGCTTGTATACTATATATACTTATATGACAGTACTGTGCTTATTATTACAGCTTTTATATAGGATATAGATTATTACAGCTTTATATAGGCTATATTAATTTATATTGGAGTGTGTATACTATATATACTTATATGACAGTACTGTGCTTATTATTACAGCTTTTATATAGGATATAGATTATTACAGCTTTATATAGGATATATTAATTTATATTGGAGTGTGTATACTATATATACTTATATGACAGTACTGTGCTTATTATTACAGCTTTTATATAGGATATAGAATATTATTATTACAGCTTTTATATAGGATATAGAATATTATTATTACAGCTTTTATATAGGATATAGAATATTATTATTACAGCTTTTATGTAGGATATAGATTATTACAGCTTTATATAGGCTATATTAATTTATATTGGAGCTTGTATACTATATATACTTATATGACAGTTCTATGCTTATTATTACAGCTTTTAAGTAGGATATAGATTATTACAGCTTTATATAGGATATATTAATTTATATTGGATTTTGTATACTATATATATACTTATATGACAGTACTGTGCTTATTATTACAGCTTTTATATAGGATATAGAATATTATTATTACAGCTTTTATGTAGGATATATATCCCTACATATTGGAGTTTGTATACTATATATACTTATATGACAGTTCTATGCTTATTATTACAGCTTTTATATAGGATATAGATTATTACAGCTTTATATAGGATATATTAATTTATATTGGAGTTTGTATACTATATATACTTATATGACGGTACTGTGCTTATTATTACTGCTTTTATATAGGATATATATCCTTCCACATTGGAGTTTGTATACTATATATACTTCTATGACCGTGCAATTCTTATTGTTACAGCTTTATATAGGATATATAATAATATTACAGCTTTTATATAGGATATATATCCTTCCACATTGGAGTTTGTATACTATATATACATATATGACAGTGCAATGCTTATTAGTACAGCTTTATATAGGACATAGAATATTACAGCTATGCTATATAGCATATATAATATTATTTCATCTTTTATATGGGATATATATCCTTTCACATTGGAGTTTGTATAGTACATATACTTATTTGACAGTGCTGTGCTTATTATTACAGATTTACTATATAGGATATAATTTTATTACAACTTTATATAGAATATATATTTTATATTGGAGTCTGTATACAACAAATACTTACTTGACAGCACTATTATTATTAGAGCTTTATATAGGATACGTTCATTTACATTGTAGTTTGTATACTACATATAGTAATATGACAGCACTATCCTTATTATTAGAGCTTTACATAAGATATTTCATCTATATTGAAGTTTGTATACTACATATACATATGACAGCACTGTGCTTATTATTAGAGCTTTTTATAAAGGATATATATATTCATTTATATTGGAGTTTGTATACTACATATAGTAATATGACAGCACTATCTTTATTACTTTATATACGGTATATATATTCATTTATATTGGAGTTTGTATACTACATATAGTGATATGACAGCACTATCTTTATTACTTTATATAGGGTATATATATTCATTTATATTGGAGTTTGTATACTACATATAGTAATATGACAGCACTATCTTTACTTTATATAGGGTATATATATATTCATTTATATTGGAGTTTGTATACTACATATAGTGATATGACAGCACTATCTTTATTACTTTATATAGGGTATATATATTCATTTATATTGGAGTTTGTATACTACATATAGTAATATGACAGCACTATCATTATTACTTTATATAGGGTATATATTCATTTATATTGGAGTTTGTATACGACATATAGTAATATGACAGCACTATCATTATTACTTTATATAGGATATATATTCATTTATATTGCAGATTGTATACTACATATACTTATCGGACATAGACTAGTAGGATGTACACTATATTTATCTACATTGGAGCTTGTATAGTACATATAATGACAATGTTCTGCTTATTCTTAGAGCTTCTATTGGACATATATTTAGTTATATTGGACTTTGCATATGACATTTGCCAGCACTATGCTTATTATACAGCTTTATATAGTACATATATATTCCTCTATATTGGAGTTTGTATACTACATATACTAATGTTAGAGCTATCTTTATTATTATTATGGCTTTTATACGACACATAGTATGATGTACACTATCCTCATTTACTTTAGAGCTTGTAAAGTACATATAATACTAACTACACTTCTGTTTATTATAGTTTATTTACCCCCATGTGTAATATTCACTATTGTCTCCTTTGAGGATGATCAAACGACCTGACCTGTGTGTATATTGCTATAATAGTCCATATATTATTATGCCATTTACTATGTGTTTTGTAATTTATTTAACACGGTATCCGGTATATCATATGTAATGGTCACTATAGGATCCTTTGTGGTTAATAATATGACCTGCACCGTGTTTATTGATTATTGTATGACTGTAATATATGGATATGACTCTGTATCCGGTATATCATATGTAATGGTCACTATAGGATCCTTTGTGGTTAATAATATGACCTGCACCGTGTTTATTGATTATTGTATGACTGTAATATATGGATATGACTCTGTACTAATGATTTCACTTTATATTTGCTACATTTCCTTCAGTTGATAAGTTGGTTTAGTACTACAACTCCCATCATGCCAGGATTACGTTTTAATGTACGGTATTTAAGATTGTCCGGTTGTTAGTAAATCCATACTGGCCATGTTCTTTTCCAAAATAAATACTAAAGGACTTCGAGAATCTTACTGAATGACAAACACCTGTAAATGATGGCATCTTGTAGATTCCTTGTAGCATCTGCTTAGTGAATATTTTACTACCGCCTCCAAGTTTTTACAGTTCACTGTTTTGAAAACTTTGTGGATCCTATTACACCTATATAATGTTATTTGGATTATGTGATGGGTTCTTTACTTAAAAGGGAACTGTCTCAGGCTAAGTTCACACCTGATCCGATTTTTCATCCAGGAAACAATAAGTCCAAATCTCATCTCAATTATCATCTATGTTCAACCTGTATGTCGTCTGTTTCTATACAACAGCGATTTATTAAAATTCCCAACACCAAATACAGTTTTATGTGTTAAAGAAATGCAATATATCCATAAAAATTGGACGTAACATGGTTGATCTTTATGGGATCCAACTTTTGTTGTTGAACCTCCATACACTTGTATGGGTAAATTTCATCTGAAAAATGGAAGAAACTATTGCATAGATATATCTAATATATAAAGGTGTGTGTGTGTGTGTGTGTGTGTGTGCTAAAGGAATCCGCACCGTCAATTGTACAAATCACGAAATTTTTCCATAGACATCCCATTTGACTCAGGGAATGTCATAAACTATGTTTTGAGGGAAAATTTTAACCTTGCGCTTTACAGTTATTTGCCAAAAAAACCTTCCTCCATTAAAGTCAATGGAGCTGGAAGCCAAAATGCAGCCAGGGAAAGAGACGTAAAGGCAGGGAAGGAGAGGGACGGGCAGGGAAGGAGAGGGACGGGCAGGGAAGGAGACGGATAGGCAGGGAAGGAGACGGACAGGCAGGGAAGGAGACGGACGGGCAGGGAAGGAGACGGACGGGCAGGGAAGGAGACGGACGGGCAGGGAAGGAGACGGACGGGCAAGGAAGGAGACGGACGGGCAGGGAAAGAGACGGACGGGCAGGGAAAGAGACGGACAGGCAGGGAAGGAGACGTAAAGGCAGGGAAGGAGACGTAAAGGCAGGGAAGGAGACGGACGGGCAGGGAAGGAGACGGACGGGCAGGGAAGGAGACGGACGGGCAGGGAAGGAGACGGACGGGCAGGGAAGGAGACGGACGGGCAGGGAAAGAGACGGACGGGCAGGGAAAGAGACGGATGGGCAGGGAAAGAGACGGACAGAGCTAGTTACTATCCCGGGCAATGCCGAGGACTACAGCTAATCTATATAATATATATCGACTTTGGTGTAAACAAAAAAAAGAAAAATATGGACAAACCGCCAAATCCTCGCCACATGCAATAGTGAATTGGGCCCTTAGACCTACATCTTCCAGGTATTGGCCTCATATGATTTTCCAGGCATTTCTAAATGATCTACTATAACAAGTTATTCGGAATCTTCAGTTTGGAGTTTCTAACCTTTGTAACTTTTGTGCACAGAAGTTATTAATGTATATTTTAGTCGACCCAGACAGACAGGCTTTTTCACATCAGGTGTTTATTATCTGAGGGTCTGTTTTGTTTATTTTTTTTTATTTTTGTAGCAATTATTTACAAACATAATATAGCCCTTTTTTCCAATATTTGGCATTTCACCAGTGACTTGCACTCGTGCATAGTGAGTGGGCGCTTATCTGTTGGTGTGAGTGCTGACATTTTGCTACAGGTTTATCATCTTTTTCAGAAAGATATGACCTTGCTGTGCAGTAAGATAACGCTGGATAGAGAATAGACCTGCCCATCAACAAGTTCTAGAATGTCCATTGATTGACATTACATGACTGCCCTACTGCAGAGGCTTCCCCCCACCATTGGCTCAACACCGAACCATAACCAATTTATCAGACCCACTAATAAACACGCAACACCATTATTTGGATAAATTGGCCAAATCGGCCCGGTTTATTAACAAACATCATAACACATAAATAACCATAAATAATCATTTATACCAATTCAAGGGCGGTTCTTGGAGCCCCCAAAACCTGGCGGACACCAAGTATGTTACCAAAACCATCCGGCATATTTGCCCCCAGCCGCGACCAGAAGCTCGGGGGCACCACCTTTTGCCGGAGACCCCACCCCTGTAGAGCCCCCCAAGTCCGCCAGGCAATTACCATACCAGAATAAACAAGGGGGGTGGTCCCCCATCTATCCGATGTACCACTCCCCCCCCCCTCCCCGACATTTCCACCGACTCCAAGAACCCTCCTCGCAACCGCTCGCCGAAATGACCCGAGCACACTATAAGAAGTTAAATTAAACTCAACTCCCCCCATCTTCCCCTGACACAGATTAAACATAGGCCGGGAGGGTGGGACCTTTCTCTATAGGTGCCTCATGCCAAAGTGATGCCCCCCCTCTCTCCCTGGACATATATATACAGCCCCCCACTATTCCCTCCCCTGGCCCTATAAGTCCACCCCTTAAACTCCTGACCCCGCAGAAAACCCGCTCTTTTCTAGAAATGCAATTAACCCCTTGGTTGCCCTGCAAAGGTGAGTCATGGGTCACTATGCCCACGGCTCTGCCCTGGCTCCGTTCAGCCTAGTTGGAGAACATCTACCCGCTCTCCCCAAGACATCCATGGGATTTCACTATATGCGTCACTAATCTGTCCCTCTTAATGTTCTATCTGCCCGATATTTTGACAAGTCCGCCATTCTATTCCTGAACCAGGAGGCTCAGGATGAAGAGTGCTATGCATACAGAGAACATACATGAAGTTGCTAAATGCTGGCAGTGATGCATAAATATAAAATTATGGCCGGAAAATGGAAATGGAATTATCACCCCTTTATGAGCATAACTGTGACCTATTAGGACCTTTTTAGAAGAACTCTTGTAGGTTTCCTTAAGAACTAAATGAGTCACTGTGTGTTATTTACTGAAGTGCAATTTTGTGGTAGCTCTTTGTGCTGTAAGTGCTTTTATCTGTCTCTTCTTGTAAAGGTGAACCACATGGTTGACCAACATGGAAGATAATGAGCGTTACTTTATTTCCTGTGAAGCACGTCACACGCAAACGTCCAAGGCAGAAAGGAGTAGATGAGTTTCATCCTTATACAAAGTTAGAGTGGTTGTCTGGTGAAACGAAGTGATCATGTATTTGTGTCGCCCAGGGAATGGGGTACTCGGTACCGGGCGGTTTGCAACTGGGGAATGTCATTTTGGTGGCCGTTGCTCGGTCCCGTGCCCTGGGGGCTTTTGTAATGGGGAGTATTTACAGGGGAGATTAAAGTCATTAGTGTGACGCCACCTGCGGGTTGCGGTTAGTATGGTGGAACCGCCACTGCTGAGTTGGTTACCCCTAGGGCTGGTGGTCATGTCAGCAATCATGGTAGGCCCTCCGCAGGTAGGGGATTTGTATAATGGAGACCTTCCCCGGTAATAGAGGAGGCTACACCGTGGTTGTAGTTAACAGTCTCTACTCACTCTTAACCCTCGGATGGCCGCTTCAGGTCCCTGGGAGTCCAGTGCCAGTTGATGACTTGGTTGCTCTGTCCCCGGCACTCTCATTGTGTTTTGGGTCCCCGTAGATTGAAGCGGTTTGGGGCCCCTACTGTCCCTTTGTGTGGCAGTCTCCTTGTCCGTACGGAGGGCAGTGTGGACACTGTAGGGCTGGTCTGTATCCCGAACCCTGATCCTTGCTTTACTGCTGATGCCCCTGGATCTGTGGGTCAGTGAGGTCCGTGAAGGTCCCCTCATTGTGCAGGTATTTGCCAGGCCATATGAAACTGTCGCCTGACCTATGGCCCTGTGCCCCGTGTGTGCTCTGGTCCCAGCAGTACTCGGGTGTACCTGCCTTGGCGACCCTCTCTTGTGCCCCCGGGTCACCGCTTACATGACCCAGCTCTCAGGCATCTCTTTCCACTTTCACTCTCTACTACTGTTCTCTAGCCGACTGTCCCCTCACACCAGGCTGTCTTTAGTCCTCTGGATTGACTCCGCCCTCTAGGTGGCCACCCCTTGTGTCCGACTAACCAATGACCCTTGGTGTGGAGTGGAAACTGGGATTTTGGTGTGTTTAGGTGTTACTGGCACTGGTGTTCCAGGTTCCTGCGGGGTAGGCTCTGCATCCTGGTGAGGACGCTGTACCTAGTAGTGTCCTGAATGGCTCAGGGGTGCTACATGTTCGCCCCAACTGCCAGAATAGGACACTTTTATCAATGTTAGAATGGAGTACTCATTATGGGACAGCTGAGTGCGGTGTGTAGATAACGAATGGAGCAGCGGTTGAGCTTGCGCAGTGCGCATGTCTCTCCATTCTAGATTCCAAGTGCCGAATTCCACTGATTGGGGAGGGTCCAAGAGGTGGAATCACACCATTATATACCTTTTCCAGTGCAAAGAGGTTATCCTCTATCCCCACCAATTGTCAGAATAGGACACTTTTATCCATGTTCAAATGGAGCAATCATGTGAGTGCTGTGTGTAGAGAATGAATGGAGCGGCGCTTGAGCATGCGCAGTCGCTCCATTCTAGAATGCAACTGCCGAATTCCATGGAACCACACCAATATATGTTTCCAGTGAAAAGACGTTATTCTCTATCTCTACCAATTGTCAGAATAGGACACTTTTTTTCCATGTTAGAATGGAGCATTCATTATGGGACTGCTTTGCGCTACACTCACCTTTTTTCCAGCAGGCACCATGGAGAATGGAGTATGAAAGTGCCCCATTCCAGACATTGGTAAGAGTCCATGGGGCAGAACCCTAACAATATATGTTATGACTAGTGATGAGCAAGCGTACTCAACCGAGCATTGTGATGCCTGGGAACAACTAGTGTACTGAGAATAATGGTAGTCAAGGGGAAACTAGAGCATTTTTTAACTCCGATGCTTGATCGAGTAAGAAGCACTGGTGAGCATGCTCGCTCATCGCTAATTATGACATATCTGTGGATAGATGATCTTTTTACTAGATAGGTTTTCCTCCAAAGCGCCATAGTGTTACAGAGTCAAGAAGAACACCTAATTTAAACGCCTCCAGGGACTGAACCGCACGGGAGAACTGTCGGACAGGTAGGGACTCTACTGACTTCTCCCCGCCCTCTGCCAGTGACTGACAGGACTCTCCTTATGCACTCGCGAAGAAAGAGACCTCTCATTCCAGGGGAGTGGGCGAGGAGAAGCCACCGGGGAATCACCGGTCTGAAAGGTTTCCTATGTGGCTCGAACACTCGTAAAATATATTTTTCTCTGAGAATCCAAAATGTTTCAGAGATAAAGATACATGGTTACCATCATGCAGACAGTGTCCGTGAATTGGACAGCATGTATCAGCTCCTTTCTAAGTTTTATTAACACTTCATGTGCTACAAGAGCTCCAAGCTGAAGGTATTTACAAATCATAGTATAGTAATAAAGTGCATGCACAGAACATGGTGCAGGGTAGAAGCTGTGCTGATGTATGAGCTAATGATGACTGTGGCACCCTGGATACACAGAGCTCACATCCAACCTATATTACTGGGAGAGACACAGAGCTCACATCCAGCCTATATTACTGGAAGAGACACACACACACAGCTCACATCCAGCCTATATTACTGGGAGAGACGCACAGAACTCACATCCAGCCTATATTACTGGGAGAGACACACACAGCTCACACCCAGCCTATATTACTGGGAGAGACACAGAGCTCACATCCAGCCTATATTACTGGGAGAGACACAGAGCTCACATCCAGCCTATATTACTGGGAGACACACAGAGCTCACATCCAGCCTATATTACTAGGAGAGATACACAGACCTCACATCCAGCCTATATTACTGGGAGAAACACACAGACCTCACATCCAGCCTATATTACTGGGAGAGACGCACAGAGCTCGCATCCAGCCTATATTACTGGGAGACACACACAGCTCACATCCAGCCTATATTACTGGGAGAGACACACACAGAGCTCACATCCAGCCTATATTACTGAAAGCGACACAGAGCTCACATCCAGCCTATATTACTGAAAGCGACACAGAGCTCACATCCAGCCTATATTACTGGGAGACACACACAGCTCACATCCAGCCTATATTACTGGGAGAGACACACAGAGCTCACATCCAGCCTATATTACTGGGAGACACACACAGCTCACATCCAGCCTATATTACTGGGAGAGACACACAGAGCTCACATCCAGACTATATTACTGGGAGAGACACACAGACCTCACATCCAGCCTATATTACTGGGAGAGACACAGACCTCACATCAAGCCTATATTACTGGGAGAGACACACAGAGCTCACATCCAGGCTATATTACTGGGAGAGACACACAGAGCTCACATCCAGCCTATATTACTGGGAGAGACACACAGACCTCACATCCAGCCTATATTACTGGGAGACACACAGAGCTCACATCCAGCCTATATTACTGGGAGAGACACACAGACCTCACATCCAGCCTATATTAAAGGGAGAGACACACAGAGCTCACATCCAGCCTATATTACTGGGAGAGAAGGTATGCAAACCAGTGACTATGTAAGGGGAATACATGAAATAGCAGAAACTGCTGTGTGAATACTGACTTGAAAAATCCAATAGCTACATGCAAGAGTGAATATGTGAAAAATGGAATCTGCATTACTGCCATGAACATATGAATCAAGAGAAATTTAGCTACTGAATTGATCAATGCAATAGAGCCCCAACACTACGCCAAAGTATTTCTCTACGTTGGGGTCCCTAGCTTGTGTGTGTCCTCTCATGCAGTTAAAAAACCTACCGTGTATGGGAAGCTGAGACCCAGGCTATATATACGTATGATATGGATTGGCAATAGGTGTGGTTGGGGAGGGTTCACAAACGAAAAAAATACTAACAAATAGGAATAACGTTTGGAACACCATTCTAAGTCCGAACTGGGTGCAAAAACCTAAAAAAACATCACTATGGGGAGATAAGGTATGCACACCAGTGACTATGTAAGGGGAATACATGAAATAGCAGAAACTGCTGTGTGAATACTGACTTGAAAAATCCAATAGCTAATAGGTTTTTGCACCCAGTTCGGACTTAGAATGGTGTTCCAAACGTTATTCCTATTTATATTACTGGGAGAGACACACAGAGCTCACATCCAGCCTATATTACTGGGAGAGACACACAGAGCTCACATCCAGCCTATATTACTGGGAGAGAAACACAGAGCTCACATCCAGCCTATATTACTGGGAGAGACACACAGAGCTCACATCCAGCCTATATTACTGGGAGAGACACACAGAGCTCACATCCAGCCTATATTACTGGGAGAGACACACAGAGCTCACATCCAGCCTATATTACTGGGAGAGACACACAGAGCTCACATCCAGCCTATATTACTGAGAGAGACACACAGACCTCACATCCAGCCTATATTACTGGGAGAGACACACAGAGCTCACATCCAGCCTATATTACTGGGAGAGACACACAGAGCTCACATCCAGCCTATATTACTGGGAGAGACACACAGACACGTTATCACCCAGAATGGAGGGAGGCTAGAGGCCGTGGTGCACAAAAAGAATTCCGACTTTTAAGTGGTAACAATTATTCTTTAAATATTTATTAATGAATCCATGCACAGAACACTATAGAGCCACGTGACCCGACATATGTAAAAGCATTACACATATGATGAATATTCATGGAGTTTTTGGAATGTGATAAGAGGCAGAAGATTGCTGCAGACATTACGTTGCATATGGTAATTCATCATTTACCAATACTGAGAATAGATTCTTGTCCATTTCCTCCATTCATTACGAGACGTGGCAATCCTTCTATATTACCTGCCAGCCATGATTCAGATTTGTTTCCTGCCTATAGAAGTGATGACTGATGAGTGTGTCATGGATGGTGTCTGCTATCTCGGCCTCTGTAATGTCTGATGTTGGGTTTCCAGGTGAGATCTCCATCTCTGGAGTCTCCGGGCAGAATAGCGATTTCTCCAGAGAGGGCTTTGCAATCCTCCAGAACAGTTTTGGTAGCTATGTAACTCTGGTCTATGGGGATTGGGAGCAGGTACATCTGTTGTTTGAACTCTTCTATCCCTTGGCCATTAGTTGCTTTCTCTAATAACATTTCTCCAGCTGACTGTGCTCCATGGACACATGGGGCTGTGAAGAATAGTTGCTTGTTTATACCTGGGTTGGATAGACCCTAAAGGCCCCGTCACACGCATCGATATATCGTGCGATCCCATCAGCGATCGCACCCGCCCCCGTCGTTTGTGTGTCACGGGCAATTAGTTGCCCGTGGCGCACAAAGTTGTTAAACCCGTCACACGCACTTACCTCCCTCACGACGTCGTTGTGGGTGGCGAACATCCTTTTCCTGAAGGGGTAGGGACGTTCGGCGTCACAGCGACGTCACACAGCGGCCGCCCAATAGAAGCGGAGGAGCGGAGACGAGCGGGACGTAACATCCCGCCCATCTCCTTCTTCCGCATTGCCAGCAGGACGCAGGTAAGCTGTGTTCGTCGTTCCCGGGATGTCACACGGAGCGATGTGTGCCGCCTCGGGAACGACGAACAACCGGCGCGCAGAAGGAGGAACGACATTATGAAAATGAATGACGTGTCAACGAGCAACGATAAGGTGAGTATTTTTGCTCGTTCACAGTTGCTCGTAGCTGTCACACGGTACGATATCTCTAACGATGCCGGATGCGCGACACTAATTCCGTGACCCCGACGACATATCATTCGATGTATCGTAGCATGTGACGGGGCCTTTACCCTGTTTTTAAGGTTGTGGTATAACTGCATGAAAGCTTGTCTCCCCTGCCAAAAAAAAGATAAAAAATGATACCTTTTACCTGTAGAGATCCAGTTATGAGAAGTAATGGACACCATAAGTAAATCAGGTTGTGATACATTGCGGATGCGTCAATGCTCTTGTACGGTTTCCCCCAATCTGGTGCCGTCCTCCTCTTCCATCATTCATGTAGTCTCATTTACCGTTACATGAAGACGTGCTGCTAACGTGTGAACCCAGGCATGGCGCATGTGCAAAATTAGACGGGTTGTCCACTACTTTAACATTTAAGGCCTATCCTTAGGATAGGTTATTAATATTTGATTGGTTGGGGTCCGACACACCGCAAACCTGCTGCTCAGCTGTTAGTGGCAGAAATGCACGGTGGAGCTGCCTCGTCTTCTGATAGCAGCTGGGTACTGCACATCCACCTACCATTCAAATCAAAAGGAGATGTGCAATCGCGATCAGTTGACAGGGTGTAACGCCCATACTGACGTCCGCACACTGTCCTGCCCCCCTCCTCCCGTGGGGACGTTAGTTCTTACCTGCCCTGCGGTAGCTGTCCCATTCCTGGTCCATGCTGGTGTAGACCTCACAGGCTTCCTGGTTTTGCCTAAAGAGTGTGCGCGTGGCCATGCCCCCTTTCTTAAAAGGAC
Source organism: Anomaloglossus baeobatrachus (assembly GCF_048569485.1). NCBI lineage: Eukaryota > Metazoa > Chordata > Amphibia > Anura > Aromobatidae > Anomaloglossus > Anomaloglossus baeobatrachus. The sequence continues at coordinate 40,269,777 of NC_134357.1, read as the reverse complement.
AGCACTCCTCCCCAACCTAGAAGTGCCTCTCAGGTCAGCTGAGAGGATGCAGGTATTTAAGGCATCTTCCCCTTATGGGAGGTGCCTGGGCAATGAGTTTGTTACGTTGCTAGTTCTCAGGTGCCACCTATGCTGGCTGTCTGCTACGATATCCATCCATCCCGGACAGATCCATTACTGTCTGCTGCTGCTACTTCTACCAGAGACTGTACTGTGTCCATGGCACCAGCTGCCAGGGTAACGCAGATACCCTGGGGCTGCCCTCTGCTGGCTGCTTACCAGCGTGTGTACCTGCTGTGGCAGTAGTAAACACTTGGCGGCTGGTCCAGTTAGCTCCCCCAGACAAGTGAACGGTACTGTTGGACCAATGGACCCACTATAAAACAGTGCTCGCCCCGCAAGCATAACACAGGACAGCTCTGGAACTGAAGATTTCTGGCTGCCGGCACAGAGCACAGCTGATCGGTGCGGGTGCCGGATGTCAGACCTTGGCCGATCAGACATTGATGACCGATCCTTAAGATACACTATCAGTGTAAAAGTAGTGGACAACCTCTTTTAAATCCTGCCAAAGAATTGGCATAACAGAGGCCAAAGCTGTCAGTTAGGGAGAGGAAGTAATAAAAAGGGAAGAAGACGCTCGAGCTCCTTGACTTGCCCCCGTGCACTTCCAGACTGGTTTGCATGTGGCTTCTACACTAGACTTTAACTTCCGGATTTGTACAATAAAGGAATAATTTTTATAACGAGACTAATGCATAGGCAGATACACCATTACTGACCGGTTCCCGCAGCAGGGCAGGCTCAGGTAGTGGGGTGAACGTGTGCGTCTGCAGTGAAAACCGCTGATCACCGAGGAAGAAATGAAATCCCAGCAGCATGGAGGGATCTATATCTACGAAATTTGCAAAGAGGTCGTGCAAAGTGCGGCAGTACAGGCTGAATGCACCATTACGGCTGCCTAGGATTTATAAAGTGCAAACATATTCTTTTGTGCGATACAAGAAAATGCCTGCACATCAGTTCCCGGGTTGCATAAGAAGATGAGCAATGACAAAGCAAAGCAGCGAGAAACCGCAGATGCAGCAATAAAACAAACCTCCTACGGTATCCATAAGCCCCACATAGGGCCTCACACACCATAAGCCCCACATAGGGCCTCACACACCATAAGCCCCACATAGGGCCTGACGCACCATAAGCCCCACATAGGGCCTCACACACCATAAGCCCCACATAGGGCCTCACACACCATAAGCCCCACATAGGGCCTCACGCACCATAAGCCCCACATAGGGCCTCACACACCATAAGCCCCACATAGGGCCTGACACCATAAGCCCCACATAGGGCCTCACACACCATAAGCCCCACATAGGGCCTCACACACCATAAGCCCCACATAGGGCCTCACACACCATAAGCCCCACATAGGGCCTCACACACCATAAGCCCCACATAGGGCCTCACACACCATAAGCCCCACATAGGGCCTGACACACCATAAGCCCCACATAGGGCCTGACACCATAAGCCCCACATAGGGCCTCACACACCATAAGCCCCACATAGGGCCTCACACACCATAAGCCCCACATAGGGCCTCACACACCATAAGCCCCACATAGGGCCTGACGCACCATAAGCCCCACATAGGGCCTGACGCACCATAAGCCCCACATAGGGCCTGACGCACCATAAGCCCCACATAGGGCCTGACGCACCATAAGCCCCACATAGGGCCTCACACACCATAAGCCCCACATAGGGCCTCACACACCATAAGCCCCACATAGGGCCTCACACATCATAAGCCCCACATAGGGCCTCACACACCATAAGCCCCACATAGGGCCTCACACATGGAGGCACCTGCTTGCAATAGTATATTTGTATGTGTGGCCTGATATAGCTTAAACCCTTTCACTGATCGCACGCTTACCGGTGATATGGGGCCACTCACACGTCCATGGTTTTCACTGGTCGCACTCTTACCGGTGATATGGGGCCACTCACACGTCCATGGTTTTCACTGGTCGCACTCTTACCGGTGATATGGGGCCACTCACACGTCCATGGTTTTCACTGGTCGCACTCTTACCGGTGATATGGGGCCACTCACACGTCCATGGTTTTCACTGGTCGCACTCTTACCGGTGATATGGGGCCACTCACACGTCCATGGTTTTCACTGATCACATTCTTACCGGTGATATGGGGCCACTCACACGTCCATGTTTTTCACTGATTGCACTCTTACCGGTGATATGGGGCCACTCACACGTCCATGGTTTTCACTGATCGCACGTTTACCGATGATATGGGGCCATTCACACGGCCATGGTTTTCACTGATCGCACTCTTACCGATGATATGGGGCCATTCACACGGCCATGGTTTTCACTGGTCGCACTCTTACCGATGATATGGGGCCATTCACACGTCCATGGTTTTCACTGATCGCACTTTTACCGATGATATGGGGCCATTCACACGGCCATGGTTTTCACTGATCGCACTCTTACCGATGATATGGGGCCATTCACACGGCCATGGTTTTCACTGATCGCACTCTTACCGATGATATGGGGCCATTCACACGGCCATGGTTTTCACTGATCGCACTCTTACCGATGATGTGGGGCCATTCACACGGCCATGGTTTTCACTGATTGCACTCTTACCGGTGATATGGGGCCAGTCACACGTCAATGGGATTTCACTGGTCGCACTCTTACCGGTGATATGGGGCCATTCACACGTCTGGGATTTTTCGCTAACAGATCAGTGTGCAAAAAATTGCGTTTTCGTGTCCAATTTTCATCCGATTGTCTAGCCAATGGGTCAATTAAATTTTTATTTATTTTTTTTACAATTTTTTTCCACATACAAGAAAATTGGATGACACTCGTACCACACTCTGATTAGAAAAATCGGTCCCCTTGTACATAGAAAAATCGGAATGAGCCTCAACCCTGTGATAACTGATCACTCTGCCGACACATTTAACCCAGAATTTTTTTTGCTCTCTGCACCACCTGTCTAGAATGTATGCATTGCTCTGCTCATCCTGAGCTGTCTGGTTCATGACTAGACATAGACTGACGGCACTCCCAAAACAGCAATGTGAAAAGGTACATAGCTGAACATGACAAAAAAAGACAGTTGCACTCTGAAATGCTAAAGCATGAAAACCATGAATGTGAAAATGTAGATATGCATTACTGCTAAAGGAAATCTGGGAAAAATTGAGATATTTAGCATACAAAAATGGTCATTTTAATATCTTCCCAGTAGCCACGTCAAGGTATACCTCATATACTGGGAAACATATGAGGTATGCCTTGACGTGGCTACTGGGCAGATATTTAGCATACAAAAATGGCCATTTTAATATCTGCCTAGTAGCCACGTCAAGGCATACCTCATATGTTTCCCAGTATATGAGGTATACCTTGACGTGGCTACTGGGAAGATATTAAAATGACCATTTTTGTATGCTAAATATCTCAATTTTTCCCAGATTTCCTTTAGCAGTAATGCATATCTACATTTTCACATTCATGGTACACCTCATATACTGGGAACCATATGAGGTATGCCTTGACGTGACTACTGGGCAGATATTTAGCATACAAAAATGGCCATTTTAATATCTGCCCAGTAGCCACGTCAAGGCATATCTCATATATGATTCTCAGTATATGAGCTATTCCTTGACGTGGCTACTGGGCAGATATTAAAATGGTCATTTTTGTATGCTAAATAGCTCAATTTTTTTCTTTTCAGATTTCCTTTAGCAGTAATGCATGTGTGTACTCTTACATTCATAGTTTTCATGCTTCAGTATTACAGAGTGCAACTCTGCCATACTGAGTGACCCCATATATCAGACCACCGTAATCACTGCCATCATATGTTACCCACCAGCACCTTGTGTAAGGAGTCAATATAATTCATAAACAGTTGGGCACTAAATGCACAGAATGAATGATCGATCGTCAATTTCTTTTTTATATTTTTTTTTCTTATTTTATTTTTTATGTTGCTGTTCTCATCATATATTACTATGTCATTTATATGCACTGTATTATTTTGCATAAACAGCTGATGGCCATTGTGATAATGGATGGTTAGTCACAGCCCAGACTCGTCTGTCTTCATTTTAATCATTGGCTGTTGGTTAGTAAATTACTTAGCAATGTGAATGGTATTTGGAGGAATGTGCACATGTAAAACAAGGCTGCTGTGGATAGAGCAGTGTGCACATAACGTCCTCAGTGCCGGATCTGGAGCCCAGGCCGTGCCACAGCAGCGCCACGTCTGTAGGTACTTTGCGGAGGGTCACCATGAAGCTCGGGGGCGGACCGGCTGACAGTCAGGATGGTAATTATTACTTGTTTTATGCACAAGAACCTGTTGCTGGTTTCTATATATCACTGACAGTTGTTTGACAGCACTTTTTTTTTGCTATTTTACTAAACTGAAATGAGGAACCCTGTAAATAAAGGAAGTCAGGATGGCACAAGAGTCACTACTGTGTCCTCCTTCTGTTTTCTAAACGTTCTGCCCTAAAATAGAAGAGGGCATCGGTCAATGTGTACTGGGAGGCTGCACCAGAAAGCCCCACTCCAGAGTTTTGTTTTTATTGCACCTCGTTAAGCACTTTATTGCCCTCTATTTTATACTTGTCTTCCCCATCTTTAGCTTTGCTCCTGACTGTCTCCAGAGATTTGTCACCTGCCAGCAGCTCCAGTGTTTAATGGAGGGCATCGGAGGTCACAACTCAATAAGAGTCTATGGGAGCCTCATTCTGTCTCTCATAGAGTGACATTGAGAGATTGTGATGTAACTTCTGACTTCCGGCCAGACAGAATTTGGTCACAGGATGGCGCCACGGGACTGGAGCAGTGCTTAAAAAAAAAAAAAAAGATTAAAGGGAACCTGTCAGGTGCAATATGCACCCAGAACCTCGGGCAGTTCTGGGTATATATTGCTAATCCCTTCCTAACTCTTCCTGTATCTAGTAGCATAGATAAAGCAACCTTTCGAAAAAGCATTTCTAAAGATCCTTTATGATATGCTAATGAGCGCAGGGACTAGCCGCAAGGGCGTTATATCCTCCGACTAGTCCGCCCTGTTAGCATGCCAACAGGGGTGTACTAACATGCTAATCAATGCCCATTGCCCAGTGTCATCAGCGGTGACACACATACCTGCGTCCGTTTTCACCGCTTCAGAACGCCAGGTTGGTCAGCGTGGATGATCAGAAGTCGCGGCATTTCCGGTCATGAGCACTATGAAGCCGGGTGTAAACGTCCCAGCTTCAGAGAGTTCTAGTGTCCCATTGGGTCATACAAGGTACGCCATCTTAGAGTCGACTGTTGTCAGAACTTTGACCTCCAGAGCATCGTCTAGTACACAAATGGACCAGAACAACCTGTTTTACAGTCTAAAAGTGAAATACAATGTCTGCCTTTGCCTAATAATACATTGTGAGTGTAACAAGTTCTTCCGGACACCTTTTAATTGACATTTCAAGTTTACTTCCAATCCAGCAATGAGAGTGCAGAGAAGCTGCTACTGTCTGCTGTTAGGTTCCATATAAATAAATAAATATATATATATATATATATATATATATAAAATAAATATATAAATTATATATACCGTATATATGTGTGTGTGTGCGTGTATATATATATATATATATATATATATATATATAATATATATATATATATATTAAAATAAAAATCCGAGCTTCAGAATTGTGTTGGGAGCGGAGCTGTTCTAGATCTATGGCTTGTGTAATTCTGGCCACCAGGCTTGTTGCCCGTGCCGGGGGTCAGACCCTTTCCAGTCTCATTTTGGTGACCTAAGTTGTGAAACCGTAACTTCTCATTTTAATCATTTTTTCATGTACCGCAGCTGCGGTAGGAGGCCATGCTGTGAGTGGGAGACACTACTGAATCCCGCTTTACATGGGATACCAAGAAGTGTGGGGGAAGGGAGGTGACAGTCTAGTGACATATCTGGTTCTAGCTGTCGCTTTTTGGATCCACCCCTCCTTATTAAGTGTTAATTAGCAAACTCCTTCAGCATTACGTCTGGCAACAAAGGCTCAGAAGAAGCTACGCAGATGAAAGATCCTACAAAAGTGACGGCTAATAGCGTAGATCAGGGGGAAACTGTCATCTACTCCAGGATCCGGGTTTTGGTCCAGGGGACTAGAGAGAAGCATCTCAGGGTGTCCATGTTATGCTTGCAGGGCGACGACTGTGTTAGTGACTCCACTGGACCAAAGATGCCGTTCACTTGCATGGCGGAGTGAACTGAACCGACCACCGAGTCATCACTACCACCACCAGAGGTAGCAGCGGGTACACATGCTGGTAAGCAGCCGGCAGAGGACAGCCCCGGGAGATCTGCGGTACCCCGGTAGATGGTGCAATAGACACAATAAAGTCTCTGATCGTAATGACAGCAGGCATAGTCTTGGATCCGTCGGAAGGATAGAGCAGGAACCGGTGTGGATACTTGCAGTGGTGGGTGTTCTGGTAGCCGGCCAGCGAGGATGGTAGCGGCAGCAGTAGGTCAGCACACAGCACAGCACTGATATGTAGAAAAGTGTCAGCAGCAGCACAATGGGACCTGAAAACTAGCAACGTTGGGAACTTGTTGCCCAGGCACTTCCCTTAAGGGGAAGGTGCCTTAAATACCTGAAAACTCTCAACTGACCTGAGAGGCACTTCCTGGTCAGGGTGTGCTGGCCCTTTAAGAAAAGGATCGTGGCAGCGTGTGCACCCATCGGGCAGTACCAAGAAGCCAGTGAGGTGTACACCGGCTCTGGGAGACAACAACATGGATTGGGGACGGCCGGGCAGGTGAAAGATCTGATGCCCCACCAGGGGAAGGGGGCAGGGCAGTGCGGGGACGTTGGTATGGGCATTACAGTCCAAAGGATGGAGGACCCTGGACTTGGTTTTTCATTTTTCTGCAGTGCCTCCACAGGGCAAATGAAGTATTACATTTCTCATTGAAATCAGTGCACTGTACAAGTAATGAGTGGATATGTCGGGTCCTCCAAATTTAAAAACGCTCTTTATGGTCCCGCTCCTCTCCTACTGATAGATGAAGTTTGGCGTAGGGGATCTCCCTCTATAACTCCCAGTTCCCTAACATGGTATTCAGAATGATTTTTTTCTTGTAAACCAGACATCCTCTTTCGCTTATAAAATCAATCTTCCAATGGAGCCTCTCTTAAACAAATTTAGAAATTGACCTCTAGTTCAAGTGCTTCTTCTCTAAAAGCCCAAACTAGAACAATATCGTGTTCCTCAGAGTGACACATGAAAGAAAAACAGGAAACTGTAACATGTCCTTAAATAAACAATATACCACATCTTCCAGGCGTAAAATGCTCTTATTATCTGGGCTATTCTTGGTGGACGAGGTAGTAGTATAATAGTATGTAAGCTAATGCAGAAGGTGTAGATGATTTGCATCGTGCACTTTGATTTTTTTAATGCTCTTTTGTATTCTTTTGACTGTTTTAGTGTGCTTTAAATAAAAATGCTGAGCAAAACGAATGCATTGTGTAATGCCAGGTGCAGGCTCTGCCGCTGCATGACACAGACATCATGACTTTGGTGTTATTGGAATCCTGATGTTGTCGCACACCTCCCCCGCATCCCTGCACGAGGAGTAATAAAGTTTTGTCTTAAATGTAAAAAGTGATCAGGAGATGCTTTACTCTCCGACATGACAGGGGAGCTGACATTCTCCTTATAAACTTCCCATACAAGACAGATCCTCTACAGTTAGGTCCAGAAATGTATGTTTTGTACCAATAAAAGCCAAGTTTATATATAAATAATATACATGTCCCCCTCCTGGTATACAGTTAGGTCCAGAAATATTTGGACAGTGACACAATTTTCGCGAGTTGAGCTCTGCATGCCACCACATTGGATTTGAAATTAAACCTCTACAACAGAATTCAAGTGCAGATTGTAACGTTTAATTTGAAGGTTTGAACAAAAATATCTGATAGAAATTGTAGGAATTGTCACATTTCTTTACAAACACTCCACATTTTAGGAGGTCAAAAGTAATTGGACAAATAAACCAAACCCAAACAAAATATTTTTATTTTCAATATTTTGTTGCGAATCCTTTGGAGGCAATCACTGCCTTAAGTCTGGAACCCATGGACATCACCAAACGCTGGGTTTCCTCCTTCTTAATGCTTTGCCAGGCCTTTACAGCCGCAGCCTTCAGGTCTTGCTTGTTTGTGGGTCTTTCCGTCTTAAGTCTGGATTTGAGCAAGTGAAATACATGCTCAATTGGGTTAAGATCTGGTGATTGACTTGGCCATTGCAGAATGTTCCACTTTTTTGCACTCATGAACTCCTGGGTAGCTTTGGCTGTATGCTTGGGGTCATTGTCCATCTGTACTATGAAGCGCCGTCCGATCAACTTTGCGGCATTTGGCTGAATCTGGGCTGAAAGTATATCCCGGTACACTTCAGAATTCATCCGGCTACTCTTGTCTGCTGTTATGTCATCAATAAACACAAGTGACCCAGTGCCATTGAAAGCCATGCATGCCCATGCCATCACGTTGCCTCCACCATGTTTTACAGAGGATGTGGTGTGCCTTGGATCATGTGCCGTTCCCTTTCTTCTCCAAACTTTTTCTTCCCATCATTCTGGTACAGGTTGATCTTTGTCTCATCTGTCCATAGAATACTTTTCCAGAACTGAGCTGGCTTCATGAGGTGTCTTTCAGCAAATTTAACTCTGGCCTGTCTATTTTTGGAATTGATGAATGGTTTGCATCTAGATGTGAACCCTTTGTATTTACTTTCATGGAGTCTTCTCTTTACTGTTGACTTAGAGACAGATACACCTACTTCACTGAGAGTGTTCTGGACTTCAGTTGATGTTGTGAACGGGTTCTTCTTCACCAAAGAAAGTATGCGGCGATCATCCACCACTGTTGTCATCCGTGGACGCCCAGGCCTTTTTGAGTTCCCAAGCTCACCAGTCAATTCCTTTTTTCTCAGAATGTACCCGACTGTTGATTTTGCTACTCCAAGCATGTCTGCTATCTCTCTGATGGATTTTTTCTTTTTTTTCAGCCTCAGGATGTTCTGCTTCACCTCAATTGAGAGTTCCTTAGACCGCATGTTGTCTGGTCACAGCAACAGCTTCCAAATGCAAAACCACACACCTGTAATCAACCCCAGACCTTTTAACTACTTCATTGATTACAGGTTAACGAGGGAGACGCCTTCAGAGTTAATTGCAGCCCTTAGAGTCCCTTGTCCAATTACTTTTGGTCCCTTTAAAAAGAGGAGGCTATGCATTACAGAGCTATGATTCCTAAACCCTTTCTCCGATTTGGATGTGAAAACTCTCATATTGCAGCTGGGAGTGTGCACTTTCAGCCCATATTATATATATAATTGTATTTCTGAACATGTTTTTGTAAACAGCTAAAATAACAAAACTTGTGTCACTGTCCAGATATTTCTGGACCTAACTGTATATACCAGGATGACAACATACACACATATATACTGTATATAATATATGTGTGATATATATATATATATATATATATATATATATATATATATATATATTAGGAGGGGCCCAGGAAGGAGACAGACAGAAACCAGGATGGGGACATATATACCAGAATGTGCTCAGTAGGGGGATATATGTCCCCATCCTGATTTCTGTCCCCTTCCTGGCATACATGTCCTCCTCATGGTATATATGTCCCCTTCCTGGGCCCCACCTAGTATATTTGTCTGCCGCAAAAAGAAAACAAAACATTTTACTCACCCTGCCTGGCTCCCACGTTCCGGGGCATCCTCTCTGAGCCACGATGCATTTTAGCTAAATGTGCGCCTTCCAATGCACATCCAACTAAAGCAAGGCAGGGACTGGGGTCAGCAGAGCCTCCCCTTCACCATCCCCGGCGATAGTCCCACTCCTGTCTTCAGCTCACGGAGGGCTTAACTTTCACTGCCAGCTGCACGCGTCCTTTCCACCCCTGCGTTGCCTGCAGCAGTGTGATGAGGTTGCAGAGTGATGACATTATCATCTCTGGAGAACGCTGGGCCATGGGATGGCATGCCGGTGCCCTGCTCTGCTCCATTGGCCTTACCTCCATTACATGGCTAACTTGGATGTGATGCATCTTTGCATGCAAATTAGCCAGTGTAGTGGCCGAAACGACATGGCCAAACCCCATCTGCTGCTGCTGCGACTGGGCTTAGGTGAAGAGGGGGGGGGGGCCCGGCCCGGGGCTCAATAAAGCTAAGTGATTACCCCTAGCCCTGCCGGCCCCCCTTCTTTCCCGGGCCCCAAACACCAGTCATGGTTGTCATGCTCTGATGGCAACCCAAAAAGGAGTTATCAATGGAAGAGAAACAGACCATCATTAGTGTGGAGTAAAAAAATAAATCCATCAGCGATATCATAGAAATGTCAGGAGCCGCCAAATCAACAGTTTCATGTAAAAAAAAAAAAAAAAATAACTAAAAAAATAAAATTAAATAAATAAATATCACTAGCTCTTGACTTTACGATCTCTACCTCCGGCTGAATTTTTAAAGAAAAAGATGGCACTGGAGAGCTTAGGAACTCAAAAAGGCCTGGAGGTCGGCAGAAGACAACAGACGTGGAGGATCGCAGAGTTCTGTCCATGGTGAAGAAAAACTCCTTCACGACATCCACCCAAGTGAAGAAGACTCTCCAGGGAGTAGATGTTTCAGTATCTATCATAGACTTCATGAGAGCAAATAGAGGGCTCACCAAAAGGTGCAAACTATTAAGTAGTCTAAAAAAGAGAAAGGCCAGATTAGACTTTAAAAAAAAAAAAAAAAAATCTATAGAATCCACCTAGTTCTAGAAAAGCAGTAGAGGACAGATGAAATGAAGATCAACCTATACCAGAACGATGGGTACAGGTTGATTAGTTAGGCCCCTTTTAATTAAATTTGCAAATCTACATTTCATTTGTGTCTCAGTTGTTTCATTTTAAATTAAAAAAAAATAAATATATATATATTATAGCGGCATCCAGAGCTGAAGTCATAAAGATTTGGTCACTGTACACATTTTTGTGGACCTAACTTTATACACTACACCACACAGGAGAATTGACAGATCCTCTATATACTGCACCAGACAGGAGTGCATATACTACATAAAGCTTTTTTTTAAGTGCATTGTCTAATTCCTATATCTTAGGCCTGATGGGGCTGGTGAATATACTTTGAAAATCCAGGTCAGAATTGCTGCGTAATCCTGATATTATGATCAGCAGTTCATTATTCCTGCTGCAGAATAAATACATTCTGACTCTTGAGTTATTTTAATCTCTGATCTGTCAGCTGCAGATTGCACTAATCAGCCAGAACTCAGCAGTGAGGAGGGACACTGAGGAGCCATCTGTCAGGCATGGTGAGGATTGAGACTCCAAAGGAGCAGAAGGTAGGAAACTGAGGAGGTGTCAACCAGGCTAGGTAGGTGAAAATTTAGCAGCAACAGGGAGGAGGGACTCTGAGGAACTACCTAAGCTAGGTTGGCAGGGAGGACGGACTCTGAAGATTCACTTATCAGGCTAGGATGGTTAAGATTCAGTAGCAGGGAGGAGGGACTCTGAGGAGCTAGGTTGGCAGGGAGGAGGGAATCTGAGGATTCACTTATCAGGCTAGGATGGTTGAGATTTGGCAGCAGGGAGGAGGGACTCTGAGGAGATAGGTTGGCAGGGAGGACGGACTCTGAGGAGCTAGGTTGGCAGGGAGGATGGACTCTGAGGAGCTAGGTTGGCGAGGAGGAGGGACTATGAGGATTCACTTATCAGGCTAGGATGGTTAAGATTTGGCAGCAGGGAGGAGGGACTCTGAGGAGATAGGTTGGCAGGGAGGACGGACTCTGAGGAGCTAGGTTGGCAGGGAGGACGGACTCTGAGGAGCTAGGTTGGCAGGGAGGATGGACTCTGAGGAGCTAGGTTGGCAGGGAGGAGGGACTCTGAAGATTCACTTATCAGGCTAGGATGGTTGAGATTTGGCAGCAGGGAGGAGGGACTCTGAGGATCTACTTATCAGGCTAAGATGGCAGAGATTCTGCAGCAGGGAGGAGGGACTCTGAGGATCTACTTATCAGGCTAAGATGGCAGAGATTGCAGCAGGGAGGAGGGACTCTGAGGAGCTAGGTTGGCAGGGAGGAGGGACTCTGAGGAGCTAGGTTGGCGAGGAGGAGGGACTATGAAGATTCACTTATCAGGCTAGGATGGTTGAGATTTGGCAGCAGGGAGGAGGGACTCTGAGGATCTACTTATCAGGCTAAGATGGCAGAGATTCTGCAGCAGGGAGGAGGGACTCTGAGGATCTACTTATCAGGCTAAGATGGCAGAGATTCTGCAGCAGGGAGGAGGGACTCTGAGGATCTACTTATCAGGCTAAGATGGCAGAGATTGCAGCAGGGAGGAGGGACTCTGAGGAGCTAGGTTGGCAGGGAGGAGGGACTCTGAAGATTCACTTATCAGGCTAGGATGGTTGAGATTTGGCAGCAGGGAGGAGGGACTCTGAGGATCTACTTATCAGGCTAAGATGGCAGAGATTCTGCAGCAGGGAGGAGGGACTCTGAGGATCTACTTATCAGGCTAAGATGGCAGAGATTGCAGCAGGGAGGAGGGACTCTGAGGAGCTAGGTTGGCAGGGAGGAGGGACTCTGAGGAGCTAGGTTGGCGAGGAGGAGGGACTATGAGGATTCACTTATCAGGCTAGGATGGTTAAGATTTGGCAGCAGGGAGGAGGGACTCTGAGGAGATAGGTTGGCAGGGAGGACGGACTCTGAGGAGCTAGGTTGGCAGGGAGGACGGACTCTGAGGAGCTAGGTTGGCAGGGAGGATGGACTCTGAGGAGCTAGGTTGGCAGGGAGGAGGGACTCTGAAGATTCACTTATCAGGCTAGGATGGTTGAGATTTGGCAGCAGGGAGGAGGGACTCTGAGGATCTACTTATCAGGCTAAGATGGCAGAGATTCTGCAGCAGGGAGGAGGGACTCTGAGGATCTACTTATCAGGCTAAGATGGCAGAGATTGCAGCAGGGAGGAGGGACTCTGAGGAGCTAGGTTGGCAGGGAGGAGGGACTCTGAAGATTCACTTATCAGGCTAGGATGGTTGAGATTTGGCAGCAGGGAGGAGGGACTCTGAGGATCTACTTATCAGGCTAAGATGGCAGAGATTCTGCAGCAGGGAGGAGGGACTCTGAGGATCTACTTATCAGGCTAAGATGGCAGAGATTCTGCAGCAGGGAGGAGGGACTCTGAGGATCTACTTATCAGGCTAAGATGGCAGAGATTGCAGCAGGGAGGAGGGACTCTGAGGAGCTAGGTTGGCAGGGAGGAGGGACTCTGAAGATTCACTTATCAGGCTAGGATGGTTGAGATTTGGCAGCAGGGAGGAGGGACTCTGAGGATCTACTTATCAGGCTAAGATGGCAGAGATTCTGCAGCAGGGAGGAGGGACTCTGAGGATCTACTTATCAGGCTAAGATGGCAGAGATTGCAGCAGGGAGGAGGGACTCTGAGGAGCTAGGTTGGCAGGGAGGAGGGACTCTGAGGAGCTAGGTTGGCGAGGAGGAGGGACTATGAAGATTCACTTATCAGGCTAGGATGGTTGAGATTTGGCAGCAGGGAGGAGGGACTCTGAGGATCTACTTATCAGGCTAAGAGGGCAGAGATTCTGCAGCAGGAAGGAGGGACTCTGCGGAGCTTATCAGGCTAGGGTGGCAGAGGATGTTACACATTCATAAAGAAATAAACAGCTATTCTGATATGGATTTTCAAAGTAAGTTCACTAGCCTCATCAGGTGTACGATATGTATATAGTAATGTACGCTGTGTATTGTAGACAGATCCACTGTAATCTTTTGCAGTCTCACAAATTGACTGTGGGACTGATCTTTTTTTCACATCTTGGTGGTGTGAACTTTGGCAGCCAAAAAATGAATTAGTAGCTGTGGTTTTCCTGTAATTTGTGGTAACAAACACATTATATTCCACCACATGAAGGACATCCAAGAACTGCAAACAAGCACTGTTGAACTTCTATGTGAACTTCATGTTTGTACAGTTAGTTTCTCCACGGTGGCTCACAAAAGGTTCAAACCTGACCAAAAAGTCATCCCCACAATTTCAAAGCAAGCCTAATATACTCTAGAAACTTATTTATTACTCGTGAACAAGTTTATTTTTGCTCAATAACCAGGTTTCTCTCTCCTCTGTCCTTCAATACGAATGTTCCATTTGGTGGAGGGACGCTGCGGTCAGACCTGATGCAATGTGCTGCGCCTCCTGGCTATTCTGCTGCGCCTCCTGGCCATTCTGCTGCGCCTCCTGGCCATTCTGCATTCTAGCATTTTTCATGCTGTAATGCTTCTGGTTTTCATTTACTTGCGCGGTTTGCATATTTTGTTCTCAGTCATGACCCAACCACTTTTGATCTTTGGATCTGTCAGAAGCCATGACGTTCTGCCGTAGGATTTCCAGAAACAATTTGGAATTTATTTGTGCCTCAGTGATTGCGAGCGGTCAAAAGTCCGAGTCCTCGGAGAGAACCTTGCTCCCTACATCTGGGATGAGGTCTTTGTGTTGATTAAGCAGCGTCTGTGTTCTCCTGGCATAAACTTGTGCACATTAACAGTAAAGTTTATCTTTCTTGTATCCGTTCACAGAATATTGTCTTAGTCGTGCTTTGAACCGTGCAGGTGGTCTCACGTAAACCTGAACTATGGTAACCTACTATGATGGTCACCTTTTTTTGAGTCCTTTTTTCTTTTTCACTATTTTATTTTTTTTTTTTATTTTTGGTTGACCACAGCTCATATTTTCCGATGAATAACTAAAGAGTTTGATCAGATAAACTAAATTGTTGTTAGAAGTGTTTAAAGTTGTTAGTTACTTGCGACGAGCGAGCACAACATGCTCACTACCGTGCCCGGTACTTGTAATTAGTGATGAGCGGGCACTACCATGCTCAGGTGCTCAGTACTGGTAACTAGTGATGAGTGGGCACTACCATGCCCAATACTCGTAACTAGTGATGAGCCGGCACTACCATGCTCAGGTGCTCAGTACTGGTAACTAGTGATGAGTGGGCACTACCATGCTCGGGTGCTCAGTACTGGTAACTAGTGATGAGTGGGCACTACCATGCTCGGGTGCTCAGTATTGGTAACTAGTGATGAGTGAGCACTACCATGCCCAATACTCGTAACTAGTGATGAGCAGGCACTACCATGCTCAGGTGCTCAGTACTGGTAACTAGTGATGAGTGGGCACTACCATGCTCGGGTGCTCAGTACTGATAACTAGTGATGAGTGAGCACTACCATGCCCGATACTCGTAACTAGTGATGAGCAGGCACTACCATGCTCGGGTGCTCAGTACTGGTAACTAGTGATGAGTGAGCACTACCATGCCCGATACTCGTAACTAGTGATGAGTGGGCACTACCGTGCTCAGGTGCTTAGTACTCGTAACTAGTGATGAGCGGGCACTACCATGCTCAGGTGCTCAGTACTGGTAACTAGTGATGAGCGGGCACTACCATGCTCAGGTGCTCAGTACTGGTAACTAGTGATGAGTGAGCACTACCATGCTCGGGTGCTCAGTACTCGTAACTAGTGATGAGTGCGCACTACCATGCTCAGGTGCTCAGTATTCATAACTAGTGATGAGTGAGCACTACCATGCTCAGGTGCTCAGTACTCGTAACTAGTGATGAGCGGGCACTACCATGCTCAGGTGCTCAGTATTCATAACTAGTGATGAGTGAGCACTACCATGCTCAGGTGCTCTGTACTCGTAACTAGTGAGGAGCGGGCACTACCATGCTCAGGTGCTCAGTACTCGTAACTAGTGATGAGCGGGCACTACCATGCTCAGGTGCTCAGTATTCATAACTAGTGATGAGTGAGCACTACCATGCTCAGGTGCTCTGTACTCGTAACTAGTGAGGAGCGGGCACTACCATGCTCAGGTGCTCAGTATTCATAACTAGTGATGAGTGAGCACTACCATGCTCGTGTGCTCAGTACTCGCAACTAGTGATGAGAGGGCACTACCATGCTCGGGTGCTCAGTACTGGTAACTAGTGATGAGCGGGCACTACCATGCTCGGGTGCTCGGTACTCGTAACTAGTGATGAGTGAGCACTACCATGCTCAGGTGCTCAGTATTCATAACTAGTGATGAGTGAGCACTACCATGCTTGGGTGCTAGGTACTCGTAACTAGTGATGAGTGGGCACTACCATGCTCGAGTGCTCAGTACTCGCAACTAGTGATGAGAGGGCACTACCATGCTCGGGTGCTCAGTACTGGTAACTAGTGATGAGCGGGCACTACCATGCTCGGGTGCTCGGTACTCGTAACTAGTGATGAGTGAGCACTACCATGCTCAGGTGCTCAGTATTCATAACTAGTGATGAGTGAGCACTACCATGCTCGTGTGCTCAGTAGTCGCAACTAGTGATGAGAGGGCACTACCATGCTCGTGTGCTCAGTACTGGTAACTAGTGATGAGCGGGCACTACCATGCTCGGGTGCTCTGTACTGGTAACTAGTGATGAGCGAGCACTACCATGCTCAGGTGCTCAGTACTTGTAACTAGTGATGAGCAGGCACTACCATGCTCGGGTGCTCAGTACTCGTAACTAGTGATGAGTGAGCACTACCATGCTCGGGTGCTCTGTACTCGTAACTAGTGATGAGCGGGCACTACCATGCTCAGGTGCTCAGTACTGGTAACTAGTGATGAGCGGGCACTACCATGCTCGGGTGCTCTGTACTGGTAACTAGTGATGAGTGAGCACTACCATGCTCAGGTGCTCAGTACTCGTAACTAGTGATGAGCGGGCACTACCATGCTCAGGTGCTCAGTACTTGTAACTAGTGATGAGTGAGCACTACCATGCTCGGGTGCTCAGTACTCGTAACTAGTGATGAGTGAGCACTACCATGCTCGGGTGCTCAGTAGTTGTAACTAGTGATGAGTGGGCACTACCATGCTCGGGTGCTCAGTAGTTGTAACTAGGTAGCTGGCAGAGTGCCAGAATCTGTACTCTCCGCAGACCCTGACTCGACCATGAGAGTTGGTGATATTTGTAAAAACCTTCTTGTGGCTAGAGATCATTCTTTAGGTCTATGAAGTGTACAGTGGTTGTCTGACTACAGTTTTTTTTTTTCTTTGAAATATTGAAAATGCTATAAAATAAGACCTAGCACTCTCGCTGCTGCTTCTCCACTGCTCCTCTTCTGACCCTACTCTTCTGTTCCTCCTGCTCCAGCGTTGACATTTGACCTGTCAACATAGACAAGTGACTGCTGCAGCCAATACTTGTCCATAGGAGTGATCTGATTGATGTTGACTTGTCACCGCTACAGCAAGGGATTGGTTCTAATGGTCACATTTCATGTGAAGGCATCATCACTGGAGCAGAAAAAATAGAAACTGGGTGGAAGAAGTGAGGACTCCGAAATCCTCGTAATGGAATTACTTTCTTATATTCTGTTCACAGTGTTCTAAGTAAGTTTTGACAAATGTTAGCTAGCTGGACAACCCAAGGATGGGGGACAATTCCATGAGTCGAACTAAACAGGAACCAAGTCTGATCACCACTCCACAACCAGGTTCTAAAGACTGGGGAAGGTTCCTCCATTGGAACCCTCAAGAATTATCACGTTCTCACCCTCTTGTGGATATGTGATCCTTACTAGGTTGGGTCCATCCCCTAAGGCTATGTGTCCACGCTGCGGAAAATGCGCGGATTTTGCCGCGGATTTCTCGTGGAAAAGCCGCGGATTTCCCGAAAATCTGCAGCTCAGGCACTTCCCAGCCATTTCTATGGCATTTTGGAAACGCTGTGCCCACGCTGCGGATTTTTCGTGCGGATTTTGATCCGGAAAAATCTGCAACATGTCAATTATTGTTGCGGATTTTCATCCGGATTTTGGCTTTAAAATTTGAAAGAAAAAAAAAATCCGCAGCTACATTCTCTCGTGGACACATAGCCTAAGGCGGGCTTTGCATGTTGCGACATCGCAAGCCGATGCTGCGATGCCGCACGCGATAGTCCCCACCCCCGTCGCAGGTACGATATCCTTGTGATAGCTGCCGTAGCGAACATTATCGCTACGGCAGCTTCACATGGACTCACCCGTCCTGCGACCGTCGCTCTGGCCGGCGACCCGCCTCCTTATTAAGGGGGCGGGTCGTGCGGTGTCACAGCGACGTCACACGGCAGGCGGCCAATAGGAGCGGAGGGGCGGAGATGAGCAAGATGTAAACATCCCTCCCACCTCCTTCCTTCCGCATATCCTACGGAAGCCGCGGTGACGCCGGTAGGAGATGTTCCTCGCTCCTGCGACTTCACATACAGCGATGTGTGCTGCCGCAGGAGCGAGGAACAACATCGGACTGTCGCGTCAGCGTAATTATGGATTACGCCGACGCTGCACCGATGATACGATTACGACGCTTTTGCGCTTGTTAATCGTATCATCTAGGCTTTACACACTGCGATGTCGCATGCGATGCCGGAAGTACGTCACTTTCAATTTGACCCCACCGACATCGCACCTGCGATGTCGTAGTGTGCAAAGCCCGCCTTAGTTCTCCAAATCCAGATTATAAACCTTTTAGATATGCCTCATTTTGTGTCTGTATTACATATCGAACACTGGTAAAACATCCATGCATCTTGAGTGTTTCTAAATGATGATGTTCTCCTGAATCCAACATTGTTTCTTTATTGTTCCTGCTCTTCTCCATTCCTGAGATATGGCTGCTATTTCCCTGTACAAAAGGGAGTCTTCTTGAGGATCACACCCCTTTGTCTAACAAGAGTAGATCTACTTACAGGGAAGGGGGGGGCTATATCTCTGGAACAAAATACTAGTCTTCTTGGTCTTCTTGGTCTTCAACTATTTATTGGAGTCTTCTTGAGGTCCATGTCTCCTTGTATAACAAGAGTAGATTTACTTAAGGGGGCTTTACATGCAACGACATCACTAACGAGATGTCGTTGGGGTCACAGAATTCGTGGCGCACATCCGGCCTCGTTAGTGACGTTACTGCGTGTGAAACGTACGAACGACAACTAACGATCAAAATTACTCACCTAATCGTTGATCGTTAACACGTTGTTCGTCGTTCCTGAGGCAGCACACATCGCTACGTGTGACACCCCAGGAACGAGGAACATCTCCTTACTTGCGTCCTCCGGCAACGAGGTGGGCGTGACTTTCTTTCGTCTGCTCTCTGCCCCTCTGCTTCTATTGGACGGCTGCCGTGTGACGTTGCTGTGATGCTGCACAAACCACCCCCTTAGAAAGGAGGCGGTTCGCCGGCCACAGCGACGTCGCTAGGCAGGTATGTGTGACGGGGACTAACTATGTTGTGCGCTACGGGCAGCGATTTGCCCGTGACGCACAAACGACGGGGGCGGGTGCGATCAGCAGCGACATCGCAAGCGATGTCGC
This sequence comes from Anomaloglossus baeobatrachus, assembly GCF_048569485.1. Taxonomy (NCBI): domain Eukaryota; kingdom Metazoa; phylum Chordata; class Amphibia; order Anura; family Aromobatidae; genus Anomaloglossus; species Anomaloglossus baeobatrachus. The sequence goes on along the minus strand of NC_134357.1, from coordinate 40,250,205 downwards.
TATGTGTAAAATGGCCTTTAGGAGGGGGGGGGTGGTAAAATCTGAGGGACAAAAAAACCAATAATGTTAGGAGAATGTAGTCATGACCGGTAACAGGTCATGCTTAAGGCTACTTTACACACTGCGATATCGGTCCCGATATCGCTAGTGTGGGTACCCGCCCCCATCTGTTGCGCGACACGGGCAAATCGCTGCCTGTGCTGCACAACATCGCCCAGAGCCGTCAGGGGCGGTCCGTGCGGCGTCACAGCGACGTCACTGAAGCGTCACTGAACCGCCGCCCAATAGCAGCGGAGGGGCGGAGATGAGCGGGACGTAACATCCCGCCCACCTCCTTCCTTCCGCATAGCGGCCGGGAGGCAGGTAAGGGGAGCTTCCTCGTTCCTGCGGTGTTACACGGAGCGATGTGTGCTGCCGCAGGAACGAGGAACAACTTCGTTACTGCTGCAGTAACGATTTTTAAGAATGGACCCCCATGTCGCCGATTAGCGATTTTGCACGTTTTTGCAACGATGCAAAATCGCTTATCGGTGTCACACGCAACGGCATCGCTAATGCGGCCGGATGTGCGTCACAAATTCCGTGACCCCAACGACTTCGCATTAGCGATGTCGCAGCGTGTAAAGCCCCCTTTAGTCTACTTTCACACATCCGGTTTGCGCACTGCAGCTCAATCCGGCTGTGAAACCTATGCAACGGATGCGGCGAAAACACCGCATCCTTTGCATAAGTTTTTACATGCGGCCCATCCGTTTTTTTCCGGTTGCGGCATGCTACTGAGCATGCGCAGTGGAAGAAACCGCATGCGGCGGCCGGATGCGGTGTTTTCCGCATCGCGCCGCATCTGGCGTCCATAGGCATGCATTGAAAAATGCGCCGCAGCGGCCGGATGCGGCGCGATGCGGTTTTTTTACCAGAGCAAAAAACGTGCCAGGGAACGTTCCATCCGGCCGCAGCATCGGCTAAATCTGCCGCATGCGGCAAAAACCGGACCGAACGCAAGCCCATGCGGCACAATACGGCACTAATGTAAGTCTATGAAAAAAAAAAACCGCACCGGCGGCAAAAAAAAAACGGTTGCGGTTTTACTGCAGAGCGCCGTATTGTGCCGCAGAGCAAAAACCGGATGTGTGAAAGTAGCCTTACCTGGATATAGTAGTCTTCGTGCATTGGGAGTTTGGGGGCCGCACGCTTGGTAGGTCGCTGTAGCCCTTTAAATTACAGAGGCACACACTGATATTAAACAATGTTTCTCGCCTCCATTAAAAATAAGTTAAATATGATGTGTGCAGGGAACAAGCCATGGTTTATGTCAGTTTTATATTCTGTCATTATCTGACAGTCCATTTCAGCTATTTGCTTTTTAGCACATTAATAAGATAGCCAGTAAATAAATATTAATTTCCTGAAAGTGAAGCAGCTGCTACTTATCAGTATTTTCTGGCTATTGCAGCACAGAAAACCCGGAGAAAACAATACACAATATTGTCCGTAATCAGCAACTGAAATTGATATTTTGGTTATTATATAAATTAAAGGTCCCATCTTGGTAAAACTGTCAGGAAAGCAATTATCCAATATGTGATCAGAAATATAGCTATTGCTTTAATCAAAATTTAGTGTTACATTTATTTAGTTTTTAATTGTTTGTTTGTTTGTTTGTTTTTGGGGGTTTCTAAATATCCATTTTAAAAAAATCTTGTAATTTTTACTATAGCCTCTTCTTTGCTTTCTTCACATTGACATTAGCAGTAATAGACCTAACTTATTTCCATAAAGTATAAACTGTGCATGCTATAATCTGAGCAAAGCCCATTCTCAAGGAAGAGGGAGGAGGTGAGTTGTGACAACACAGGAACCACCATTCCCAATAGGTGATATCAGTCATTGCACAAGAAGAGGAGGAGGTGAGCTGTGATTTAATAATAATAATATATTTATTAATTTATATAGGGCTATTAATTCCACAGCGCTTTACATACATTGGCAACACTAGCCCCATTGGGGCTCACAATCTAAATTCCCTATCAGTATGTCTTTGGAGTGTGGAAGGAAACCGGAGAACCCAGAGGAAACCCACGCAAACACGGGGAGAACATACAAACTCCTTGCAGATGTTGTCCTTGGTGGGATTCGAGCCCAGGACTCCAGAGCTGCAAGACTGCAATGCTAACCACTGAGCCACCGTGCCGCCCACATCTATTGTGAATGGTGGATACTGTGTATCTACTGTATATAGAGGTGTTATTAGTCATTGTACAGGAGGAGGAAGTGAGTTGTGATGTCACCTATTGTGGATCCTGTTATCTACTGTATAATGAGGTCATATCAGGTATTGTACATAAGGAGGTGAGCTGTGACATCACCTATTGTGAATGGTGGATCCTGTGTATCTACTGTATATAGAAGGGTTTTCAGTCATTGTATAGGAGGAGGTGAGCTGTGACATCAACTATTGTGAATGATGAATCCTGTGTATCGTATATAGAGGTGTTATTAGTCATTCTACAGGAGGAGGAGGTGAGCTGTGACATCACCCATTGTGAATGTTTAATCCTGTGTTATCAGCCATTGTGCAGGAGGAGGAGGTGACCTTTGATATCACCTATAGTGAATGGTGAATTGTGTTTAACTATCATATACAGTACAGACCAAAAGTTTGGACACACCTTCTCATTCAAAGAGTTTTCTTTATTTTCAGGACTCTGAAAATTGTAGATTCACATTGAAGGCATCAAAACTATGAATGAAAACATGAAGAATGAAATACTTTACAAAAGTCTGAAACAACTGAAAATATGTCTTAAAACACAAAAAAACTGAGCTGAAACAATGTTCAGTAAACATGCAACATTAAGCATGTGAATTGCAGCCTTAAGACTAGAAAAAAAAAAAAAAAAACCAAAGAGAAAATTGCATGAAAAATACCCTGACTATAAATAAATAAATTGCAAGTGCTTAATAACAGGGTACTTAGTGTATACATTTTTGCAAAAAGGTAAAAAGCTGTCTCACCTCGTCAAGGTGTACCCATCTGAGACAGTCCCTAACCTACTGAAGTTAAAAACATTATCAATACCTGACTTGTGTCATGTCAAACTCCAATATGAATGGTGGCAAGTGGTCAGCTGTGTCCCAGATTAAATACACAGTGAAGTGAGACGCAATTAGTTGTTCAGTCTCAGTATTAGGAGGGCTGCGCCCCCAACTTGCAGAAAAGCAAGATAACAGACAAAAAACACAAAAAAATAAAAAAAAAATGTTATCAGCCATTGTGCAGGAGGAGGAGGTGACCTTTGATATCACCTATAGTGAATGGTGAATTGTGTTTAACTATCATATACAGTACAGACCAAAAGTTTGGACACACCTTCTCATTCAAAGAGTTTTCTTTATTTTCAGGACTCTGAAAATTGTAGATTCACATTGAAGGCATCAAAACTATGAATGAAAACATGTAGAATGAAATACTTTACAAAAGTCTGAAACAACTGAAAATATGTCTTATATTCTAGGTTCTTCAAAGTAGCCACCTTTTGCTTTGATTTCTGCTTTGCGCACTCTTGGCATTCTCTTGATGAGCTTCAAGAGGTAGTCACTGGAAATGGTCTTCCAACAGTCTTGAAGGAGTTCCCAGAGATGCTTAGCACTTGTTGGCCCTTTTGCCTTCACTCTGCGGTCCAGCTCACCCCAAACCATCTCGATTGGGTTCAGGTCTGGTGACTGTGGAGACCAGGGCATCTGGCGTAGCACCCCATCACTCTCCTTCTTAGTCAAATAGCCCTTACACAGCCTGGAGGTGTGTTTTGGGTCATTGTCCTGTTGAAAAATAAATGATGGTCCAACTAAACGCAAACCAGATGGAATAGCACGCCTCTGCAAGATGCTGTGGTAGCCATGCTGGTTCAGTATGCCTTCAATTTTGAATAAATCCCCAACAGTGTCACCAGCAAAGCACCCCCACACCATCACACCTCCTCCTCCATGCTTCACGGTGGGAACCAGCCATGTAGAGTCCATCCGTTCACCTTTTCTACAAAGACACGGTGGTTGGATCCAAAGATCTCAAATTTGGACTCACCAGACCAAAGCACAGATTTCCACTGGTCTAATGTCCATTCCTTGTGTTCTTTAGCCCAAACAAGTCTCTTCTGCTTGTTGCCTGTCCTTAGCAGTGGTTTCGTAGCAGCTATTTTACCATGAAGGCTGCTGCACAAAGTCTCCTCTTAACAGTTGTTCTAGAGATGAGAAGGTGTGTCCAAACTTTTGGTCTGTACTGTATAAAGGTGTTTTATATGTCATTGTAATCTTATCTGTGATGATAATGAGACTGATGAAAAGTCATCTGTGCAGAACCAGAGCTAAAAGTCTAATTGTGGAAGATGATGGTGTCAGTCAGTGTGAAACGTGCGTCCGTTGGCCTCCATTGAAGATGATTTAAAAAATTCCAGCAGCGTTGGGTAATAACAGATGAGAATATTGCATTTTGTTCTGTTTTATAACTAATGTGAATAAAACCCCAAACTCTCCTTATGCTGCAGCTGTCAGTTTGGTTTGTCATCACCATGTTTGATTTATTACAAAATCCCAAATATATAAATCATGTCCTGGGGCGCGGTAATTTTGCCTTTTAGTTAATTTTTGTTTGGTTTTTCTGTTGTCTTGGAATGAGCCGTTCTCCCTTTGGAGAATCATCTGGTCGCCATATCCTATCCCTGGATCTCATTATAGGACTGTAACTCAATTTCTCACGTAGAAACAATTTCATGGAGTCATTTGACGTGGGGGATAATTACATTTTGTACATGTGAATTATGCAATTTTACAACACATGGATTGCAAAAAGTGTCGTTCACCCCCGGTGAAATCTTTGGCTAGCGCTTGCCGAATCCTAATCATGTGGAATGTACATGTAGCGCCCCGGGGTCGAGGGGGTTAACCTGTCCCGTCGCCGGGCCGGTGGTGCAGATCCTCTGCGTCGTCATGGGGTGGCCTGACCCAGTTTCGTGACCCCCCCTAGGCGTACAGAGAGGAGTGTGGTAGGGAGGAAAGTCTTTAGATGATCGTGACGTCACCTTCGGTATGCGGCCAGGTAATGGCCGCCTCTGGTGTCGCTGTCCTCTGGGCCGGATGTCTCTGCAGCTAGGGTAGATTCGCTTCCCGCAGGTGAAGCTAGGCCCCAGGGATAGGATGACAGTGGAACGGAGTGATAGGTTGGGGGTGCAGGGCTGAGGGCGACGACAAGAACCGGACGACATAAGTTGGAATCCCCTTTTACTGGTACCCGGTGAAGTCCAGGAGTTGGTGGCCCGGTCAGCCTGGAAGCAGCAGGGGAGTTTCTATCTGCCCAGTGGGTAGAAGCCTCCTTCTATGCGCAGGTGTAGGTCGCTGTGGCCTGAAGGCGCACAGCATCCCTCTTTCTAAGGCCCCCTTCACACGTCCGTGTCTCCGGTACGTGCTAGGTCCGTGCCCGTATGTACCGGAGACACGGGCACACGTATGCCCATTAAAATCAATGGGTATATGTGCACGCACGTGTTCTGCTAGTAGCCCGTGCCTCCGTGTGGAGCAGACGTGTGCCGTGTGCTCCACACGGATCATGTCCGTGTTTCTCCGGCAGCACGGGCCTGCACACGTACCACACGGATGTAGTGTGGATGCGGGTGCACGTGACACGGGCCGGAGAAACACACGTGGCATTGTAAAAAAATTTAAAAAAACACATACTCACCTCCACCATACCTGCAGTCTCTGCCGCGGCTGTCACCTGCATCCGTCCCCCAGTGAATTTGAACAACACGTCTTCTTCACTGGGGGCCGGAAGCAGCGTCAGCGGGGCGTGGCCTGTGACGGACGCTGTCATTCAGCACCACAGACAGCTCAGGAAGAATCAGGTAAGGTGGGACTTTCCGTTCTCCGTGTGTTATTACGTATAACACACGGTAAACAGGAATGTGCCACAAACACGGCACACGGGGAGCAAAACACCCCTTTTAACACGTATGTGAAAAAAACGGATCATTTTTTTCACGGACGTGTGAAGGGGGCCTAAGTGTGTTTGTGTCCTCCGTCTGACGGGTAGCATGAGCCGGTACTGGGGCCCACTCTGTAGCAGCGACCTTGGGCTCTTTCTTGCCTCTTCGCCTCCGGATTTTAGGTGGGCCAATACTGGACTGTTAGTACCCAGTAGCCTGGGACGCAGGTGTCCAGCTCAATGCGCTCGGTCCTGGAGAGCTGGGTAGCAGCTCTCAGACAGCGACCGTTCTCTTTGCTTTGTAGTACTGTTCTGAGGTCTGGCTTCCTGTTGCTCCCTAATCCCTCCTCCAGGTCAGTATGTCCAGAGAGGCTCCCTTCAACACAGGTTATGAGCTCCCCCTACTGGTCCTGAGAAAGAAGTGGTGTTGCATGTTAGTGTACCTGTCAGAGATTTCCCCACTGTTTCCAAGCATGGCATTGCTCCCAGTGATGAGAACAACGCCACTGTGGCTCCCAAGGCCACTGGGGTGCCACATACACCCCATTAAAGATGTAGCTTCACTTGCAGTTTCCAGTGGTTATCATGTACCGGCAATTATGCTATTTCCATAATTTTGCGGCCCAGTTCAGATCAAAGTTTCAGACCAGTCTCAATAGAACATCAAGCTAGTTTCAAATTGTATACTTACATACACATGATAATTGATACTGGCACGCGCAGCTGAATTCTAATGATGTACGCGTTGCACACCATTAAGACTCATCAAGTTGCAGCGCTTGGCAAAGATTTCGCAAGGTGAGGGCTTCTTTAACACATGTTGAGTTGTAGTGTCAGGAGTTGTAGCCTAGAAGAGCAAGTGAGGAGTGAAATTCTGACTAGTTGCAGCCTGTAATGGTAGCGCCATGTGCAGGGAGCGTGTACCGACTCCCTGTGGTCCCGAAATTTTATAGTGCTTCTGTACAGCCCAATATTGCAGAAATGTGGCTCAAGAGTGGAATTCCTTCTGTAACACAGCCAAGTTATAGCTAAAGCCAAGAAATCCTGCTCAACTATTTCTGTAGCTCCTAGAATGGAATGGAGAATTCTACTCACATGTGATGAGACCTCTGCTCCTCCTCCACAATGCAGCACCGGTCTCGGCAGGCAGGACGGGACATAGGAACCCCATTTTGGAAATTGGGGTAGATTGGTGGACATGCTTTAAATGTCTATAATGAGTACCCTGTCAGCACGTTTTTATGGAACTAGTATTATGGCTTTAGAGGATATTTTGTTGAGATTTGATGGGCTAGTCTTGGTAAATTTAGAGCAGAAGCTATATCAAAGTGAACAGACAATTCTCTATACTTCTACTTCTAGACCTGTCCTCAGCCTTTGACAATGTTGACCCGTCCCTCCTACTACAGATCCTCTCTTCCCCTGGCGTCACAGACAGTGTCCTCTCCTGGATTTCCTCATATCTTTACAACTACACTTTTAGCGTCTTCCACTCCCACACAACCTCCTCATCCCACCCTGTCTTTGTTGGTGTCCCTTAATGCTCTGTCCTGAGACCCTTAATCATCTCAATCTATACCTCTGGCCTGGGACAACTCATAAAGTCCCATGGCTTCCATTACCAGCTATAAACTGATGACACTCACAACTACCTCTCTGGCCCACACGTCACCTCTCTGCTGTCCAGAATCCCGGTGTGTCTATCAGCCATATCCTCTTCTCCTAAAACTCAATGTGGACAAAACTTAACTCGTCATCTTTTCTCCATCTCTCCTAACTTCCCTACCTAACCTATCCATGACTATAAATGACATCACGCTTTGCCCTGTGCCAGAAGTAGAGACAGGCTGAGATTGGGAGCAGAGGGCAAATATTCCCCGGGCTCATCTCTAGTAAGCTTGGTTCTGTTCATGTATCTATATAGAAAGCTTGGTTCTGGTCCTGTATCTATGTAGTAAGCTCGGTTCTGTTCCCATATCTATGTAGTAAGCTTGCTTCTGATCCTCAATATAATAAGCTTAGTTCTGATCCTGTATCTATGTAGTTAGCTTGGTTCTGTTCCTATATCTATGTAGTTACCTCGATTCTGATCCTCTATATAATAAGCTCATTTCTGATCCTGTAGCTATGTAGTAAGCTCGGTTCTGTTCCTTATACCTATGTAGTTACCTCGATTCTGATCCTCTATCTATATAATAAGCTAATTTCTGTTCCTATATCTAAGCAGTCAGCTCAATTCTGATCCTGTATTTATGTACTAAGCTCAGTTCTGATCCTGTATCTATGTAGTGAGTTCTATTCTTGCATCTTTGTACTAAGCTCAATTTTGTTCTTGTATCTATGTACCTGCCATCATTATTTTGAAAGACATTTACCTTTGCTGCTTTAATGTAGTGGCTATAGATAAACCTGCTAAAGGTTGGCTGCTGCAACTTGATGGCCACTGCTTTGTGATTGCACCACAGGCCAACATTTGGCAGTCAGCCCCGGATGGGAAGTCCGCTGCCTCTGAGTAACCCTCAACTCTGCCTTGCCCTTCAAATCGAACATACAAGCTCCTTATTACCTCCTACTTCCTCCAACTCAAAAATATTTCCAGAATCTATCTTTTTCATTCAATCCTCAATCTAATACATTGTTAGTGCATGCCCTCATCATCTCCCGCCTCGACTACTGCAGTATCTCTATGGCCTTCCTGCTAATACTCTCGCACCTCTCTAGTCTGTCCTTCACTCTGCTGCCTTACTAATTCACCTCGCTACTCCTCCACTTCTTCCCTCTGCAAATCTCTTCATTGACTTTCAGTTCCTCAACATATCCAATTAAAACTATTAACACTGACCTGATGTCACGGGTCACAAACAGTCATGAGGTTTCTGGAAATAGAGGGTCACAGCGTTTGGTTGCGCAAAATGCTCCTTGACTTTCTGTTGTTCCTGCTGCCAGTATTCAGTGTATTAGGTAGCTTTCCTGCTGGATTTGCAGCTCTTTTCCTTTAAGACCCAGCAGGAGCTCTCCTTCCATCCAGCTGCTGATTATCAGTATTCTCTTGATGCTTAAATACTCCCATCTTCCTTGGACTGGTGCTGGTAATATTATTATTTTCATTCTAGCTCTGGTTGCAAGCAGGTGGCTTGTACTCCTCTGTGATATCGTTGCTGTTACTTTGCTGAACTTCTACCATCTATGGGTAAGTAGTTCATGCCTTTTCCCCGTGTGTCCTCCTTGTGTCTTCTCTAGTGTTAAGTGGGGTTGACGAAGAGCTCATCCCATCCGTTCCCTTTTTAAGGCCCAGCATGGAGGATAACTAGGGTCAGGTATCTGGCTCAGGTATAATTTTAATTAGAGGTAAGCAACTATAGAGCCATACCACTACATCCATATGTAAAAATTGTGCTGCGGTTCCTTTTATAGTCTATGCCTGTATGGAGGAGGGAGGTATTCTACTGCTTGAAAGCATACTGCAATAAAGCGTCACTTCTGCCTGAAATTAATTATGAAAAGCAGGAAAGTCTGATACAAGCGTCATTATCTGCCGTTCTACGACCTTCATTCAATGTCATGAACACACACACACATACTTTATATATATATATATATATATATATATATATATACCGTATATAAATATCCAGCGATGTTTTACAATCCCTATAAACAATGAGTCTCTTCTTACAACCGAGACAGATCTTCTCCGTCCGCCTCCGGCTCTGATCTTATTTACATTTCTGTCTTCTTGTCAAAGTGAGAAGAGATTTCACTGTTCGCGTATTTCACCCTCTCACCAGATAAATCTGATATAATCTGTGAGCACACATTATTTATATACACAGATGTATTGCAGTAGTATTTATAAATATAACATTAGAAGGATATGTGTGCATAATGCGTGTCCTTTCACAAAAAAACAACTTTTATCCCTTACCCCCTGAATAAGCCAAAACTGCTTTTGTTATAAACAGCACTCTCATATGTCCAGAAACTGTTTTTTATTCTCATGTAGGGGAATTTAGCATTTCTGAGTAGGTAATTAATGTTCCGCCAGCACTATAGGTGCTGGGACTTTCTTTCTTCTTCTTCATATACATTGCTTTTGCCAGCATCCATTGGCTTAAATGTCCTGAACTGTCAGTTTGCCTGTCTGTCATTTTGTATGCAGTGTGACAAATAGAAACAGACGAACCAAAGACAAAGACCCTCCTCTGACAAAAGATGACCCAGTGTTTCCTGTAGAAACCTGACACAAGTTTCCAGAAATCCATCATATCCTCTCTGACGGATTACACTTGGCGGCCGGCCATAGAAAGTTGCACAGAAGGCACTCAGGTGCTGCATGCACACTTACCATAACCTTACCACCAAATCCTTTCATGTACAGAGATTTGTACATTCCCAATGTCTGGAATAGCATTAAACCCAATGACTTCATTGTACCTCCCTACCATCCCACTTTTTACAGCATTGCCCTGTGAAACAACCTCACAGGTCAGTGCAAATTCAAAAGTAACTAAAAATAGGCATTACTGGATTGATTTTTGTGTATTTGTGTTTCTTTTTACTTTGTTACATTTATATTTGGAGATATGCTTAATTTATGTAATACATACCTGCCACGTGTACGGACTTCATTATTGTACTTAGTGATTACTTTAGTACGTGCAAACATTTTCAGGACTTTTACCAATATAGATTGACAAATTGACATGCTGATGTGTGCACACTGCACTGGTGAATGCAATGCAACCTTGTCCGGTTTAGGAAGGGTCTCTATTAATGTATTGGGCTACCTCCTGCGTCTGTATTGGGGCTCCTCTCGCGTCTGTATTGGGGTGCCTCTGGCGTCTGTATTGGGGCACCTCTGGCATCTGTATTGGGCCACCTCTGGCGTCTGCATTGGGCCACCTCTGGCGTCGGCATTGGGCCTCCTCTGGCGTCTGCATTGGGCCACCTCTGGCATCTGCATTGGGCCTCCTCTGGCGTCTGCATTGGGCCACCTCTGGCGTCTGCATTGGGCCATCTCTGGAGTCTGCATTGGGCCACCTCTGGCGTCTGCAATGGGCCACCTCTGGCGTCTGTATTGGGCCTCCTCTGGTGTCTGCATTGGGCCACTTCTGGCATCTGCATTGGGCCTCCTCTGGCGTCTGCATTGGGCCTCCTCTGGCTGCTGTGTTGGGCCTCCTCTAGCTGCTGTATTGGGCCTCCTCTGGCTGCTGTATTGGGCCTCCTCTGGCGCCTGTATTGGGCCACCTCTGGCGGCTGTGTTTGGGCCACCTCTGGCGGCTGTGTTTGGGCCACCTCTGGCGTCTGTATTGGGCCACCCCTGGCGTCTGTATTGGGCCACCCCTGGCGTCTGTATTGGGCCACCCCTGGCGTCTGTATTGGGCCACCCCTGGCGTCTGTATTGGGCCACCCCTGGCGTCTGTATTGGGCCACCCCTGGTGTCTGTATTCCTCTGGCGTCTGTATTGGGCCACCTCTGGCGCAGGGTCTGTACGGGGGCCACCTCTGGCACTGGGTCTTTACAGGGGCCACCTCTAGCACTGTGAGGAGCATTCTGTGGCTAGACGTCTATTATACACATTACTTTTCTGTAAGGAGGAAGGTGGTGAACTTTGTTTGTTTCCTAATATTTCTGACTTTAACTTTAAGTACCGTATATTTCTTTCTTTATTTTTATTTTGCAACAGGAAATTCAGCAATATTTGTTGCCACTTTGAGTTATCTTCCGAGAAACAGACCATAAATCAGTCCTACCTAATAGTCCATTCTAACAATAGTATTCCCATCAGTTGCTGAGAAACTATTAAAATGACAACTAATAGAGCTGCAGAAGCAGACGTCCAATATCCAAAAATGACAGCACAGAATCGAAAAATACCAATATCTCTAAGGCTAGGGCCGCACTTTGCGTTCATCTACTTGCAGTTCTAAACGCACGTTTTGGGCTTAATTGATTTGACCAAAGTTGCCTTTTTCAGAAATTTAGCGCTGAAAACGCATTCGTATTTACCGCGTTTTAGATGCATTTTCAGCGTTTTTTACCTGCTTTTCCACCTGCGTTTTAATGCGTTTTGAACATCATGACGCTGCTAAATAAAGTTTAAATAGTCAAACTCAATTAAAAAATTGGAAAAAAATAAATACCGTATTTTTCGGACTATAAGACGCACCTGACCATAAGACGCACCCTGGTTTTAGAGGAGGAAAATAAGAAAATAAAATTTTAACCAAAAAATATGGTCATGACACACTGTTATGGGGTGAGGATCTGCTGCTGACACTGTCATGGGGGTAATGTCCCCAAATTCTCTACTAAGGTACCCCATTCTGATAAGGATCCTCCTGCCTTGTATATGATCCTGCTCATATACCCCCCATCCTGCTAATAATCTACCCCCCATCCATCCTGCTCATGATATACCCCCATCCATCCTGCTCATGATATACCCCCATCCATCCTGCTCATGATATACCCCCATCCATCCTGCTCATGATATGCCCCCATCCATCCTGCTCATGATAAGCCCCCATCCATCCTGCTCATGAAATGCCCCCATCCATCCTGCTCATGATATGCCCCCATCCATCCTGCTCATGATAAGCCCCCATCCATCCTGCTCATGATATGCCCCCATCCATCCTGCTCATGATATGCCCCCATCCATCCTGCTCATGAAATGCCCCCATCCATCCTGCTCATGATATGCCCCCATCCATCCTGCTCATGAAATGCCCCCATCCATCCTGCTCATGATATGCCCCCATCCATCCTGCTCATGATATGCCCCCATCCTGCTCATGAAATGCCCCCATCCATCCTGCTTATGATATACCCCCATCCATCCTGCTCATGATATACCCCCATCCATCCTGCTCATGATATGCCCCCATCCATCCTGCTCATGATATGCCCCCATCCATTCTGCTCATGATATGCCCCCATCCATCCTGCTCATGATATGCCCCCATCCATTCTGCTCATGATATGCCCCCATCCATCCTGCTCATGATATGCCCCCATCCATCCTGCTCAAGATATGCCCCCATCCATCCTGCTCATGATATACCCCCCATTCATCCTGCTCATGATATGCCCCCATCCATCCTGCTCATGAAATGCCCCCATCCATCCTGCTCATGATATGCCCCCATCCATCCTGCTCATGAAATGCCCCCATCCATCCTGCTCATGAAATGCCCCCATCCATCCTGCTCATGATATGCCCCCATCCATCCTGCTCATGAAATGCCCCCATCCATCCTGCTCATGATATGCCCCCATCCATCCTGCTCATGATATGCCCCCATCCATCCTGCTCATGAAATGCCCCCATCCATCCTGCTCATGATATGCCCCCATCCATCCTGCTCATGATATGCCCCCATCCATCCTGCTCATGATATGCCCCCATCCATCCTGCTCATGAAATGCCCCCATCCATCCTGCTCATGAAATGCCCCCATCCATCCTGCTCATGATATGCCCCCATCCATCCTGCTCATGAAATGCCCCCATCCATCCTGCTCATGATATGCCCCCATCCATCCTGCTCATGATATGCCCCCATCCATCCTGCTCATGATATGCCCCCATCCATCCTGCTCATGATATGCCCCCATTCATCCTGCTCATGATATGCCCCCATTCATCCTGCTCATAATATGCCCCCATTCATCCTGCTCATGAAATGCCCCCATCCTGCTCATGATATGCCCCCATCCATCCTGCTCATGAAATGCCCCCATCCATCCTGCTCATGATATGCCCCCATCCATCCTGCTCATGAAATGCCCCCATCCATCCTGCTCATGATATGCCCCCATCCATCCTGCTCATGATATGCCCCCATCCATCCTGCTCATGATATGCCCCCATCCATCCTGCTCATGATATGCCCCCATCCATCCTGCTCATGATATGCCCCCATCCATCCTGCTCATGATATGCCCCCATTCATCCTGCTCATGAAATGCCCCCATCCATCCTGCTCATGAAATGCCCCCATCCATCCTGCTCATGATATGCCCCCATCCATCCTGCTCATGATATGCCCCCATCCATCCTGCTCATGATATGCCCCCATCCATCCTGCTCATGATATGCCCCCATCCATCCTGCTCATGATATGCCCCCATCCATCCTGCTCATGATATGCCCCCATCCATCCTGCTCATGAAATGCCCCCATCCATCCTGCTCATGAAATGCCCCCATCCATCCTGCTCATGAAATGCCCCCATCCATCCTGCTCATGATATGCCCCCATCCATCCTGCTCATGATATGCCCCCATCCATCCTGCTCATGATATGCCCCCATCCATCCTGCTCATAATATGCCCCCATCCATCCTGCTCATGATATGCCCCCATCCATCCTGCTCATGATATGCCCCCATCCATCCTGCTCATGATATGCCCCCATTCATCCTGCTCATGAAATGCCCCCATCCTGCTCATGATATGCCCCCATCCATCCTGCTCATGATATGCCCCCATCCATCCTGCTCATGATATGCCCCCATCCATCCTGCTCATGAAATACCCCCATCCATCCTGCTCATGATATGCCCCCATCCATCCTGCTCATGAAATGCCCCCATCCATCCTGCTCATGATATGCCCCCATCCATCCTGCTCATGATATGCCCCCATCCATCCTGCTCATGAAATACCCCCATCCATCCTGCTCATGATATACCCCCATCCATCCTGCTCATGAAATGCCCCCATCCATCCTGCTCATGATATGCCCCCATTCATCCTGCTCATGAAATGCCCCCATCCTGCTCATGATATGCCCCCATCCATCTGTGAAGCCCCACAAGTATCGTGTCGGTGCATTACCTTCAGGGACTCCACTGGATCAGTCTGGTCACAGGTAGGAAATCTTCTTCTAGGATTGTCGTGACGCCACTCTCAGAATTGCGGTCAGTGGGGACCGCCACTGCAGATTAAGGGATGCCTGGGGCTGATGGTTAGTGCAGTCAGTTGTAAGAGCCTCCTGAGAGTGAGGCAAGCCCCAGGGCCCTGTGTAGGTGTGTAGAACCACAAGGCGCAGAATAACTCAACACAAGCAGAATGTCTTTCAGGGGTTTTACTCACTGAAGATGGCAGGGTGAGTAACCCGGGCGTAGCTGGGATGAACCAGGCTGGAACCAGGTGTCCGTCAGGCTGACTGATGAGGGTGACTACCGACTCGCCTTCCTTAGCCCTTTGCGTTTTGGGGTAACCCCGACTTTTAGTCCCTATGGGGGTCACCCAGGGAAGTTGCTGGTGCCTCTCTCCCCTTCGTTTTGGCCCGTTTGCTTGTAGCCTGGACCAGGACACTCCGGCTGCTTGCCTCCTGTGAACTATGGGCCCTAACTGTGGCGACGTGGCTGCGGACTCTGTAGTGTGTTCTTGGGGGTGTGAAGTGCCCCCTCAAGCAGGTTTGGCAAGGAAAGATGGATCTATCCCTGCACTGGGACCTACTACCCGTTTGGGCCTGGTAACTCCCTAGCAGTCTCCTTACTTCCCACTACGTTGCTCTCTCTTTAGCTGTGTGTGGATTTCGGGTAGCACGACTAGGTGACCGTTCTCCCCCGTCGGTAGTCACTGCGCGGACGCTGTTAGACTGCAACAGCTCCAGGGTCTGCTTCCGCTCTTCCTGAGCTGCACACTAAACCGGCTCACTCGAGGGACCTGCACTGCTGCTCCTGTCAGAGCTCCACTTCCATGCTCCTCACTCCTCCCCACTCTGCTTCAGACTGTTCTCCTCCTTCTCCCTCTTGTGCCTGCCTACGCCACCTAGCAACCAGGCTCTCCACCACACCCCTCGATTGGAGATGGAGGCTTTGCCCCCTCCACCCTTCCAGTGGAGGTGAAGGCTTTGCCCCCTCCTGGGATCCCCAGGGGTCCTCTCAAAGGTACATGTGTGAGACCTGATCACTATGCGCCTGTGTAGTCACACCTCGGTCAGCCTTCTGGATTACCTGTGTTGTACTGTCCCCAGCATTGGTGCAGTACTCAGTGGTGCCTGACCAGGTCAGGGGCGCCACATTCCCCCTTAGTTATCACCAGCACGTCCTCGGGCTGCAAGACAACATTTTAAAATGCATAAAACAGTAAAACATGGTAAAACATTTTAAAACCACCAGGTACCATACATCACCACCCTCCACCCACAAGTCCGTTAACCCACCCAAAACCCTCTCACGTTGGCCGCGCCTTCAGCCACTTCTGGCAGGATGTAGAAGCGGCTTTCATGGTCTGGTGGTTTCAGGGTATACCTGGCCTGGTGGAACCGCGCCTTCAGCCTCTTCTGGCAGGATGTAGAGGCGGCCTCCACAGTTGGTGCTGACCAGGTACCCTCTTTGTGGTGGAGAGCCAGGCCCCATAAACAGGCGTGCTCTCTGGTTGCAGGTGAGCCAGGCCCCATAAACAGGCGTGCTCCCTGGTTGCAGGCGAGCCAGGCCCCTAAACAGGCTGGCTCTGGTGGTGGTACCTCTGGGGTAACTATGTACACTGCGAGAGTTTGTGGCTATAGCCAGTTCATAGCCTTAAGGTTTATGGGTTTCTCACATTAGTTCATGTGGGCACATTTCTTGAACATTAACGTTGCAAAACTGGTCAAAACTTTAACTTTTCAACTGCTGTACTTCTTACTTTATACAGATTCCTCCTCACCAGGGCTTGGGCCTGTAGGGCTGCGGCACCTGTTGCTTTCTCTATCTTGGTCATCAATGGGTTCCTTATCTTTCCTTTCCTCTGTATCTTCTGTATCTGTTTCTTTTTCTGTGTCTGTCTCTTTTGCAGGACTGCTGTAAGGATTTCTGGTACATGGCGTAACGTCGAGCGCATACCATCCTCTTTCTCCTTGGTGCATGGTGAATTCCACTGAGTCTCCGGTCCGTAGATTTCTTCCTGGATGTCCTCTAGGCAAATGGGCTCTAACATCCCTTCTATTCACAAATATGCCTTCTTTCATACCAGGTGCAACTATGAAGCCATATCCTGATTTCAAGCTGAAGTCTTCGACTACACCACGACAAAGTGGACCTCTAACCTGGGATTTGGCCCTTCTCAGGAACCGTTTCTCTTCCAAGTCTCTGGCCATGACTTCATCTTTCTTCTCTGGAGACTGCGGTGCAGGGGAAAACTTTGTTCTGCTACGGCGCCGTGTCCTACGGGCTGGATTCTGCTGGGTTGCTGCTTCACTGCTTGCAGGCTCCCAGGTGAGGTACCTGGACAGATCTTCCTCAGCGGAGGGTGTCAGGCTCTCTTCATCCCAGCGGGAATATGGCAACATCTCGGGCTCTGGGCATAGGTCCACTGCTGATGGTTCTGGGGTCAGCTCCTCAGCTTCCTGGCCTCCTCTCCCCCTTAGTTCTTCTGAGCACTCCTGCTGTGGCAGCGCTGGGGATGGGTGTTCATCAGCTGGCCGGGGCGGTGAACTTTTTGGCGTGGATATCTCCAGAGTCTTCTTGGGGGTATGCGGAGGGAGCAGATACCGGTCCACCACCTCCTTTGGGAACTGGGCCTCTAGGTCAGCCTTCAGCTTCTGGTATTCGGGGTCCTCCCCCAGCGTAGACTTCCTAGCAGGGACCTCCTTGGACTGGGGAGCGGTGTCTGCTCTGGCCTTGCAGGCCGGGGTAAATGGTGGTACAATCTTGTCTTGATGGGCCGCGCCTGGCGTGGCGACGGCCTGGTCTTGGCGGGCCGCGCCTGGCATGGCGGCGGCCTGGATCAGCGTCGCTGTTGCAGCGGGAGTCTTAGCGGGCATCGCTACTGTGGCCGGTTCTTGGCGGGCCGGGCAGGGCATCGCTGCGGCGGCCTGGATTGGCGTCGCAGCTGCGATGGGATCTGTGCAGGCTGGGCTGGGCGTCGCTGCAGCGATCTGGGCTTGGCGGGCCGCACCTGGCGTGGCTGCGGCCTGGTTCAGCACCTCACTTGCGGCGCGGACGAGCGTCGCTGCTGCGGTGGGGTCTTGGCGGGCCGGGCCTAGCAGGGCGGCGGCCTGGGTCAGCGTCACACCTGCGGCGTGGATGAGGGTCGCGGTGGCAGCCGAATCTTTGCGGGCCGGGCAGGGCATCGCTGCGGCGGCCTGGGCTTGGCGGGCCGCACCTGGCGTGGCTGCGGCCTGGTTCAGCGTCGCCGCACCGGGCGCCTCTTCTGGGACCGCGGGCGTGGAAGCAGGGGTCGGGGCACTCGCGCTGGCAGTGGCAACACAGGACTCACCCATCGGTAGCATCATCGGGGTCTGAGTCGTCGCCGCTCGGTCTGGCACTCGTCGCGTGGCTCTCCCCTCGTAGGCCTGAACCGCCGCAGCCATCCCCAGAAGCTCCTTGCGTCCCTCGCTGATCTGCCGTAGAACCTTGGTCTCCAGTTGGTCACAGAACTGAGCAAGCTCCCGGGCCCACCAGGCAGCGGAGCCTGGCTCTGGGTCTCTGCATCCAGACGCCATTTTCTCTGCGTCTCCTTCCTCTAACAGCAGACTTCTGGCTCCCTTTCTGTCCCGACGTCTCTGAACGCCTCCGCTCTCATCACTTGCGAGGTCAGGACTCTGCAGGGGATCTCTGGGTAGCCACACCTCTTCGTGGGCGGTAACTTCTCCCAGCGCGGGCTGCTGTTGTTTTTCAGCGCGCTTTTCATGGTGGCAATATGGCGGCGCTTCCAATTTTTCAAGCGGACCGCCCAGGCACATGGTCACCTGTCTGAACAGGTCTAGTCCTTATCCTGTTCGTGACGCCAGATGTGAAGCCCCACAAGTATCGTGTCGGTGCATTACCTTCAGGGACTCCACTGGATCAGTCTGGTCACAGGTAGGAAATCTTCTTCTAGGATTGTCGTGACGCCACTCTCAGAATTGCGGTCAGTGGGGACCGCCACTGCAGATTAAGGGATGCCTGGGGCTGATGGTTAGTGCAGTCAGTTGTAAGAGCCTCCTGAGAGTGAGGCAAGCCCCAGGGCCCTGTGTAGGTGTGTAGAACCACAAGGCGCAGAATAACTCAACACAAGCAGAATGTCTTTCAGGGGTTTTACTCACTGAAGATGGCAGGGTGAGTAACCCGGGCGTAGCTGGGATGAACCAGGCTGGAACCAGGTGTCCGTCAGGCTGACTGATGAGGGTGACTACCGACTCGCCTTCCTTAGCCCTTTGCGTTTTGGGGTAACCCCGACTTTTAGTCCCTATGGGGGTCACCCAGGGAAGTTGCTGGTGCCTCTCTCCCCTTCGTTTTGGCCCGTTTGCTTGTAGCCTGGACCAGGACACTCCGGCTGCTTGCCTCCTGTGAACTATGGGCCCTAACTGTGGCGACGTGGCTGCGGACTCTGTAGTGTGTTCTTGGGGGTGTGAAGTGCCCCCTCAAGCAGGTTTGGCAAGGAAAGATGGATCTATCCCTGCACTGGGACCTACTACCCGTTTGGGCCTGGTAACTCCCTAGCAGTCTCCTTACTTCCCACTACGTTGCTCTCTCTTTAGCTGTGTGTGGATTTCGGGTAGCACGACTAGGTGACCGTTCTCCCCCGTCGGTAGTCACTGCGCGGACGCTGTTAGACTGCAACAGCTCCAGGGTCTGCTTCCGCTCTTCCTGAGCTGCACACTAAACCGGCTCACTCGAGGGACCTGCACTGCTGCTCCTGTCAGAGCTCCACTTCCATGCTCCTCACTCCTCCCCACTCTGCTTCAGACTGTTCTCCTCCTTCTCCCTCTTGTGCCTGCCTACGCCACCTAGCAACCAGGCTCTCCACCACACCCCTCGATTGGAGATGGAGGCTTTGCCCCCTCCACCCTTCCAGTGGAGGTGAAGGCTTTGCCCCCTCCTGGGATCCCCAGGGGTCCTCTCAAAGGTACATGTGTGAGACCTGATCACTATGCGCCTGTGTAGTCACACCTCGGTCAGCCTTCTGGATTACCTGTGTTGTACTGTCCCCAGCATGGGTGCAGTACTCAGTGGTGCCTGACCAGGTCAGGGGCGCCACACATCCTGCTCATGATATGCCCCCATCCATCCTGCTCATGATATGCCCCCATCCATCCTGCTCATGAAATACCCCCATCCATCCTGCTCATGATATGCCCCCATCCATCCTGCTCATGATATGCCCCCATCCATCCTGCTCATGATATGCCCCCATCCATCCTGCTCATGAAATGCCCCCATCCATCCTGCTCATGATATGCCCCCATCCATCCTGCTCATGAAATGCCCCCATCCATCCTGCTCATGATATGCCCCCATCCATCCTGCTCATGATATGCCCCCATCCATCCTGCTCATGATATGCCCCCATCCATCCTGCTCATGATATGCCCCCATCCATCCTGCTCATGAAATGCCCCCATCCATCCTGCTCATGAAATGCCCCCATCCATCCTGCTCATGAAATGCCCCCATCCTGCTCATGAAATGCCCCCATCCATCCTGCTCATGAAATGCCCCCATCCATCCTGCTCATGAAATGCCCCCATCCATCCTGCTCATGATATGCCCCCATCCATCCTGCTCATGATATGCCCCCATCCATCCTGCTCATGATATGCCCCCATCCATCCTGCTCATGATATGCCCCCATCCATCCTGCTCATGATATACCCCCATCCATCCTGCTCATGATATGCCCCCATCCATCCTGCTCATGATATGCCCCCATCCATCCTGCTCATGATATACCCCCATCCATCCTGCTCATGATATGCCCCCATCCATCCTGCTCATGATATGCCCCCATCCATCCTGCTCATGATATACCCCCATCCATCCTGCTCATGATATACCCCCCATCCATCCTGCTCATGAAATGCCCCCATCCATCCTGCTCATGATATGCCCCCATCCATCCTGCTCATGATATGCCCCCATCCATCCTGCTCATGATATGCCCCCATCCATCCTGCTCATGAAATGCCCCCATCCATCCTGCTCATGAAATGCCCCCATCCATCCTGCTCATGAAATGCCCCCATCCATCCTGCTCATGATATGCCCCCATCCATCCTGCTCATGATATGCCCCCATCCATCCTGCTCATGATATGCCCCCATCCATCCTGCTCATGATATGCCCCCATCCATCCTGCTCATGATATGCCCCCATCCATCCTGCTCATGAAATGCCCCCATCCATCCTGCTCATGATATACCCCCATCCATCCTGCTCATGATATGCCCCCATCCATCCTGCTCATGAAATGCCCCCATCCTGCTCATGAAATGCCCCCATCCTGGTAAATGGCGTGTATCCTGTGGCACAGGAAAAAAAAAATAAACGTTTATACTTACCCTTCCTCACTCCCTGAAGCACCGATCTCTGTCTCAGCTGCAGCGCCGCTGTGTGGAGCCGTCACCGGTGTCTGCAGCATCGCGTCTTCCTGTCTGTGCCGGCGGTAAGCTGATCGATTCTGGTGGATACTAGCGGCGCGCACAGCGATGACGTCATCGCGGTGCGCGCCGCTAGTGTCCCGATCAGCTGACCGCCGGCACAGACAGGAAGACGCGATGCTGCAGGGGGGCGGCTCCACACACGGTGACGGGTGAGTACACTGATTCACTGCACCCCGCGCTGATAATGATGCACGGGGGGCAGTGAATACAGCCGCACATGATCACTCCAGGCTGTAGTTGCCAGGGGTGATCACGGCCGGCTGCTAATTATGCACGCACCCCCCCCCGCCTATCACCCCGCCCACCTGTCAGCGCCGGTTTCGCTGAGAGATGATGGGTGGGAGGATGGGCGTGCATATGTAATGAGCGGGCCCACGTGGTCACGGCAGGCTGTTACAGCCTGCTCGTGCCGCCGATGACCCGCTGCACCGCAGCACCCTCATTCCCCGCAGCCTTATAGTCAGACCATAAGACGTACCCCCCACTTTCCCCCAACATTTGGGGGGAAAAAAGTGCGTCTTATGGTCCGAAATATACGGTAAATCTATATTTTTGTGAAAAATAATGAAAATAGATTAATTTAATGAAATTATAGCGGTAATATGATATTTAATGGAAAAATTGCAATAATTTATTAAAATTCCTATTTTTAATTGTCGGACTATGTGTGTGTAAAGGGACATATGAAATCATTATTTTGAAGTCCAAAACGCATGTTTTCTGCACTGGAAAAGCAGGTAAAACGCAGGAATTTGCTGGGAATCTTGGTTTTTGCCATTTCTCATAGACTTCAATGTTAGCATAACGCACCCAAAATGGCAAAAACAATTGACATACTGCTTCTTTGAACGCATTGGTTTTTGCCACAAATTATGCAAATTAAACGCAGCGTTTTGAAAAGCAAAGTGCGGTCAGAAATTTCACAATTTCCATAGGATAACATGGAAAAACAAAACGCAAGCCATTTTGGCCATAAGACGCTGCAGCTCAAAACGCTGCAGAAACGCAGGTTAAAAACGCAAAGTGGGGCCCTAGCCTAAAACCTACATTTTAGTTAATGGTCTGATTCCCTAGTATAAGTTTATTTGCACAGAGTTTGTATGTTCTCCCTGTGTTTCTGTGGGTTACCTCCCGAATTCTCAGTTTTCTCCCACACTCCAAAAACATACTAATAGGGAATTTTAGATTATGAGCTCCAATGGAGACAGCAATGATAACACCTATAAAGCGCTGTGGTATACGCTTGCATTATATACAAAAGCAAAATAAAAAAAAAATAACTAATTGGTGTAATTTGGGTGAATCATCTTTTAACAAAACTTGTCACTTCTTCTCCTCTTACATCTCTGGTTAAAGCTGGTTTCACATGTTGCAGCTTTTTTTGTACAGATTTCTAATAGAAAAATCCAGAGTTTTTGCATCTAAATCCAATGCATCTGCATTTATTTATATATCTTTACATGTTTGTTTTTTTTATTTGTGGAAATAAACAAAAAATGCATGCATGTAACCCACAGTTAGAATTCTCATTTAATTGAATAAGTACAACTTGCACCAAATATGCAGCATGTGAAGCCTTTCCCCAGTTTGTCGACAAAGATAATGTTACCTATCAGACCCAAATAAATTAAACTTGCTTTCATCACTAAAATGAACTGTGGACACTTCTCCTCTGTCCACACAACATGCTGTTCATCAAAGGTGAGTAACTTTTTGATTCTTTCTCCTAATGAGAGGTTTGGTCACTGCAGAGTGGGCTTTCAGTCCAAATGCTCTTAAACGTCGTGACGAGACAGATCCTTACCCTGTTCAATGCTGAACTACAGAGCAATTCCAGTTGCAGTGTTGAAACGATTATCCATGGAGATTCTCCACAATATCCTGTCCTCCCTTGCATCTGTCTTTCGAGGGTGACCAGCCTTCTTCGAATACTTGATAGAGTTTTTTGATGTTGTAAAGATGCAATGCTTCCGGAGGGTTTCAGTCACTTTGGAACGGCACACCATTGTTGTAAAGACAGTGCAAACTGGAAATTTAGGCTGCCAGTTACATAGTGTTTGTCAGATAATCAGGAATTTAGAACCAGGTGCCAGATTAACACCAATAACTTGCAGGTATCTGAAAGTGTTCTCTAATTTTGATCCATGTTCTTATCCATTTATCTAATTTACATTTTTATTATGTGCTTTTGAATAAATTCAATATATGAAATAAGCTTTAAAATACTGCGAGTTAACTCATTTTAAGAAATAATCACATAGGACGATACAATGACCGCAACATTTAGGAAATTGTGTGTTTTTGTTCTCTCATTTTGATCTTAAGTGTATATAGTAACTGTAATGGAAGTCACTACTTACAGATGGGACCTACTTGATCGCCTCTTTGTGTGTTTACTGTAGTACTTTTTTGCGATTTGGTCCTTATATTGTAGTCTTGTGTTCTGCTTATTATATAATATTGTTATATTATTATCTATACTATCGATATGCAGAAATTTTCTATGCCATTACTTACTTTACAGATGGTACAGAAGGAGGAGTAGTCAGTCAAGCCGGGGTCTGGTAACAGGAGGACATGTATGAATACAGGGAGTACACAGAGGCGTAGTCAGGTCACAATTTGAGGGTCAGAATTCCAGGAGGGCACATAATAGATTCAGGGAGTAAACTGAGATGTGGTCAGGTAACGGTCCAAGGTCAAAAGCCAGGAGGTCACAACAGGAACAGGGAGTAGGCAGAGAGGAGTCAAGAAATAAAGACCAAAACACAAGCAGTAACACAGGCCAACAGCACAACAACAGAACCAGAATGTACGACTGGCAAGGTTCTGGGAGCGCATGCTCAGTAAAGAAGCAGAGCAATTATCAGGAAGATGGAACACCTGAGCAATCAGCACCTCCCGGAGCCAGCATGGAAGCCTGCACTGTCAATCAACCTGCCAGCTCAGTAGCTCAGGAAAACACCGCAGAGCATCTCCTAGTGTGTAAGATGCTCTGCACAGAGGAATCGTGACAGTAACACTATATAGTAACACACCCCACTGATTAGGGAAATAGTAACTTCCTTCTTATTTGTACATTTCCAGGAGGAATAACAGAGGAATGTAACAATTTATAAATTGTAATAACATATACTCCTGTATTGGTGTTTCATGGGGAATATCAGTATGTAGTGATTCGGACGTGTTCCTTTTAGTGCATATTCGGTCTTTCTCGATCTCCTTACATGGGGATGCCGAGCCGTCCGTCTGTCTCAAAGTTGTTTAACAAGAGCTTGATTTCTTTGATGTCCGAGTCATTTGTTTTAGCCTTCAAAGCTTCTTGAGGATGTGTCAATCCACTTCAATAAACACGGCGCTCCAAGAAGTAATCTCTGGCGTACTGACTGACGCTCTGCTGAAACTGGAAACTGCTGCGGATGATGGAAACTCAGAAAAACCTGACCTTAGTGATACTTCTGCTCAGTCAATGCTTCCTTTTGTACTCAGGATACAGACACTGTTCCTCGGAGTTGTTGTTTTTTATATTTTTATTTTTTCTCATTTTCCAATGTAGTGAACTAAGAATGGAAATGGTTTTGATTTTCCACAACTGTTTCCACCTTCAGCTGTGTTCTGTTCAAGAACATTTCCAATGAGTCAAAAAATTAGGATTTCCTGGTTAGGAAAGGAAGGAAAAACATCCTCTGAATTGTCACATGTGCGTAACAGGTATTCCAAAAGGTAATAGTCCTACGTGTGAAAACATACATTTTGGATTCTTCTCTACAAAGTCTTCTGCGTATAAAGCAACCAAGAAAAAATGGGGGTCTGTTTCTGCAAAAGATATTTCTCATTTCTTTCTTGTTGCCTTTGCTGCTTAACTCTTGGGGATGGAGGTCACTAGAGCTTCACAGGAGCCGTCGGATCCTCTTCTATCCTCCATGATGACATCACGGAGCTGGTGGAGGATGGAGACCTTGAGCTCCTCCACCTTCCGATTCAGATGCTCCATAGGGTTCAGGTCCGCAGACGCTTGGCAGGTCCAGCACCTTTTACCCTTAGTTTCTTTAGAAAGGCAGTGGTCCTCTTGGAGGAGTGTTTGGGATTGATATGTTGGAATACGAAGAGAGGGGATCATGCTCTTCTTCAGTATGTCACAGGACATGTTGACATTCATGGTTCCATCAATGAACTGTAGTCCCCACAGGCAGCAGCACTCATGCAGCCCTAAACCATGACACTCCCACCACCATGCCTGACTGTAGGCAGGACACACTTGTCTTTGGTCCTCCTCACCAGGTTGCTGCCACACAAGCTTGACACTGTTTGAACCAAATAAGTCTATCCTGGTCTCATCAGACCACAGGACAGTTCCAGTAATCCATGTCCTTAAGGCCCTGTCACACACACACACAGATAAATCTTTGGCAGATCTGTGGTTGCAGTGAAATCATGGACATATTGTTCCACTTGTACACAGCCACAAACCTGGCACTGATTGTCCACAATTTCACTGCAACCACAGATCTGCCGCAGATTTATCTCTGTGTGTGACAGGGCCTTTAGTCTGCTTGTCTTCCGCAAACTGCTCGCGGCTTTCTTCCACATCTTTAGAAGAGGCTTCCTTCTGAAGTTATAGCCATGCAGACCAATGTGATACAATGTGTGGTGTATGGTCTGAGCACTGACAGGCGGATCCCCCATATGTAACCTCTGCAGCAATGCTGGCAGCACTCAGATGTCTATTTTGAAAAGACGACCTTTGGATATGACGTCGAGCACGTGCAATGAATTTCTTTGGCCTCCTGTTCTGAGTGGAACCTGTCCTGTTAGACCGCTGTATGGGCTTGGCCACCGTGCTGCAGGTCAGTCTCAGGGTGTTGGCAATCTTCTTATATCCTAGGCCATCTTTACATAAAGCAGCTCAGAGATTTCTTTGTCATGAGAAGCCATGTTGAACTTCCAGTGACCAGTATGAGAGAGTGTGTGAGGGATAACACCAAATG
This sequence comes from Anomaloglossus baeobatrachus, assembly GCF_048569485.1. Taxonomy (NCBI): domain Eukaryota; kingdom Metazoa; phylum Chordata; class Amphibia; order Anura; family Aromobatidae; genus Anomaloglossus; species Anomaloglossus baeobatrachus. Next base: position 40,223,883 of record NC_134357.1, on the reverse strand, counting down.
TAACACCCCCGCTCCCCATTCACACCTGAGACCTTGTAACACTAATGAGTGACAAAATACCGGGGAGGACAATGGCTAATTGGTCACAATTTGGCCATTTTCACTTGGAGGTGTACTCACTTTTGTTGCCAGCAGTTTAGCCATTAACTGTGTGTTGAGTTATTTAGAGGACACCAAATTTACACTGTTATACAAGCTGCACACTGACACTGTACATTGTATCACAGGGTCAGAACTTCAGGTTTGTCCCATGAAAAGGTAAAATAAAAATATTTACAAAAATAGACAGAGCGAGAGAAGGATAGGAAAAAATAAAACTTCAAAAACACACAAACAGTAAAGCTGTAAGAGCTGAAATGCAGATAGAGAAAAACCTTATCTACAGCCAGGATGGTCAATACTTTAACTTGTCGACACCAGCTTTGTTCTGGGCCTGAGAACTGTAACAGATGATCAGCTGTTTGTTTGTTGAGGCATAAAAGATTGTAGCTGAATTTCAAGGAAAAGTGAATTTTATGCAATATTTTTTTTTTCGAATTCCAAGAAAGTGTGCAAACTACAAGTTTATACCGGGGAATCTACTCTCCAGGTGACCAACTTTGTTCTTCTCCTTGCAAAGGGGGAGATACGAGATAAGAAAAGATAGTTTATTATTTATTCAGAAACAGCACCACTTTAGTCCACTGATGGTGTTTGGTATTGCAGCACTAATCAACCTGAAGTCAGGTTACTAGCAGTCACAGGTGGAGGATCGTGGGAACTTCCAGCTGTGACTGCAACTAACCTGAGTGATGTCACCTCTCATCGCTGCGGCTCAGTCATTTTTCTTCCTGAAGCTTACAGCGGGCAGTCATGTTCCATGATTGCACGCTGTCAGTTCAGATGTAGCAGGGCTGGAATCATCGTGGGACCTCGTGTGGATTATGTCAGACCTGCAGGGGTGTTTTAGAGTTAATAAAGCAGTGAAAGTTTTTTTTGTATCTTTATTTCATAGAAAGGATTTTTTTAGGTGCTTGTGTTTATTTACTTTGATTTACAGATTAGTTATGGGGGGGGTCTCATAGACCCTCCCCATTACTAGTCTAGGGCTTAGTGGCAGCTGTAGGCTGCCATTAACCTCTTATATTACCCCAATTGCCACTGCACCAGGGCAATCGTGAAGAGCCTAGTATAGTGCTGGGATGCGACAATTCTAGACAGCTGCAGGCTGCTATTTTTAGGCTGGAGGGCAGTCCAATAAGCATGGGTCTCCCCAGCCTTAGAATACCAGTCCCCAGCTGTTGGGCTTTATCATGGCTGGATATCAGAATTGGGGGGACTGCACGTTGTGTGTTTTTTTAAATTATTTATTTAAATAATTTTAAAAACAGCTGCATGTGATTCCTCTTATTTTGATACACAGCCAGGATAAGCGCACAGCTGGGGGCTGCAACCTGTAGCCATAGGCTTTATCTGTGCTGGATATCCTAATATGGGGGGGCCTTACGCCAATTTTTTAACTTTTCCTGTACGATAGCCCCGCAGACATCGTCTGTGATTGGAAGAGTTGTTAAGGTGAACTCATAACCAGAGATCACTAGTTGCCTACTACCTGGCTGAATTGATATGGGCCAAGTGCATGCATAAAAGAATCCACACCAGACACAGTCGGATGTGTAATCTCTTCTTGGTCACAGTAGAAAATGGCACCAAACACAGACAGAGGAGACTCATGCGTCCTCTTGATATAGGCTAGGGGCGTACACAAGTTCAGATATGCCCATTTAGTGGGACAGTTCATGAGCTAGCCAATGGGGAGATCCGTGTTGCTGTTGATGGGCGGGTCTGACTCCAGTGGATGAAACCATGACAATGGGAGGGACGTCATCTGGTGCATCCATGCTGATGGTTTGGTCTGTGATTTTCAGCTTGACCAGGGATCTTCCCTTATATGGAGGTCTTCTTTCATCTGGACATTCCTTGCATTCCAAGCAAGGTGTGGATAACAGGAAATAGCGGCCATCTTTATATCTGTGTCATTTATATGATCTGAAACCTAAATTATGTAAGGCAAAACGATATATTTCCCACAATGCTCTATGTCCAGAGGTTAATTAAGTATTTCATTTTATGGCTCTCCTCAACAGTCCCCCCTAAATACTTTATTAACCTTCTGACCCTACCGTGGTCCTCTAACACATCAGCTCTAATGCTTTAACTGCAACCTTTTTTTTCATTTTTTCTATCTGCTATACAAGCAATACTAAGCTTTTGCCCCCGCTGGTACAGACTGCTGATCAGAGAGTTGATCACATCCCGCACACACAGTTCACAGAGGCACAGGTAACTAAACAGATTTATTTAATGCTGAAGAGCTTACTCAGAATTTGAGATTAATCGATTAGAAAGAGTAAGGCAATTGTAAGAATAAGTTTCTTACTGTTATGCTGCAGCTTTTAGCGTTACTGTTTCTGAAAGGCTGATTCTCAGTCAATATCCGAGTGCTGTCCGCGTCCTCGAGACTCTTCTACCCGAATACACACTAATGGATCTCTTCTTGTCTCGGGTCCACAATCTACCACCAAGAGGCCTTTAACAAGATTTCCCTTACGCATGGATCCGATTACCTTCAGTAACACAGAGTAGCACTTTTACGGCTTCAAATACCAACAAATAAAACAATACCAGTTACCTATAAGTGTATGTTATCCTTAAGTCACTTAAACCCTTAAAATAATTGATTGGTTCAGGTCAGATAATGTTTTTCCCACCATGAGCCCTTATTTGTGTAATGTTCCTGTACCCATTGTTCCCTTATGGTTATTTCCCATGTATCATCCCCAATCTAGAAATTCTCCATAAAGTTCTATATGAGATAATCCAGCACTATGTGTGTTGTGACCCTCATTCTGCTGGTACGATGGACTCTTTACAGTGGTTGTTGTCTGCAGATGGGTTTTCCCTCAAGCTTCATGGAAGTTGCTGTGGTTGGGATAAGCTGGATCGGTCCACCTGATTCTGACTCAGGGATCATTCTGACTTGTCTTTTTAGGATCACCCGGTCTCCTGGCTGGAGACCACGTGCTCCTGACACTGATTTAGGATCTGGAATTGGAGGATACACCTGTTTACACACTATATAGGCAGTTGTATACGGCTCATACATCACTGGTCAGGATATCACACTGTATCTGCAGTATCTGTGAGAAATATAATCACGCTCTAGGTACTAAACCAAAAATACCTTATATAAAGATCGAATTATTAAGGAAAACAAACATTTGTTACATGATTTGTAGCGTCCACCATTATCTTGTGGATCGTTACATGTTTATGTTATGATCATTAAAATTCCAAACAACATACACCCATGTGACTATAGACACAATTAGATATTCCAATAAACGAGGGGCAGGGATTGGGGCAATAGCCCTAAACTCTCCCTACCTCGCAGCGGAGGTCGGCACCCTATAAGGCGAATTGGCGCCCCCGCTCACCGACGGCTCGCCCTCCCTATCCCTACACTGCTAAGCTAATACGTGCTGCTAATGTCAGTGAGGGAATATAGAAACCGTGAGATACAGGGATAAAGAGGCGTCAATATGCAATTATATATATCCAATCCATTCCCAAAGATTAAATATTCACACTCTGTATTTACATAGCTGTTTGGTAGCTTAAATCAATATGATACAGCAAATTCAAGGACCAAACCCTAAAATAAATTAAATATCTCACATGTATAACATGTACCCACTGTATAAATATAATAATAATAATAAGGCCAGGTAAAGTCATGAGGAGATCTCGTCCAATCACAGACTCTCCACTGTCCAATTCACACTCAGGCTAATAAAATAAACACATATTTGTCAGACACTTAGCATGAAAGAATTCCAACGCGTTTCTCCCCTCTTCACAATGACAGATGGGTTCATCAGGTACTGATCTCTATAGTGACCTCTGCTATAGAATATGTTCTTTTACCGCTTTTTAGGAACTCCATCTTTACATACCACCAGCACCATGAGTTTTTTTTAGCACTAACGTTTTCCACACTGGATATGTTTCAGAGCAGGCCTGAAAAGAAATTCACTCAACATGCACAAAACTCATATAAACCTACTCATGGTAGATGTATATGACTAATCTGCAATCACCGGAGCAGTAGAGCGGATGAGGGGGTGTTTCTACGAGGTCTTTACAGTATTTCTACCTTAATAGGCACACGTCTTACAAGACTGGATGTGACTGGCCACCTGGGTACTGAGCAGTGGTGCCGCCCAGATCTTGTCCATCCCAACACCTTTGTCACATGGGTTACCTGGGCCATTATTGAGTAGAGCTCTCATGGCAGAGAAAGCTTACCGCCTTTTATCCACAGACCTTCCTCAGTCACTGGCTCCCTGCGTCTCACACTCCGTTCCTTGCTGAATCGCTTGTTCCTGTAAGGATTTAAGAACACAAGGAGTGACCAATGTCACGGACGACGTGACAGGAGCCACCGAGGTACTGGTCTGCATTGGACTCTCAACTCTAGGCCCATTCACTGCTTCTTTGTTGCCTGCTCCATCAGTCACCGGCTCTTTTGATAACAGGAGAGCGCCTCCACCTGGGCTCATATACACTCTCTACGGTCTTTATAGATTTATCACGTCACACTCCACATTTTCCGATCTTACCCCCCTCCGCTCTACAAACCACAGCGATCGCAAATCTTCATCTCATTCTCCTATTTTGATGAGAGAGGAGTGGTTTGATTTTTAATACCTCATGTTGCGTAACCTCAGCATATCCAGTGCAGAATCAACCAGCATCTTGGTATCTGGATCCATCTATGGAAAAACTCAAAATCTGCATTAGCAATGGGCTCATCTGAGACATGTTCAAAACCTGACCATTCTTGTTACATCAGAGCAATCATGAGATATATGTATGTCTGCTGTATCCTCCTTACAGATAAAAATATAAAGACAACTTAATAGAAAAACTCAATCGATTAACAAATTAAAACCTTAAATAATATGTGTGATTTTCCACATCATCTTCCCCCCCTTTTTTGAATCTATTATCTAAAACATAATTAGATTCAAAAAAGTGTGTGGCCCCGGAGCTCTACATTCAGGCATGAAAGTCACATTGTATAGATTGTACCTAATCAGGAACAGCAGAAATATTGTTTTTATCTGTAACTTAATAATGGAAAACCCTTTCAATGGCTTTTATAACCTTTGCTTGAACCACAGAAATCTGCATTGCAATCATTCTTTCTATAAAAAGAAAGCAGATTATTCAATACATTATATATAAAACACAGAATTCCATAAATCATCCACATACTTTTAAACCAAATTATTGTAATTATGAATAAATTATTATTAATAAAAATTATTATTTTATCATTATTATTAACAACAATAATGTTAATAACGTAACACAACCTCTGGATATAGAGGCGTTCATATTTGCAAAACTGAGGGCATCATCAGTAAATTTTCAGCATCTCTGTGATAATTCTGTCCATAAATACTATTACTTTCTATAAAATGCTGATTTACCATAGAAATCCATCTGATTAAACAGCTTCCTATGCTCTTGTATCTACCAATAAATCTAAACATTTACACACTTAAATAGATAGAACTAACCCCCCTTGTAACTTGATACTCTAGTGGAAGAACCTGTATTTTCATCCACCCCCTGTAGCCACAAACACACAAACAAGTTGTTCCTCCCCCAAAAGCCAGAAACACATGTTCATTTTCCCTGGACACAAGTGAAATCAATTTCCCTCCTTCTGTTGGATTTTTTTTTTTATTATTATTATTTATTTATTTATTTTCTTAAAACATTCAACTCTCAGGATTATTCGCCACATTCGTAATTGGAATATGTATTATTTATCATGACATCTGCCGCAAAGGTACGTTTATTTTAAGGTTTTTCTCTTATTCTTTTATTGCATATTAATTAATAAGATATTGCTCCTTGTGACTGTCCTGACTCAATCCAACCTGCACACTGGATCTATATTAAGTGTCTTCCACAACTCCCCAATCATACAATATTCCATCTTTTAGTGCTATAAACATTTACTAACACTTCATGTTATTCAGTGGCTGCAGTTTTGTCAGCTCCACTGAAGGGTTCCATACAGATTTACTAACAAAATGGCCACTGCCAGAATAGCACATGGCTTCTCTCACACCTCCCCCCCACAAACTTCCTTTCTTTGTCTCAAACATGCCTCGGCCACCATGTGGCCTTCATCCACCATTTTGGCATGTGGCAGGGAAAAAGGACCTCACATCTGCTCCAACTCTCTCTCTCCTATTTTCTGTAGTCTGTACTTATATATATATATACACAAACACACACACACACACACACACACACACACACACGTGTCCACAATCTAAGTCTAATTATAGATAAAAACACTTATTTTTCTGGCTAAGTATATAGTACTTCATCCAATCCATTGCTCAAACATTTACAGAGCACATGGTCTTCTTCACACATCCCCTGCCTTTTCTTTGTTTAAACCATGCATGCCTCAGCCATGTGCTTCATCCACAATTTTAAAATCTGACCTAAAATGGCCGCAACCAAAAATAGCACATGGTTTATCACAGGATTGCAGCCTAGAGTCCCCCCATCCCAACAAAATCCACTCTCATCCGGATTTTTCCAGCACAACTAGACGCAACTTCACCAATTTCTCCATCTTTCTCTCAAGATAAACAATATCAACAAAACCAACAAACAAACACAGGAGGAGATGACTCACAACTGGCACACAACTTGAACACTAAGTAAAGTTTTGTAAAGTCTGCAGCAGGCGCCTCGTCACGGTGTCCCTGCCCAGTTTCTACATGGTCCGTAATTCATCAAGACACCAATGGTGTCACCCCTGGCTACAAGGTGCCCGTACCAGCCGATTCACGTCCAGCGCTTTTTCTAGACCCCAAGACACCTCATACCAATTATATCACCCAAGCTTGCGCTAAGCCCCAATGGTATCCGTACCAGCCATTTCACGTCCAGCGTTAGGCCCCAAGACTACCACGTACCAGCCACAATGCGCAACTTAAACGCTATGCCCCAATGGTATCCGTACCAGCCATTCCACGCTAAACTGCGCTAGGCCCCAAGATTACCACGTACCAGCAGTCCCACGTATTTCCTTACAGAGCCATAAACTGTACCACAGGCGACAACCGTATACTATACCACAGACAAAATCCTTTACCATATCAACAAATTTGAGAGCCCGTGAAAAACACGTGCCTAACCTGACCAATTAAAACCTGCGCTATATCTCTAGGTCTTGTACCAAACCGCATTAACTACTTAAGTCTCCACTAGAACCACAAACCATATCACAGGCGACAACTAACAGAACTCACAAACCCACATGCTCTCTTAATTTCCCCTCTTCACAAATACACACAACAGGCAGCAGGCAACTGAATATGTGACGGTTCTTCCGAGATTAATATGGCCAATAGCCGTGAGACCCGTCTGCCCGTCAACAGATACCCCAACAAACCGGACACAGTCAGGCAATCAGTGCCACACACCCCACCGAGACCACGGGAAGACTACAGATTATGAAAAATCAGCAGACCTACCGTACTCTCGTTAGGAAGTGATCAGTTTCCTGGGGTGTCCAGCACGTCATGCCATTCCAGTTGCCGGTTCATCAGGATTTCAGGTGTCTACGTCTATTCGCCCCACGTTGGGCGCCAAAAATGTTAAGGTGAACTCATAACCAGAGATCACTAGTTGCCTACTACCTGGCTGAATTGATATGGGCCAAGTGCATGCATAAAAGAATCCACACCAGACACAGTCGGATGTGTAATCTCTTCTTGGTCACAGTAGAAAATGGCACCAAACACAGACAGAGGAGACTCATGCGTCCTCTTGATATAGGCTAGGGGCGTACACAAGTTCAGATATGCCCATTTAGTGGGACAGTTCATGAGCTAGCCAATGGGGAGATCCGTGTTGCTGTTGATGGGCGGGTCTGACTCCAGTGGATGAAACCATGACAATGGGAGGGACGTCATCTGGTGCATCCATGCTGATGGTTTGGTCTGTGATTTCCAGCTTGACCAGGGATCTTCCCTTATATGGAGGTCTTCTTTCATCTGGACATTCCTTGCATTCCAAGCAAGGTGTGGATAACAGGAAATAGCGGCCATCTTTATATCTGTGTCATTTATATGATCTGAAACCTAAATTATGTAAGGCAAAACGATATATTTCCCACAATGCTCTATGTCCAGAGGTTAATTAAGTATTTCATTTTATGGCTCTCCTCAACAGTGTCAGACACGCTGTCACTCAGGGTGTGGAGGCGTCAGACTGCAATCAATCACAGATGTCGGTGGGCGGGGAAAGGAGTGCATATGCAATGAAGGCTAATACGCGGCCCCGGAAGTAGTGTACAGCAGACGTAATATACAGCATATGTGTACTTTATACAGTGTCCTCTTCATACTGGCGTTTATCTGCCAGTAAAAGGAAGTTTTGGGTTGGTTTTTTTTGTGTTTTTATTTCTTTGGGGTTTTTTTGTCTTGGAAAACTACCTGGACCTTCTGTGTTGCCTCAACTTCTGTGTGATCTGGAAGGCAGTGGTTAACTGGTTTTGCACAATGGAGCCACTTCCTTCTTCTAATGGGATGCTCTTCTCTTTTATCTGTCGTTCCACCCCATCTATCTTTTATCTATAACCGTCTCATAGGATTCAGTGGTGCAATTTAGGTTGAGAGAGATAAAGCATCTCGAAGAAATGAAGGGAAACAAAAACAGTGAGCGTAGTAGTGTCTCACAATTTGTCTCCTGCCAAGTAGCAGCATAGGTTCTGTTAGGCATGAAAATGTTATCTGCCGCTGCCATCTTGGTGATTCCATGAAGCCCTGACGTAAAAGTCATATTAGTAAAAGTTTAAAGTTCTGTAGCCCGTATGGTAACAGCGTAAAGCAAAAAAATAAAAATGGAAATGTCAGAATTGTGGTTTGTTTATTTTGAGTGAGGAGGCATCAAAAAGGGTCAATGAGGGCCAGCATGCAGCGGGTCAGAAGACAGAAAAAGGGTCAATGAGGGCCAGCATGCAGCGGGTCAGAAGACAGAAAAAGGGTCAATGAGGGCCAGCATGCAGCGGGTCAGAAGATAGAAAAAGGGTCAATGAGGACCAGCATGCAGCGGGTCAGAAGACAGAAAAAGGGTCAATGAGGGCCAGCATGCAGCGGGTCAGAAGGCAGAAAAAGGGTCAGTGATGGCTGGTATGCAGTGGGTCAGGAGTCCTGACTGACCAATTGCCGGGACTCACTGACCAATTTTGGCGCCTCTTCAGCCATCACTCTGCCTCATTGGCTCTCAGTAGTGCCTTCTCACCATCTATGTGCCTCTTGGTGGTGTCTCGTCACACACCAAATGTCTTTTGTGGTCCTAGTGTTGCCTCGCTAAGAGGGATATTATTCATTGTGCAACCTGCGCCCTTATTTTCATTATTTTGAAAAGCTTCAGAAATTTTGCACCAAATAGACTGGTTGTCCTAGAATAGCAAAATAAGCCGCCCATTGTGCTGCCTGCATCTCCTCCTGTGGTGGTGGTCTGCTCTGCTGTAAATTAATATGGCGCTCCATTATTGGATAACCCTGTTTTTTCAATGTTCATAATGGGTGTAGTAAAAAAAGAACCACCATACTTACCTCCTGAGGGGGCTCCACTCTGAGCCTACGGTAGGCCACAGTCTCGCGACATTGTCCTGTGAGCTTTGTAGCGTTCCAGTATGTTGCCCAGGGCTATGGGGTACTCGGTCCCGGGCCGTATATGTACAGGGATGCTGTGTCACAGTTGTGTAATGGCCGATGCCCGGTTCCGTGACCCTGGGGACGCTTTTTAAAAGGGTTTATGTACAAAGGAGATGAAAGAGTTTGTATTGTGACGCCACTTGCGGGTTGCGGTTATGGTGATGGAACCACCGCTGCACAGTCTGTTACCTCTGGGGCTGGTGGTGGTGGCAGCCTGGATGGTAGGCCCTCTGCAAGTAGGGCTGGGACCCAGGGAGTGAATGTAGGGGTCCGTCACAGAAAGAAGGGAGACCACAAGATGGGGATGCAGTGCAACTAATGTTTACTCAGTGATGTTGAGCTGTGGCCCTGAGGACGGCTGGTTCAAACCCCTGGTCCCTTTTGTCCCAGTGCCGGTGTGGTGACCTGGTAGTCTCTTTCCACGGCACCTCTCACTGGTTGGTGGGACCCTGTAGCTTGGAGCGTTTGTGGGTCCCTTACTGTCTATCGGCAGTCTCTCGTCCGTACGGCGGTTAGTGCGAACCCTGTAGGGTTGGTGTTCTTTTCTGATCCCTGGCTCAATCTTTACTGATGGGGCCCCCAGATTCTAGGGTCAATGAGATCCGTGAAGGTCCCCTCACTGTGCAGGTATTTGTCAGGTTGCCTGAAGCTGTCCCCTGACCTAGGGCCCTGTGCCCCGTCGGTGCTCTGGTTCCAGAAGTACCTGGCTGTACCCTCCCTGGCAACCACTCTCCTACGCCACCTAGGCCCCTGCTACACGACTCCGTCTGGAGACACGTCCGTCCTCTTCAACTGTCACTACCGGACTCTAACTGTCTGTGTCTGTCCCCTCCCACCGGGTTGCCGTCTAGTGGACTGGACTGGCTCCACCTCTGGGTGGCCATCCATTGGGTCCCAGACTAGTCATCCCTAATTGGGAGTGGGAAGCTGGAGATGTTATGTGTTTTGGTGGTACCGGCACTGGTCTTCCAGGTCCCTGGGGGTAGGCCCTGCATCTTTGTCAGGATGCAGTACCTAGTAGTGCCCTGAGGGGTTCAGGGACGCTACACCAGCATCCGCTGATCGACTGCTGTGCTTGGCGCAGAGCCCGTCCAGGAAGTAGGGATGCTTTTTATTTTTTTATTGGACACATTAGAGATGTTAGAAAGGAATGTCCTGTAGTGGAGTAGCTTTTAGCTGTATGGGCTGATATCCTGACTGCTTCAGTCATCCCTTGGCCTCGGTGGTTACTTGTACATATTTGATCTGTGGCTGCTGAGGCCGGAGATCGGGCGGGGAAGACCGTTCAGGTGACAGAAGGACAGGAGGTCATCCTTTACAATTTTGAGCAGGGTTCCTTTTAGTACTGATTTTCAAAAATTGTCAAAAAAAACTTTTTATACAGTACGCCAAGCTAAGAAGTGACTGGAGCAACTGGTACTCGACAGGAGGCAATGAGACCAAGAAGGGCAAAGGTTATTTGCTTTTAGCTACCGGTAATTGTATTTTACGGATGAGGAAAGTGTGCGCTAATGTGGGTGTGGCTAACAATGGGTGTGGCATTCAAAAGGGGCGGGGTTTTTACAAACCCCAAAAAAATGTTAAAAATTGGAATCCCATCTCTGCATTATAGTGTATGGGAGCTATAGGAAGAGTGCATTTCAGGACTGGGGTACAATTTGGCAGAGAAAGGCTGTAATTTATGTCAGAATTATTGTGTTTTTGTTTTGTTTTTAACTACAAGCTTTAATTACGATAAAAAAAGTGATCTCATCCCGTATCCAACAATGACCTGTGACTAATCGTCAGCAGCCGGTGCCGGCCATGCAGGTGTCCTCTGCCCCATCACTGCTGGGAGCCTTGTCAGCAAGTCTTGTCTTATTACAGTGTCAGTGCTCATAATCCTCCATTCCCTGCTGTCTACAGCACATTCCTGGGGTTTGTGACTTCATATCCATGCACTGAACCACTTATTGTTTTGTTATTATTCATCTAATATATAAAGCTGTGTGTGTGTGTGTGTGTGTGTGTGTGCCGCTAAAGGAATCCGCACTGTCACATTTACAATCACAAAATTTTGCACAGACGCGTCATGTGACTCAGGGAATATCCTAGACTATGTTTTGACGGGAAAATGTAACCCCGCGCTTTACAGTTACTCTCCAAAACACCTGCCTCCATTAAAGTCACTGGAGTTGAAAGCCACAGGTTATTAATAGCAGCTGTGATTGGTTGCTATAGGAACGAAAGACATTCTTAGTATAACAAGCTTATGTGTGAGGTAATATGATATCGGTGGGGAGACGGATAGAGGCAGATAAGGAAAAAGGAAAGAGAGACAGACAAAGAGACAGAGGCAGATATGTGACGCCCTGGACAAGTCAGGGGTCACAGGTAATTACACCACCACACCCTACACCCCGGTTAGGTACATCTAAGCTAGACCCAAAAATCCTTGTTGCCTTCCTCCAGGGGCTGATGTCCACACCAGGGGGTGGGCCAGGCGGTTGGTCCCGCCCACCGAGGAGTTCACAGTCCTGGAGGCGGGAAAAGTGGCAGATAAGCTAGGCAAGTGAGAGGAAGGAAAAGTGTGGTACAGGAGCAACAATCTGACTGCGTCCGGGTGTGTGCCCCGGGCGAGACAGCAAGGTTAGCAGACAGCGGTGACCGTCTTCAGGAGTGGCCTATCGGAGTTGCCGTAAGGACCGTGGACGGGCGGTGGCCCGGCGGTACTGGACCGGTACACAAGGAGAAGCCAGCACCATTGGCAGGGGCTTTTCGGACCCCGGCAAGGCTTGGAGTCGCCGTGAATTTGCCGAATCCGTTAGTAAAGGGGACCTCCTGGGTCTCCAAACAACTAAGTCCCGATTGAAGGCAACAGTTCAACCGTGTGGGAGAGACACCGCCACCGCCAAGGCATCAGTTTCTCAGGGCCAGCGCCTGCGGGCAAAAGGGGCTCCTCCGGCCCATATCCAAGCCGGGGAGCGGGTTACCGGTGGGAACCCATTGGAACCAACAGCAGTACTCAGGTGCAGGGAAAGGACAGTCACCGTTAACCTACCGGGGAAAAGCATCAGCAGCCGTCCGTGGGACCCGTCTCTCCAGCCGTGTGTTTTACCGTGAACTGTGTCATCGTCTCAGGCTGAGTGAGTACCACCGTGCCGTGCGGCACAGCGCTGCCCCCGCGACCCTGCACCTCGCCAGGCCCCCGTAACCCGCCTGCCACCATCCATCCCTACCCCATCACCGGGCCCCGGGACAACCAACCCCCTATCCACGGAGGGGTGAACTAACAACTCGGCTGCTCACTGTCACATCTCCCGGGATCCCCGTCCAGAGCAGCGGTGGTGTCAACCCTATCACCACAACCGTGGGTGGCGTCACGGACAATAACCAAATCCCCACCACCAATCAACCCCTTTCACTCACGGGCGAGGAGCGCCGCTCGAGTCCCCGGGATCCAGCCCATTGCTCGAGCCACCACCGAGCAGCGGCAGCAGCAGCAGCGTTCGGACCCGAGCAGTGGGAGAGCGCAGCGTCCCCTCCTCTGCCCGCGACAGACACAGACAGGGAAAGAGAGACAAACAGACAAAGAGACAGAGGCAGACAGACAAAAAGACTGAGGCAGACACAGACAGGAAAAGAGAGACGGAGACGGGGAAAGAGACAGACAGCAAAAGAGACAGCCGGGTGAACAAGACAGCCGGAGAAAGAGACAGACAGAGAGAGACAGACAGACCCAGAGAGAGAGAGAGACAGAGAGACTGTCTCTGTGTGTCTGTCTCTGTCTGTATCAGTCTCTCTGTCTCTCTCCCAGTCTCTGTCTGTCTCTGTGTGTCTGTCTCTGTCTGTTTCAGTCTCTCTGTCTCTCTCCCAGTCTCTGTCTGTCTCTATGTGTCTGTCTCTGTCTGTATCAGTCTCTCTGTCTCTCTCCCAGTCTCTGTCTGTCTCTGTGTGTCTGTCTATGTCTGTATCAGTCTCTCTGTCTCTCTCCCAGTCTTTGTGTGTCTGTCTCTGTCTGTATCAGTCTCTCTGTCTCTCTCCCAGTCTCTGTCTGTCTCTGTGTGTCTGTCTCTGTCTGTATCAGTCTCTCTGTCTCTCTCCCAGTCTCTGTCTGTCTCTATGTGTCTGTCTCTGTCTGTTTCAGTCTCTCTGTCTCTCTCCCAGTCTCTGTCTGTCTCTATGTGTCTGTCTCTGTCTGTTTCAGTCTCTCTGTCTCTCTCCCAGTCTCTGTCTGTCTCTATGTGTCTGTCTCTGTCTGTTTCAGTCTCTCTGTCTCTCTCCCAGTCTCTGTCTGTCTCTGTGTGTCTGTCTCTGTCTGTATCAGTCTCTCTGTCTCTCTCCCAGTCTCTGTGTGTCTGTCTCTGTCTGTATCAGTCTCTCTGTCTCTCTCCCAGTCTCTGTCTGTCTCTGTGTGTCTGTCTCTGTCTGTATCAGTCTCTCTGTCTCTCTCCCAGTCTTTGTGTGTCTGTCTCTGTCTGTATCAGTCTCTCTGTCTCTCTCCCAGTCTCTGTCTGTCTCTGTGTGTCTGTCTCTGTCTGTATCAGTCTCTCTGTCTCTCTCCCAGTCTCTGTGTGTCTGTCTCTGTCTGTATCAGTCTCTCTGTCTCTCTCCCAGTCTCTGTCTGTCTCTGTGTGTCTGTCTCTGTCTGTATCAGTCTCTCTATCTCTCTCCCAGTCTTTGTGTGTCTGTCTCTGTCTGTATCAGTCTCTCTGTCTCTCTCCCAGTCTCTGTCTGTCTCTGTGTGTCTGTTTCTGTCTGTATCAGTCTCTCTGTCTCTCTCCCAGTCTCTGTGTGTCTGTCTCTGTCTGTATCAGTCTCTCTGTCTCTCTCCCAGTCTTTGTGTGTCTGTCTCTGTCTGTATCAGTCTCTCTGTCTCTCTCCCAGTCTCTGTCTGTCTCTGTGTGTCTGTCTCTGTCTGTATCAGTCTCTCTGTCTCTCTCCCAGTCTTTGTGTGTCTGTCTCTGTCTGTATCAGTCTCTCTGTCTCTCTCCCAGTCTCTGTCTGTCTCTGTGTGTCTGTCTCTGTCTGTATCAGTCTCTCTGTCTCTCTCCCAGTCTTTGTGTGTCTGTCTCTGTCTGTATCAGTCTCTCTGTCTCTCTCCCAGTCTCTGTCTGTCTCTGTGTGTCTGTCTCTGTCTGTATCAGTCTCTCTGTCTCTCTCCCAGTCTCTGTCTGTCTCTGTGTGTCTGTCTCTGTCTGTATCAGTCTCTCTGTCTCTCTCCCAGTCTTTGTGTGTCTGTCTCTGTCTGTATCAGTCTCTCTGTCTCTCTCCCAGTCTCTGTCTGTCTCTATGTGTCTGTCTCTGTCTGTTTCAGTCTCTCTGTCTCTCTCCCAGTCTCTGTCTGTCTCTGTGTGTCTGTCTCCGTCTGTATCAGACAGACAGAGACTGGGAGAGAGACAGAGTGACAGTTACTATCCTGGGCAACGCTGGGTACTACAGCTAGTATATAATATAATACACAAATGGGCAAATGTATAGACGAGAACCAGTCTATGTTGCCCATAGAAACCAATCACAGATCAGATTTCATTTTTTAAAAGCACTATTACAGATGTAAGCTGTGCTATAATTGGTTGCTCTGGAGAATGGCAGCAATGGCCACCGCAGTAACTATAATCCTGCCCTGCTAATGAACGTATATTGTAGAATGTTAGTGTATATATTCTATACAGCATTTCATTATTAGACGTAGGCACATTCCAGAACGTTAATATTGATGGCCAGTACTTAGGAGAGACCATCTCCTGCCACCCATTCCCATCCACTGACTGGAGGATCCGCTTTCCAAGTTTTTCAAGAACCCGTGCCACCATATGTGCAGGTCACAGACATCGATATTAGGCTTTCTTCCTGCACGTGTGTGTATATAGAGGATTAAAATTAAAAAAAGTTGTTCCAGGCTTTTGTTTACTGACTTTTTTAAATTTTATTACATTTGAACTTTTTTTTGCTGTTGTTTTAGAAGACGAGCAACCTATTAGATAAAAGGCAGGGGAAAATGCTATACCCCTAGGCTGCTGCTTATAGGAATCTGGCACCAGATTTTTTACACCTAATCTGAGAGTAGCATAACATAGGGGCAGAGATCCTGATTCCAGCACTGTGTAACTTACTCGGCTGCTTAGTGTAGTTTTGACAAAAACACAGTTTAAAGGGAACCCGTCACCAAATTTTTGCTCCCCTGTCTGAGAGCAGCATAATGTAGAGGCAAAGAACCTGATTCCAGTGATGTGTCACTTACTGAGCTGTGTGCTGTCATTTTGATAAAATCAATGTTTTATCTGCTGCAAATCTAGCAGTTATACAGAGCTCATGAATATGCTGGACTACCTGCAACAAGCCAAGTAGTCCTATAATCATAACTACTGCTAATTAAAGGGAATTTGTCACCAGGTTTTTGCCACCTAATCTCAGAGCCGCATAATGTAGGGGCAGAGATCCTGATTCCAGCGTTGTGTTACTTATTGGGCTGCTTAGTGTAGTTTTGACTTCTTCTGTGCCCTTGATGAAGTCATCCACAAGGAAGCGGTGGCTTCTGAAACGCGTTGACTTATGCTCAATTAAATTTACAATTATCTCCTACATCCATGATCGACCAGTTATTGGCGCGGCTTTGACACCCGATTCTACTACTCTCCTTTAGACGCTACTCAAAGGCAGCGCGCTGGCCAATCAGAGGCAAGCGGCTTCTGCCTTTGACGTCAGCGGACGTTCCGGCATCGGTCGCGATGGTTACCCGATACACATCCTGTATCGGTGGACTACAAGAACCAGCAGGCTGGCGATGGAATGGAAGGTAAGGTGAGCATATGTGTGTGTGCGCATTCGGGTTTGTGCATGTTTGTATGTGTTTGTGTTTGCCTGCCATTGTTTTCAATGGTGTTCGAAGGTGTTCGATGAACGTTCAACGAACACACCCCAAGTTCGACGAAACGAAACGAACTCGATCACTAGGGTGGTGTCTCATCTCTAGAAACAAGATCAGAACACATGCACAAATACAGGCCAACAGCACAACTATAGAACCAGAATGTACGACTGGCAAGGTTCTGGGGGGAGCATGCTCAGTAAAGAAGCAGGGCAATTACTCAAGTGTTCCATCTTCCTGGTAATCAGCACCTCCCAGAACCAGCATGGAATCCGGCGCTGTCAATCAACCTGCCAGATCAGCTTAAATTAATCAGCACATAATTAAAAATGACATAATGGCAAAACATGGAGATTCCATTCTGATATCCACACTGCTAGATGTCTTTTAAGTCAGAAGATTCATTCTCAAAATTAATTCTACATGGGAAACTATGAGCTGAACTCTCCATCAAAGGAGGATTGTGCAGTGATTTCACCGCTAATGTCAAATCATCAAACTTTATAATTTGTATCAAAATGTCTTGGGCTCCGAGGCTGAAGAAAGGGACCATTGTTATATCTGGAATAGACTGTAACCCCATGTGTGCCACTCTGTCCAAATACCAGGAGATTCATTGAAATATGTCTTCAATGTTTTTCTCTAGTTTTTAAATGGCGCTGTGAGAATTTTTGTGATTTTATTAATTTGCCAATAAACCTCTTAATTGTAGATTCAACATTTCAGTCTTATAGAGAGTTACATTTTGTGATGATGCTGGGGGGGCATTTATATGTCTAATTAAGAGCGGGTTTATAGGATTAAGCCGGAATGTGTCTTCTGAAAATTTAATTAATTTAATTTCAATTTTAATTTAAATCTGGTTTTTATGCTAAATGTATTTTATTTTTTTCATTAGTATATTAAAAATAACTAATAAAAAATCTTGCAATTTACATACTGGCTACTAAGTCTAATACTACATTAACACTTCCTATTCTTCAAACGGACATTAGCAATAGATTGATTTGTTTTGCATAGAAGTATAAACTGTGTATGCTCTAATCTGGGCAAAGGGGATTGTGACATCACTGTGACATCACCTATTGTGAATAGTGGATCCTGTGTTATCTACTGTATATATAGGTGTTATCGGTCATTGTACAGGAGGAGAAGGTGAGCTGTGACATTACTTATAATGAATTGTGGATTCTGTTTTATTTACTGTATATAGAGGTGTTATCAATCATTGTACAGAAGTAGAAGGTGAGCTGTGACATCACCTATTGTGAATAGTGGATCCTGTGTTATCTACTGTATATATAGGTGTTATCGGTCATTGTACAGGAGGAGGAGGTGAGCTGTGACATCACCTTTTGTGAATAGTGGATCCTGTGTTATCTACTGTATATATAGGTGTTATCAATCATTGTACAGAAGTAGAAGGTGAGCTGTGACATCACCTATTGTGAATGTTGGTTCCTGTGTCATCTACAATATATAGAGAGGAGTTTTCAGTCATTGAACAGGAGGAGGTGGAGGTGAGCTGTGACATCACATTTTGTGAATGGTGGATCCTGTGTTATCTACTGTGTATATAGAGGTGTTGTCCGTCATTGAATAGGAGGGGGAGGAGGGGAGCTGTGACATCTATTGTGAATGGTGGATCCTGTGTCATCAACAGTATATAGAGGTGATTTCCATCATTATACAGGAGGGGGAGAAGGGGAGCTGTGACATCTATTGTGAATGGTGGATCCTGTGTCATCTACAGTATATAGAGGTGTTTTCCATCATTGTACAGGAGGGGGAGGAGGGGAGCTGTGACATCTATTGTGAATGGTGGATCCTGTGTCATCTACAGTACAGTCATGGCCAAACATTTTGAGAATGACACCAAAATTATGTTTTCACATGATCTGTTGCCCTCTGGTTTTTAATTGTGTTTGTCTGATGTTTACATCACATACAGAAATATAATTGCAATCATATTATGAGACCAGGTTATATTGACAGTTAGAATGAGTTAATGCAGCGAGTCAGTATTTGCAGTGTTGACCCTTCTTCTTCAGGACCTCTGCAATTCTCCCTGGCATGCTCTCAATCAACTTCTGGACCAAATCCTGACTGATAGCTGTCCATTCTTCCATAAGCAATGCTTGCATTTTGCCAGAATTTGTTGGTTTTTGTTTGTCCACCCGTCTCTTGATGATTGCCCATAAGTTCTCAATGGGATTAATATCTGGGCAGTTTCCAGGCCATGGACCCAAAATCTCTATGTTTTGTTCCATGAGCCATTTAGTGATCACCTTTGCTTTATGGCAAGGTGCTCCATCATGCTGGAAAAGGCATTGTTGGGCGCCAAACTGCTCTTGGACAGTTGGGAGAAGTTGCTCTTGGAGGACATTCTGGTACCATTCTTTATTCATGGCTGTGTTTTTAGGCAAGACTGTGAGTGGTGCGATTCCCTTGGCTGAGAAGCAACCCCACACGAATGGTTTCAGGATGCTTAACAGTTGGCATGAGACAAGACTGGTGGCAGCGCTCACCTCTTCTTCTCCTAATAAGCTGTTTTCCAGATGTCCCAAACAATCGAAAAGGGGATTCATCTGAGAAAATGACTTTACCCCAGTCCTCAGCAGTCCACTCCCTGTACCTTTTGCAGAATATCAGTCCCTGATGTTTTTTCTGGAGAGAAGTGGCTTCTTTGCTGCCCTCCTTGAAACCAGGCCTTGCTCAAGCAGTCTCCGCCTCACAGTGCGTGCAGAAGCACTCACACCAGCCTGCTGCCATTGCTGAGTTAGCTCGGCACTGCTGGTAGTCCCATCCCGCAGCTGAAACAGTTTTAAGATACGGTCCTGGCGTTTGCTGGTCCTTCTTGAGCGCCCTGGAGCCTTTTTGGCAACATTGGAAGCTCTCTCCTTGAAGTTCTTGATGATGCGATAGATTGTTGACTGAGGTGCAATCTTTGTAGCTGCGATACTCTTCCCTGTTAGGCCATTTTTGTGCAGAGCAATGATGGCTGCACGTGTTTCTTTAGACATAACCATGGTTAACTGAAGAGAAACAATGATACCAAGCACCAGCCTCCTTTTAAAGTGTCCAGTGTTGTCATTCTTACTAAATCATGACTGATTGATCGCCAGCCCTGTCCTCATCAACACCCACACCTGTGTTAATGGAACAATCATTAAAACAATGTTAGCTGCTCCTTTTAAGGCAGGAATGCAATGATGTTGAAATGTGTTTTGGGGGTTAAAGTTCATTTTCTTAGCCAATATTGACTTTGCAAGTAATTGCTGATAAGCTGATCACTCTTTATGACATTCTGGAGTATATGCAAATTGCCATTAGAAAAACTTAAGCAGTAGACTTTGTAAAAATTAATATTTGTAGCATTCTCAAAACTTCTGGCCATGACTGTATATAGAGATGTTTTCATTCATTGTACAGGAGGGGGAGGAGGGGCGCTGTGACATCTATTGTGAATGGTAAATCCTGTGTCCTCTATGGTACATAGAGGGGTTTTCAATCATTATACAGGAGGGGGAGGAGGGGAGCTGTGACACCTATTGTGAATGGTGGATCCTGTGTCCTCTATGGTATATAGAGCTGTTTTCCATCATTATACCGGAGGGGGAGGGGGGGTACAGAGTCCCGTGGGTGAAAGTTCTGAACTCTCCTCTGACATCAATCTTCTGAGAGATCTTCTCAGGGTGACTAAACTTGGACAGAGGAGAGGGGCGAAGACTTTGCTCCCAAAGTTAAAACTATTTGTGGGATTCCATCACAAAATTTGGGTCAGAAAATATGAGAAACTTAGATACTTAAATTATCATTGCACTTTTACAAAACTTTTTTCTCTTCTCCGAAACTTCTCAAAAGTTTTCAGAGTAAAAATTGAGAGCTGTAACTCACTCCATTCACCAAAATAAAAAATGTTAAGTTGCGTTCTCGGTCTTCCAAGGTTAAAAATGAACTTTTTTTTTTTTTTAGCTCATCTTCAGTGTTGGCGGAGGGCAGTTGTCGTCCTCTTGTTTCTTCTTCAAAACCCCAACCTGCCAAAACTTCTTACATGGTTTTATCGCGTCAAAAGTTTCTGTAAAAGTTGCAGTTACACTTTAAAACAAAAGAATCAATGAATTGTTTTTCTAAAACTGGATAACAAAATTATGCCATTGCCCATGGACACCTTCGGTGATACTGATGATGGTGCTTTTTAACCAGAATTGGCCTTGTCTGTACCTCTTTATGGCCCATTTCATGGCTCACAGAAAAGAGCAATCTGTGTTTCACATAAGGCTATGTGCCCACGGGACAATTTACCCGCGGATTTTGCTGCGGAAAACCTGCGTATTTGGATTTTTCCGCAGGTTTTAGCAAGTACAGACACTCCCCATGTTATCCTATGGGACATGGAGAGTGCTGTGTCCATGCTGCGGTATGTGCGGCTGCGGAATATGCTGAGGATGTCCCGCAGCCGCACATAACTGCATGTCAATTATTCCTGCGGAAATATCTGCGGAAATCCCGGCCCTTCACTATGGAGATAGAGGCCGCGGCTTCCGCAGGTAAGTCGCACGAATGTCCGCAGGTTTACTGCAGATATTTCGCTGGAATCCCACAGCAATGTATAGCTGCAGATTTCGGGGAGCAGCTGCGGGAAACCTGTGGATATATTCGCGGGTACATTGTCCCGTGGGCACATAGCCTTATAGTGGACGCATTTGCCACTTAAGAAATAAAAGCCTGATATTTATTTCTCATTCCACATGTCACGATGTGACTGTAGGATAACAATGGACAGGGGGTCCCCAGGCTATCTCTAACCTCCGGATTACCGCTGATGATGGAGATGCCGGAGTCCCGTGCCTTTAGTGTTCTCGTAACCAGAACTAATCTGTGTGTTGTCCCCTCCCCCCCTTACCCCCCCCAGGGAAGGAAGGGACAGGTGTGAGATGGTAATACAGATAAAGACATACAGGGAAAAAACAAAACTCAGACACCCTGCAAACTCAGAGGAACAAACAGTAAAAGACTAAGGAGAAAAGCAAGAGCAGGAAGGTAGCAACAAAAGAACAACCATTGTTAACACCACTACTCACAGCAACAAAGTACTACAACCACCAGTAAGTCTGGATCACAACACCTCATCAGATCAGTATAGAGACGCTATAGCTGGCATTAATGGAATGTCACTTTATGTGCTGAGAAGGACTTCATATGCAGTTGCGATGAGTCTTATCTGGACTTTTGTCTTTTTTTTTTTTCTTCTTCAATACTACAACCACCAGTAAGTCTAGATCCCAACACCTCACCAGACCAGTATAGAGATGCTATAGCTGGCATTAATGGAAGTGTCAAGCCAGCATATATATGAGGGAGCGAATGTGGCATGTGATCAAAGGAGACTAACAAGCAGCCCAGCTGAGATTAACTCTTGCTAGCCTGTCTATGAACTATCAATGTGTGGGTCGGCGCGTGCTCCGATCAGACACAGACCTTGACTCCACCAAGACAGTCGGCAATGTCTGTAAAAACCTCCTTGTGACACCACAAACTGTCCATGACCAACTCGCATGTTTGCTACTGCACAGGTTGTATCAGCAAATAGTAAATCAGCGCTAAAGTCCACTTTCTCCTAGCACCCATTAGCCGCCATCTAATCTGCCTCTTCTGTACATACACCCTTGGCTTAGCGATATCGTGGAATATTTTGTCATGGATCCCACAGTCAATAAATGGTTAAAACGGGTCATAGTGGGGTAACTTCTGTACACAAAATCTGCTTCTTTATTTAGCAGTATGACACAGCATTCAGAATGAATTTCGCATCTGCTATGCAGCTCCGTCGGACGTCAAAAGCAGATCTGGCGTCACAGGTTGTGCGAAAATGAAAATGTGTGAGCGTCTGATTACATGCGAAAGTGAACGCTAGAAGTATGTTAGCTGATTACGTATGAGTCTGTCCCCGCTGAATAGCAGCAATTAGCACAACTCCGAGCACTTGATTGGGCATTGTGCTCTATGTAGCAATGAACACAGGCAGTTTACTTCGGAGCACTTGGAACCACGTATTTGTCATCTTACGTGGGTTCTAGAATTTGGTAAAAAAAAAGGTGTCATCATCATCGCTGCAAATTGTCAACAGGTGCGATCATTGCTCATCCTACGTATCACGCAGGACTAATTATGGCCTTGAATAAGAGTTTTCAGGTTTTAATATGGAAATAAATGATTAATGTTTTATGACGCGCTGCGACAAAGACTCAAAGTTACTAATGCTTTTCTCTACATATCAATGTGTGATTGGGGGGTCTGTGACATCAGCCATGTAATGTAGAGTTAGAGATACTTAGAACAATATAACTTTCCATGTCCTAATACTAACGGGACATGACGCCAGATTTCACAATACAAACAGTATTCAATAATAGATATTGTAGAGCTGAGGAGGCTCTAACCATGCTCAGTACTCGTAACTAGTGATGAGCGGGCACTACCATGCTCAGGTGCTCAGTACTCGTAACTAGTGATGAGCGGGCACTACCATGCTCGAGTGCCCAGTACTTGTAACTAGTGATGAGCGGGCACTACCATGCTCGGGTGCTCAGTACTCGTAACTAGTGATGAGCGGGCACTACCATGCTCAGGTGCTCAGTACTCGTAACTAGTGATGAGCGGGCACTACCATGCTCAGGTGCTCAGTACTGGTAACTAGTGATGAGCGGGCACTACCATGCTCGGGTGCTCAGTACTCATAACTAGTGATGAGCGGGCACTACCATGCTCAGGTGCTCAGTACTCGTAACTAGTGATGAGCGGGCACTACCATGCTCAGGTGCTTGGTACTCGTAACTAGTGATGAGCGCTCAGGTGCTCGATACTCTTAACTAGTGATGAGTGGGCACTACCATGCTCGGGTGCTCAGTACTCGTAACTAGTTATGAGCGGGCACTACCATGCTCGGGTGCTCAGTACTCGTAACTAGTGATGAGCGGGCACTACCATGCTCGGGTGCTCTGTACTCGTAACTAGTGATGAGTGAGCACTACCATGCTCGGGTGCTCAGTACTCGTAACTAGTGATGAGCAGGCACTACCATGCTCAGGTGCTCAGTACTCGTAACCAGTGATGAACGGGCACTACCATGCTTAGGTGCTCGGTACTCGTAACTAGTGATGAGTGAGCACTACCATGCTCAGGTGCTCAGTACTCGTAACTAGTGCTGAGCGGGCACTACCATGCTCAGGTGCTCAGTACTTGTAACTAGTGATGAGTGAGCACTACCATGCTCAGGTGCTCAGTACTCGTAACTAGTGATGAGCGAGCACTACCATGCTCGGGTGCTCAGTACTTGTAACTAGTGATGAGTGAGCACTACCATGCTCAGGTGCTCAGTACTCGTAACTAGTGATGAGCGAGCACTACCATGCTCGGGTGCTCAGTACTTGTAACTAGTGCTGAGCGGGCACTACCATGCTCGGGTGCTCAGTACTCGTAACTAGTGATGAGTGAGCACTACCATGCTCAGGTGCTCAGTACTCGTAACTAGTGCTGAGCGGGCACTACCATGCTCAGGTGCTCAGTACTTGTAACTAGTGCTGAGCGGGCACTACCATGCTCAGGTGCTCAGTACTCTTAACTAGTGATGAGCGGCCACTACCATGCTCAGGTGCTCAGTACTAGTAACTAGTGATGAGCGGGCACTACCATGCTCGGGTGCTCAGTACTTGTAACTAGTGATGAGTGAGCACTACCATGCTTGGGTGCTCAGTACTCGTAACTAGTGATGAGTGGGCACTACCATGCTCGGGTGCTCAGTACTCGTAACTAGTGATGAGCGGGCACTACCATGCTCGGGTGCTCAGTACTTGTAACTAGTGATGAGTGGGCACTACCATGCTCAGGTGCTCAGTTCTCGTAACTAGTGATGAGTGGGCACTACCATGCTCAGGTGCTCAGTACTCGTAACTAGTGATGAGTGGGCACTACCATGCTCGGGTGATCAGTTCTTGTAACTAGTGATGAGCGGGCACTACCATGCTCGGGTGCTCAGTACTTGTAACTAGTGATGAGTGGGCACTACCATGCTCAGTACTCATAACGAGTAGCTAGATGCGCACAACTAGAGTACCCAAGTATAAAAGTCAATGGAAACCTTCTTGAATGAGTCCCCTATTGACTTCCATTATACTCGGGTACTCGAGTAGCGCCCATCTGAGCATCCAACTGCACATTACAACTACGGAGCACCTGAGCATGGTAGTGCCCGCTCATCACTAGTAACCAATGCCAAAATGCAGGTAATTCCAAATGGATCACTTGCTTTTTCTTGCAATTATAAGTGCATATTGTGTAGTATTTGCATACATTTACTCATACTGTAGCTATAGGACATTTCTTGGTGAGGAGCATATTTTATAGTGATTGATGGATATACTGTTTTTTGGAGGGGGTTTGTCCGGTTGTGCTGTTGGGTTGAGAAGGAACGTGTGATCGTCCCCAAACAATACATTGAGCCAGACTATACATTCTGAATGTGAAATGAGATGGAACGTGGCAGCTGCTGTCATGAATCCTTCTTACTCTACACCATGCGCTCGCACTTTTGGCGCGCATCTGATGGATATGACACATAGTCTCCGGGCGCCATGATTTCTCTACAATGCGAAGTGTGAGAGGTTAAAGGTTTTTCGCCACGGGCTTATGAATGCAGGTGAAGGACGTGCTAAGAGTTCTCCGAGCCTGGCCATCTGTCAGATCCAGTAGCTTTATTCTGTAGATGAAGGGTGATTTATGGTCTGCTCAGAATCGGTAAGAGGATAGGCATAAATCTGACATTGAGTTGATATCTCTGGTGCAGCTTTTCTTGATTTGAGATGCATGAATCACAAAGACAAATCCAAATTATGTTTGGTGCTGTTTTGTTGACCTATAATCTTGACATTAGTGATATACCATTATTATGATGAAATTATGGAGAAGGTGGTCGCGTTCCCCCCCTTCCCCCACATGTAGCAGTGTTAGGCGGGCTTTGCACACTACGACATCGCAGGTGCGATGTCGGTGGGGTCAAATTGAAAATGACGTACTTCCAGCATCGCATGCGACATCGTAGTGTGTAAAGGCTCGATGATACGATTAACGAGCGCAAAAGCGTCGTAATCGTATCATCGGTGCAGCGTCGGCGTAATCCATGATTACGCTGACGCGACGGTCCGATGTTGTTCCTCGCTCCTGCGGCAGCACACATCGCTGTGTGTGAAGTCGCAGGAGCGAGGAACATCTCCTACCGGCGTCACTGCGGCTTCCGCAGGATATGCGGAAGGAAGGAGATGGGCGGGATGTGTACATCCCACTCATCTCCGCCCCTCCGCTCCGATTGGCCGCCTGGCGTGTGACGTCGCTATGACGCCGCACGACCCGCCCCCTTAACAAGGAGGCGGGTCGCCGGCCAGAGCGACGTCGAAGGACAGGTGAGTCCATGTGAAGCTGCCGTAGCGATAATGTTCGCTACGGCAGCTATCACAAGGAAATCGCTGCTGCGACGGGGGCGGGTACTATCGCGCTCGGCATCACAGCATCGGCCTGCGATGTCGCAGCGTGCAAAGTACCCCTTAGCCACTTCCTAGTTACAGAAGGAGATTAGCGCAAGGTGAGAGGAGTGACAGATGGCCAGTTGGAAAGATGGGCATTGTGTGGTGCCCGTTCTGCCGTAGAGTTCCTGGAGTGAAGGCATCACCTTGTTACTTTGGGTCCATTGGGGAACCCGGAGGTATCCTCCAAGGGTCCGGAGCCTACGGCTCACCTCGGGACGGGCTAAGAGTCCAAAGACTAGACGGCCGTCAAGGTAGAGTACCTGGAAGTTGAGTGACTAGAAGTTGTCCGAGGCAGTGAGAGGATCATACTTACCCGAAGAATAAGAAAGTGGAAGGAGGAGGCATATGCCCAGCAGCTGGAGAACTAGATTCCAGATAACGGAACGGAATCGACCAAGACCACGTTCCCCGGAAGAAAGCAGCAGCAGAACTGTACGAGGGGCTGCTGATAAGTATTTGGCTTTGTGATATTTTTTTTTTGTTTCTTTGGTAATGAGTGTTACATCACATGAAAGCCTTATGTGTCTAATATGTTCTACGCAAGCAGGAAAACAAAATGGCGGAGTCTAATGCGATATTCACAGCAACTGAGAGCAGAGGAGTGATAACATTCTTGTTTTTGCAAGGAAAGTCCGCAAAGGATATTCATGGTGATATGTCGCAGACATTGGGGGATCAATGTCCTTCATATTCCACAATTAAGAACTGGGTTGCCAATATTAAAATGGGCCACTTCAGCCCCAATGATGAGGAATGTCCTGGACGACCGAGAGTGGTTGTTGTTCCGGAGATCGTCGATGCTGTGCACAACCTCATACTGGAGAACCCACGAATTTCAGCTAAAGCAATAGCAGACATCATGGGGATTTCCCGTGAACGTGTTTATGTCATTATCCATGAACATTTGGACATGAGGAAGCGATCTGCAAAGTGAGTCCCCAAATGTTTGACAACAGATCAGAGAAGCATGCGAGTGAAAACTTCCCAGTCCATTTGTCAGCATTTCCGGACTCATAAGAACTTGCTGGATCGACCGGTCACTATGGATGAGACATAGATATATTTGTATGACCCTGAAAACAAGGAGCAGTCAAAAGAGTGGAGGCACAGTGGTTCTCCTCATCCAAAAAAGTTCAAGGTGCAAAAATCAGCCACTAAGGTGATGGCGTCTGTATTCTGGGATAAGGAGGGCGTGCTGCTAGTGAACTACCTTCAAAAGGGTTCCACAATCAATGCAAGGTATTACATTGAACCTTTGGACCAACTGAATGCAGCTCTGAAGGCCAAAAGGCTCGGCAAGCTATCCAAAAGAATCTTGTTCCTGCAAGACAACGCCTCCGCTCACACTGCACAAGTGACCACGGCAAAACTGTCAGAGCTGGGCTTCCAGCTGGTGACCACCCACCTTATTCACCAGATCTAGCTCCCTCTAACATCTGTTTCCAAACCTGAAGAAACACCTCAAGGTACCAAATTTCACACTATTGCTGATGCCATGGCTGCTACGGATGTCTGGTTTAAGGCACAGCCGAAATCCCTCTTTTTGCTAGGCTTACAGGACTTGGAATACCGATGTAAGAAGTGTGTTGACATCAGTGGAGAGTATGTGGAATAAATGTAAAGCTTCATCATGCTATCTCGTTTCTTTCCGGGTAAAGCCAAAGACTTATCAGCAGCCCCTTGTATAAGTGTGGCTATGTCTGTTGTGACGGTGGAAGATCCAATAAATCATTTACTGTTGTTTTGCCAAGAGTTATCCGGTGTCCTGTGTCCCTCTGCTACGTCTTCGATGGTGGCCGGCTGAAGGGTGAAGGACGCTGCCCTGAAGAAGATAGTAAGTGTCGCAGAAACCATCCAAAGCCATTTACAAGCACTGGTTCTCTCTGGAGAAGGAGTGCAGAACCCCTAATGGCCCGGCGACCGCACTTTCCTTCAATTACACTGGCCAATCAATGAACTAGAGATGGTAGCGATCTTTAATTTTATGTATCAAATGTGCGACCTAGGGTGCAATGTCCAGGTGCTAAAGCCATCAGGGCCAGTTACACTCTTTGAGAAGTTATCAATTAAGCACTGATGACATACCCCTAAAGGCCGCTTTACATGCTGCGATATCGTTACCGATATCGCTAGCGTGTGTACTTGCCCCCATCGGTTGTGCGACACGGGTAAATCGCTGCCTTTGGCGCACAACATCGCTCAGACCTGTCACACTTCTTAGGCTGCTTTCACACATCCGTTTTTTGGCATCAGGCACGATGAGGCGAAAAAACTGATGCGACGGATCCGGCGAAAAAACATCAGTTTCATCAGTTTTTTCCATCAGTTCCTTCAGTTTTTTGACAGATCCGCTGTGATACTGAGCATGCTCAGTTAAAAAAAAACCGGCTCAGGCGGCCGGATCCGTTTTTTTTGCCGCATTACTCCGGATCTGGCGTCCATTGGCTTCCATTATAAAACACGCCGTACGGCTCCGGCGCGATCCGTTTTTTTTGCTGGACACAAAAACGTTCACTTCAACGTTTAATCCGGCCGCCGGACAAGTAAAGTTTGCCAGAACCGTCAAAAAACAGATGAAACGCAAGGCCATCTGGCACAATACGGCGCTAATGAAAGTCTATGGGGTAAAAACGGATCCGGCGGCAACAGACGCCGGATCCGTTTTTTCATGTTTTTGCCGGATTGTGCCTGATGGCAAAAAACTGATGTGTGAGAGCAGCCTTACCTGCCTAGCGACGTCGCTATGACCGGTGAACCGCCTCCTTTCTAAGGGGGCGGTTCGTTCAGCGTCACAGCAACGTCACTAATAGAAGGGGAGGGGCGGAGATGAGCGGGCTGAACATCCCGCCCACCTCCTTCCTTCCACATTGTCGGTGGGCGCAGGTAAGGTGAGGTTCCTCGTTCCTGCGGTGTCACACATAGCGATGTGTGCTACCGCAGGAACGACGAACGACATCGTACCTGCAGCAGCAACGATAATTAGGAATAGGGGGCCATGTCACCGATTAGCGATTTTGAACGTTTTTGTGACGATACAAAATCGCTCATAGGTGTCACACACGACATCGCTAAAGCGGCCGGATGTGCGTCACAAAATCCGTGACCCCAACGACATCGCTTGAGCGATGTCGCAGCGTGTAAAGCGGCCTTTAGGCCAACATCCATATGATTTGATTTTTTTTCTTTTTTTCTTTTGGGGGGGGGGGGCTTGGTGATTGGTTGAGACCAAACTAAGTGGGCTACAAATGCTTTGCTTGCTTGCTTACACCCCTGCTTCTCTAGCGCCGACTCTCTGCCGCGCAGAACTTCACTAGTGACATCTTGTCTACAACAATGTGTGCAACCAATGATTGTCAGCAGTGGTCTCTTGCCATCAACATTGGCATCACTGCTCTGACCTGTGATTAGCTGCAGTGGTCACATGTTGTAAACCCTGTAAACAAACACTGGTGGGCAGCAATGTAGTTCCAGAGACTCCAACAAATAAGTAATGCTTTTATTATTTTTTGTTCCAACAAGGATTGTTCTAAGCAGAGAAGCAAAGTTTAGAATTTAGGATAGAATTTGCCATAATGAATTCATACATTTATCCTTCGCTTTCCCAAGACTTTGTGACCTTCTCTGCAGAGATAAGAAGCCCTAAGGAATTCCGCATATGAAACGACACTTTTTTTATGGCTTCTACATTCTCCAGTTTGTGGACATTTAGTCCATAATTGAAATTTCTTATAACCGACCCATAATATGTTCCTGACTTCTCAACGACCTTGTGTTTTTTTTCTCTTCCAAATCATATGAGGGGCGCCTCAATCTCTTTTAAAGATGATTTATCATTAATTACACACTACAACCTCCATATATTACTCATAGGTCTGATGAGGCTGGTGTAAATATTTTGAAAATCTTAGGCTAGTTTAAACTTTCACAAGGAATTATATAGTCTGATTGACGGTCCCTCAGGGTCCTTCCTCCCTGCTTATGCTGACCTAGCCTAATAAACTGATCTTCTTCAACATCTCTCTCAACTGCTGCTAAATTAATATCTACCCACCAAGCATGATCGACAGCTCCGCAATGTCTCCCCTCCTCCCTGCTGCTGCTGGATATCAATCCACCTAGCCTCTTTGACAGCTCCTCAATATCCCTGCTGTTGAATCTCTACCCACCTAAGCTAATTGACAGCTCCTCAATGTCTCTCCTCTCTGCTGCTGGATATCTGTCCACCTAGCCTCAATGACATTTGCTCAGTGTCCCTCCTCCCTGCTGTTGTATCTCTACCCACCTAGGCTGATTGACAGCTCTTCATTGTCCCGCCTCCTCTCTGCTGCTGCTGGATATCCATCCACCTAGCTGTTAAGTGTTCCTCCCCACTGCTGCTAAATGAATATCTACCCGCCGAGCATGATTGACAGCTCCTCAGTGCTTCTGCTTAGTGCTGCTCAAGCTCTACCCACCTAGGCTGATTATCAGCTCCTCCAATGTCTCTCCTCCTCCCTGATAGTGCTGGATATCTGTCCACCTAACCTCATTAACAGCTTCTCAGTATCCCTCCTCTTTGCTGTTGTATTTCTACCCACCTAGACTGATTGATAGCACTTCAATGTCCCTCCTCCTTCGTGCTGCTGCTTGATGTTCCTCTGCCTAGCCTCATTGACAGCTCCGCATTATCTCTCCTCCTCCCTGCTGCTGCAGCTGGGTAACCATCCATCTAGCCTCATTGACAGTTCCTCAGTGTTCCTTTTCCCTGCTGCTGGATATCCATCCACCTTGCCTTATTGACAGCTCCTCAGTGTTCCTCCTCCCTGCTGTTGAATCTCCAGCCACCTTGCCTCAATGGTAGCTCCTTGTTGTCCCTCCTCCTCCCTGCTGCTGCAGCTGCATAACCGTCCATCTAGCCTCGTTATCAGCTTTTCAGTGTTCCTCCTCCCTGCTGCTGGATATCCATCCACCTAGCCTCATTGACAGCTCCTCAGTGTTCCTCCTCCCTGCTGTTGGATATCCATCCACCTAGCCTCATTGACAGCTCCTCAGTGTTCCTCCTCCCTGCTGCTGGATATCCATCCACCTAGCCTCATTGACAGCTCCTCAGTGTTCCTCCTCCCTGCTGCTGGATATCCATCCACCTAGCCTCATTGACAGCTCCTCAGTGTTCCTCCTCCCTGCTGCTGGATATCCATCCACCTAGCTTCATTGACAGCTCCTCAGTGTTCCTCCTCCCTGCTGCTGGATATCCATCCACCTTGCTTCATTGACAGCTCCTCAGTGTTCCTCCTCCCTGCTGTTGAATCTCCAGCAACCTATCCTCAATGGCAGTTCCTCAGTGTTCACCTCCCTGCTGCTGGATATCCATCCACCTTGCCTCATTGACAGCTCCTCAGTGTTCCTCCTCCCTGCTGCTGGATATCCATCCACCTAGCCTCATTGACAGCTCCTCAGTGTTCCTCCTCCCTGCTGCTGGATATCCATCCACCTAGCCTCATTGACAGCTCCTCAGTGTTCCTCCTCCCTGCTGCTGGATATCCATCCACCTAGCCTCATTGACAGCTCCTCAGTGTTCCTCCTCCCTGCTGCTGGATATCCATCCACCTAGCTTCATTGACAGCTCCTCAGTGTTCCTCCTCCCTGCTGCTGGATATCCATCCACCTTGCTTCATTGACAGCTCCTCAGTGTTCCTCCTCCCTGCTGCTGGATATCCATCCACCTTGCTTCATTGACAGCTCCTCAGTGTTCCTCCTCCCTGCTGTTGAATCTCCAGCAACCTATCCTCATTGGCAGTTCCTCAGTGTTCACCTCCCTGCTGCTGGATATCCATCCACCTTGCCTCATTGACAGCCCCTCAGTGTTCCTCCTCCCTGCTGCTGGATATCCATCCACCTAGCCTCATTGATAGCTCCTCAGTGTTCCTCCTCCCTGCTGCTGGATATCCATCCACCTAGCTTCATTGACAGCTCCTCAGTGTTCCTCCTCCCTGCTGTTGAATCTCCAGCAACCTAGCCTCAATGGTAGCTCCTCTTTGTCCCTCCATCTCCCTGCTGCTGGATATCCATCCACCTAGCCTCATTGACAGCTCCTCAGTGTTCCTCCTCCCTGCTGCTGGATATCCATCCACCTAGCCTCATTGACAGCTCCTCAGTGTTCCTCCTCCCTGCTGCTGGATATCCATCCACCTAGCCTCATTGACAGCTCCTCAGTGTTCCTCCTCCCTGCTGCTGGATATCCATCCACCTAGCCTCATTGATAGCTCCTCAGTTTTCCTCCTCCCTGCTGCTGGATATCCATCCACCTAGCTTCATTGACAGCTCGTCAGTGTTCCTCCTCCCTGCTGCTGGATATCCATCCACCTAGCCTCATTGACAGCTCCTCAGTGTTCCTCCTCCCTGCTGCTGGATATCCATCCACCTAGCCTCATTGACAGGTCCTCAGTGTTCCTCCTCCCTGCTGCTGGATATCCATCCACCTAGCTTCATTGACAGCTCCTCAGTGTTCCTCCTCCCTGCTGCTGGATATCCATCCACCTAGCCTCATTGACAGCTCCTCAGTGTTCCTCCTCCCTGCTGCTGGATATCCATCCACCTAGCCTCATTGACAGCTCCTCAGTGTTCCTCATCCCTGCTGCTGGATATCCATCCACCTAGCCTCATTGACAGCTCCTCAGTGTTCCTCCTCCCTGCTGCTGGATATCCATCCACCTAGCCTCATTGACAGCTCCTCAGTGTTCCTCATCCCTGCTGCTGGATATCCATCCACCTAGCCTCATTGTCTGCTCCTCAGTGTTCCTCCTCCCTGCTGCTGGATATCCATCCACCTAGCCTCATTGACAGCTCCTCAGTGTTCCTCCTCCCTGCTGCTGGATATCCATCCACCTAGCCTCATTGACAGCTCCTCAGTGTTCCTCCTCCCTGCTGTGAATCCCTGCACACACAGCCTGATTTACAGCTCCTCTGCCCCCCCCCCTCCTCCTCTCCTTATGTTGCTAATAAGTCAGGATAGATGGAAACTGATTATACTAAAGAGCTCCTTCTTTAGCTGCTTATTTTGCTAATTGTATTACACAGCGACTTTTGACATGGATTTTCAAAGTAAGTACACCTGCCTCATCAGGTTTAAGAAATCTATGTAATAATGTATGGTGTAAAATCTCCTGACGTATGCGCTTTAACCAGTAGGAAATGTGCCACGTTCTGTATAATTGATTTTTCCGGTGTGTTTTCTTCCGGTCAGATCCTACAAAATATGATCATCATAAACGTTTATGGGAGCCATGCTAAAAATATATAGATACAAATAGTCCAAAGACAAGAGACTTTTTGTAAGCCTGGGTTTCCAGGACGCGTTCTTTAAATATCCTTACTCCTTGGCCTCTTGCTTATTACTAGAAGACGGCTTTATTCCCCATTTCCTACAGAACAGGTCCCGCACAGTGCGCAGCACACAAATGCCCAGTTTATTGAGGTCATTCTTAATGTCAAGCGATGCCGACAAGACACTGGCCTGTTCTCTTGCTTATTATGTAAATGGAGTCACACAAAAAAAAGCCTCATTGACAGCTCCTCAGTGTTCCTCCTCCCTGCTGCTGGATATCCATCCACCTAGCTTCATTGACAGCTCCTCAGTGTTCCTCCTCCCTGCTGCTGGATATCCATCCACCTTGCTTCATTGACAGCTCCTCAGTGTTCCTCCTCCCTGCTGTTGAATCTCCAGCAACCTATCCTCAATGGCAGTTCCTCAGTGTTCACCTCCCTGCTGCTGGATATCCATCCACCTTGCCTCATTGACAGCTCCTCAGTGTTCCTCCTCCCTGCTGCTGGATATCCATCCACCTAGCTTCATTGACAGCTCCTCAGTGTTCCTCCTCCCTGCTGCTGGATATCCATCCACCTTGCTTCATTGACAGCTCCTCAGTGTTCCTCCTCCCTGCTGTTGAATCTCCAGCAACCTATCCTCAATGGCAGTTCCTCAGTGTTCACCTCCCTGCTGCTGGATATCCATCCACCTTGCCTCATTGACAGCTCCTCAGTGTTCCTCCTCCCTGCTGCTGGATATCCATCCACCTAGCCTCATTGACAGCTCCTCAGTGTTCCTCCTCCCTGCTGCTGGATATCCATCCACCTAGCCTCATTGACAGCTCCTCAGTGTTCCTCCTCCCTGCTGCTGGATATCCATCCACCTAGCCTCATTGACAGCTCCTCAGTGTTCCTCCTCCCTGCTGCTGGATATCCATCCACCTAGCTTCATTGACAGCTCCTCAGTGTTCCTCCTCCCTGCTGCTGGATATCCATCCACCTTGCTTCATTGACAGCTCCTCAGTGTTCCTCCTCCCTGCTGCTGGATATCCATCCACCTTGCTTCATTGACAGCTCCTCAGTGTTCCTCCTCCCTGCTGTTGAATCTCCAGCAACCTATCCTCATTGGCAGTTCCTCAGTGTTCACCTCCCTGCTGCTGGATATCCATCCACCTTGCCTCATTGACAGCCCCTCAGTGTTCCTCCTCCCTG
Source organism: Anomaloglossus baeobatrachus (assembly GCF_048569485.1). Taxonomy (NCBI): domain Eukaryota; kingdom Metazoa; phylum Chordata; class Amphibia; order Anura; family Aromobatidae; genus Anomaloglossus; species Anomaloglossus baeobatrachus. The sequence continues at coordinate 40,189,153 of NC_134357.1, read as the reverse complement.
CTGCTGGATATCCATCCACCTAGCCTCATTGATAGCTCCTCAGTGTTCCTCCTCCCTGCTGCTGGATATCCATCCACCTAGCCTCATTGACAGCTCCTCAGTGTTCCTCCTCCCTGCTGCTGGATATCCATCCGCCTAGCCTCATTGATAGCTCCTCAGTTTTCCTCCTCCCTGCTGCTGGATATCCATCCACCTAGCTTCATTGACAGCTCGTCAGTGTTCCTCCTCCCTGCTGCTGGATATCCATCCACCTAGCCTCATTGACAGCTCCTCAGTGTTTCTCCTCCCTGCTGCTGGATATCCATCCACCTAGCCTCATTGACAGGTCCTCAGTGTTCCTCCTCCCTGCTGCTGGATATCCATCCACCTAGCTTCATTGACAGCTCCTCAGTGTTCCTCCTCCCTGCTGCTGGATATCCATCCACCTAGCCTCATTGACAGCTCCTCAGTGTTCCTCCTCCCTGCTGCTGGATATCCATCCACCTAGCCTCATTGACAGCTCCTCAGTGTTCCTCATCCCTGCTGCTGGATATCCATCCACCTAGCCTCATTGACAGCTCCTCAGTGTTCCTCCTCCCTGCTGCTGGATATCCATCCACCTAGCTTCATTGACAGCTCCTCAGTGTTCCTCCTCCCTGCTGCTGGATATCCATCCACCTAGCCTCATTGACAGCTCCTCAGTGTTCCTCATCCCTGCTGCTGGATATCCATCCACCTAGCCTCATTGACAGCTCGTCAGTGTTCCTCCTCCCTGCTGCTGGATATCCATCCACCTAGCCTCATTGACAGCTCCTCAGTGTTCCTCATCCCTGCTGCTGGATATCCATCCACCTAGCCTCATTGACAGCTCGTCAGTGTTCCTCCTCCCTGCTGCTGGATATCCATCCACCTAGCCTCATTGACAGCTCCTCAGTGTTCCTCATCCCTGCTGCTGGATATCCATCCACCTAGCCTCATTGACAGCTCGTCAGTGTTCCTCCTCCCTGCTGCTGGATATCCATCCACCTAGCCTCATTGACAGCTCCTCAGTGTTCCTCATCCCTGCTGCTGGATATCCATCCACCTAGCCTCATTGACAGCTCGTCAGTGTTCCTCCTCCCTGCTGCTGGATATCCATCCACCTAGCCTCATTGACAGCTCCTCAGTGTTCCTCCTCCCTGCTGCTGGATATCCATCCACCTAGCCTCATTGTCAGCTCCTCAGTGTTCCTCCTCCCTGCTGCTGGATATCCATCCACCTAGCCTCATTGACAGCTCCTCAGTGTTCCTCCTCCCTGCTGCTGGATATCCATCCACCTAGCCTCATTGTCAGCTCCTCAGTGTTCCTCCTCCCTGCTGCTGGATATCCATCCACCTAGCCTCATTGACAGCTCCTCAGTGTTCCTCCTCCCTGCTGCTGGATATCCATCCACCTAGCCTCATTGACAGGTCCTCAGTGTTCCTCCTCCCTGCTGCTGGATATCCATCCACCTAGCCTCATTGACAGCTCCTCAGTGTTCCTCCTCCCTGCTGCTGGATATCCATCCACCTAGCCTCATTGACAGGTCCTCAGTGTTCCTCCTCCCTGCTGCTGGATATCCATCCGCCTAGCCTCATTGATAGCTCCTCAGTTTTCCTCCTCCCTGCTGCTGGATATCCATCCACCTAGCTTCATTGACAGCTCGTCAGTGTTCCTCCTCCCTGCTGCTGGATATCCATCCACCTAGCCTCATTGACAGCTCCTCAGTGTTCCTCCTCCCTGCTGCTGGATATCCATCCACCTAGCCTCATTGACAGGTCCTCAGTGTTCCTCCTCCCTGCTGCTGGATATCCATCCACCTAGCTTCATTGACAGCTCCTCAGTGTTCCTCCTCCCTGCTGCTGGATATCCATCCACCTAGCCTCATTGACAGCTCGTCAGTGTTCCTCCTCCCTGCTGCTGGATATCCATCCACCTAGCCTCATTGACAGCTCGTCAGTGTTCCTCCTCCCTGCTGCTGGATATCCATCCACCTAGCCTCATTGACAGGTCCTCAGTGTTCCTCCTCCCTGCTGCTGGATATCCATCCACCTAGCTTCATTGACAGCTCCTCAGTGTTCCTCCTCCCTGCTGCTGGATATCCATCCACCTAGCCTCATTGACAGCTCCTCAGTGTTCCTCCTCCCTGCTGCTGGATATCCATCCACCTAGCCTCATTGTCAGCTCCTCAGTGTTCCTCCTCCCTGCTGTGAATCCCTGCACACACAGCCTGATTTACAGCTCCTCTGCCCCCCCCCCCCCTCCTCCTCTCCTTATGTTGCTAATAAGTCAGGATAGATGGAAACTGATTATACTAAAGAGCTCCTTCTTTAGCTGCTTATTTTGCTAATTGTATTACACAGCGACTTTTGACATGGATTTTCAAAGTAAGTACACCTGCCTCATCAGGTTTAAGAAATCTATGTAATAATGTATGGTGTAAAATCTCCTGACGTATGCGCTTTAACCAGTAGGAAATGTGCCACGTTCTGTGTAATTGATTGATTTTTCCGGTGTGTTTTCTTCCGGTCAGATCCTACAAAATATGATCATCATAAACGTTTATGGGAGCCATGCTAAAAATATATAGATACAAATAGTCCAAAGACAAGAGACGTTTTGTAAGCCAGGGTTTCCAGGACGCGTTCTTTAAATATCCTTACTCCTTGGCCTCTTGCTTATTACTAGAAGACGGCTTTATTCCCCATTTCCTACAGAACAGGTCCCGCACAGTGCGCAGCACACAAATGCCCAGTTTATTGAGGTCATTCTTAATGTCAAGCGATGCCGACAAGACACTGGCCTGTTCTCTTGCTTATTATGTAAATGGAGTCACACAAAAAAAAGCAAAAAAACCCCAAAAAACAGTTCAGCTAAGGAAAGCGATTCTATCTTGAGCACTTCTTTTTCTTTTACAGAAGTGTTGGGCTGAGCGGGACCAAATCCAGATGGAAAGAATGTGCTTTGTAAGAGGCAGTGAATGGTACAGATTGTTAATTTGCACAAGGCCATGCCGCAGGGAATCCCGGCTTACACTTCTATGACATAATTCCACCGGAAAGAAACGTATCGCTTCCCTTTTTTTTTTCTCTCAATCAAAATTAAGAAAAAAAAACAAAAAAAAAAACTTCCTTTCTGGAAAGGTTTCCATCGTTAATATTCGGGGCATGAACTTAGAAGGTCTTAATGTCAAGTTTGTGTGAAAGGATTCTCTATGGTACGGGCATAAATATAGGGGGGTAGAGGTTGCTGTTCACCTGGAGTTTAAAGGGGGTCACATATGATCTATAGCTGTTGGTCCCTGTTACAGATTTTTCATTAGGGTCAAACTTTGAACAAATATTTAATATATCTTTTCTTTTTTTTTTTCTCCACTTATCCAAGAAATATACTTTTAATATTTTTTTTTTTAATTTTTTTACTCCATTGATGAGACATTATGTCACGGGTGACACAGAATTGTGGTTTCTGGCCATAGAAGGTCACATCATCTGGCTGCATAGAATGCTCCCTGACTTTCCATTGTTCCTCCTGTCAGTATTCATTGGTATAGGTAGCTTTCCTGCTGGATTCATCTCTCTCCCTTTTGGACCCAGCAGGAGCTCGCCTTCCACTCAGCTGCTGATCATCAGCATTCTCTTGGTGCTTAAATACTCCTTCCTTTCATGGACTGGTGCTGGTGATAGTTTCAGTTCAGGCAAGCCCTGGTTGCAAGCAGGTGGCTTGTATTCATCTGTGGTATCATTGCTGAAAACTGCTGAACTTCTACCTGAGTCATCTGTAGATAAGTAGCTCATGCATTTTCCCTCTGTGTGTCCTCCTTGTGTCTTCTATAGCGTTTAGTGGGGTTGACGAAGAGCTCATCCCATCCATTCCTTATTGCGGGTCCAGCACTAGGGATATTTAGGGTCAGGTATCCGACTCGGCTCATATGTGCAGCACCTATCTAGGGTGGTGAGAGACACCAGGCACCAGCAGTAGGTTTGGTCAGGAGTCACCATCTTCCCTTTCCCAAGACACAGGGTTTCCCTTCCCTTTTGCCGTTCACTTGGTACTTCTCCGTACCTAGCATGACACATTTATTCTCCTCTCCCTGCCTCATAAACCCCTAATTCTCTCCTCTTGGTCAAAATAAAATGAACTGCTTGGTCGGTGAAAGATCAGACAACTGTCCCTTTGAAATGTTTGGAAACATCGGGGAGCCGAATGAAAAGCAAAGTGAACGAAAGCTACGAACGGACATACACAGACCTATGGTTTCCTGGGACAGGACTAGAACTCATGAGCTTGTGAGCTCTTTGTCCATAGGCACCAGCTCTACCATGGAGCCGCTGCCTGTGCTTACTAGTAAGTGTTTAACTCATTCAAGAGCTGGATTCACATCTACAATGCTCAGTACTCCTGAATAATTTACTCCGTGCTGTTTCTGGACATGTGTTCTATAGAATATAGAGACTGGAGCGAAGAATCACTCATATCTGTGTCTGTGTATGACAACTAGTTTACACCCACTAGCTCAGAGACAACTGAGAACCAGAGATAGAGTCTGCACACTGGTGGAAATACTTATGCCAGAAATGCATTATTTACAAACAGAACCATGACAGCTTATTCTTATTCCGATCAGTCACAAAAAAATGTGCTTTACATGACCGTTCTGCTGTCACGGCCGTCTCCCTGTTGTTTTGAGGCTAGTGACAGACTTAGGACTGGAGCCTCCCATCTCCATCTTGACTCCTCATTTAAATGAGGTTTCCTTTCCATTGGCGTCTCATGAGTTAATTTCAGTTTTTGTTACCAGCAGCTCTGAGCAGGGCAAGTCAGCTGTTGGTGCTTTGGGTCCACGCCCATTTAGGTTAAATACTGAAGCCTTCCCAGCAGACCTTGCTGCTGTTAGAATCATTTCTACTCTGGCCAGCCTGGTGGAAGGAACTGCTGAGGTTATGTCCTGTGCTCATCCACCTGCTACTTTCGAGTCCGTTTTCTGTGATGAAGTTAGGTGTTTTGTATCCTTCTGTTTATTCCCCCGTCTGTCTTTCCTTTCCCTTTCCCTTATTAGTTTAGTGGCGAGTCTAGTGTACTCGTCGGCCTACTCACTAGGCGGGGTGAGTTTAGGGCCAGCAGGTATCCTGCTCAGTGACAGGTTGAAAAAAACCTGTATAGGGACTCTAGGGAGCTCAGGAGTCAGCTTGGGGTGAGTGCAAAAGGTACCCCCTCGCCCTAGCGGTAGGGACCTCCATTGTATCATTACCCCGGTGTGTCCCCTATTTTGTGGTGGTTTTTGGTAATGAATCAGACGCCCGTTGGTGTGATCGCGTGTGTCACGCATTGTACACAGACATCTCCAACTCTGGGCGTGACATCTGCTTCATGGAAAGTATCTTATAGATAACCTATTGGAAACTTACGTATTCATGGAGCCTTCTCTTTAAAATACAAACTCACCCATAACAATATGTCCTATAAGTTGCCATAATTAGTAAACCTTCTACCGGAGTCATCTGTAGATAAGTAGCTCATGCATTTTCCCTCTGTGTGTCCTCCTTGTGTCTTCTATAGCGGTTAGTGGGGTTGACGAAGAGCTCATCCCATCCATTCCTTATTGCGGGTCCAGCACTAGGGATATTTGTGCTCCGATTGTTCGCCGTTTATGACATATACTTGCTAATATTTTAATTAAAAAAAAAAGTTTTTGTTTATATCCAAAGGCTAAAACCCTGCCTTTATCATCATGTCATTCCAAACTGAAACCATGGAAAAGTAATCTGCAAGCATTAGGAGAGCTCATAGGCGATGGTGCGAGTGTCTGGATTCATTTTCTCTGCACATGTAACATTTACATTACTTTTTTTGCTTTTGTTACAGTTGCAAAACAGAAGAAGACATGGAGCAGAAAGGTCCTCTTCATCCTAGGAGTTCTTTTTATCTTGGGGATAATTGCTTTAATTGTAGTTGCAGTCGTGCAGAACAGACCTCTTCCAAAGAATCTCAAGGTAAAGCCTTTCACATCACTGTCATTTATGGGAACGGCTCAAGTAATCATGAAGACGCACAATGGCTTCTTTTTGTGTAGCCAACTGTTATTTTTATAGATATCATTTTGGGGAACATATAATTTTGTCTTTCTTTTTATTGCATTTTTGGAACCGGAATTATAACATTTAGAGGTTTTTTTTAATTTTATTTTTAAGTCATTTACTATAATGTGTTTAATTCTTTTTTTTTTTTGTTTAATTTCTTTAGATCATGAAAAGAGGCTTGATTCAAGCTTTTTTAGTATATGTGTATATACAGAATATATTGAAGCTTTTTTAGTATATGTGTATATACAGAATATATTGAATGTTCAAGTCTTTAATTCCTAAGTTTAAAGTCATAAAAAAGTTTTTAAAAGTTTAAAAACTTTTTTAGAATGACTTCAAACTTAGGAATTAAAGACTTGAACAGTCAAAAAAAAAAATAAAAAAAAAAATAAAATATATATATGTATGTATGTATGTATGTATGTATGTGTGTATATATATATATATATATATATATATATTTTTATTTATTTATTTTTTATATATATATATATATATATATATATATATATATATATATATATATATATATATATATATATATATTTTACACACACACATATACTAAAAAAGCTTGACTCACGCCTCTTTTCCTGATCTAAAAAAAGAAATAAAAAAAGAAGAAACACATTATAGTAATTTCTTTAGTTAAGGAAAAGAGGCTTTTTTAGTGTGTGTGTGTGTGTGTGTGTGTGTGTGTATATGTATGTATGTATGTATGTATGTATGTATATATATATATATATATATATATATATATATATATATATATATATATATATATATATATATATATATATATATATATATATATATATATATATATATATATATATATATATTAGTATAGACCAAAAGTTTGGACACACCTTCTCATCTCTAGAACAACTGTTAAGAGGAGCCTTTGTGCAGCAGGCCTTCATGGTAAAATAGCTGCTACGAAACCACTGCTAAGGACAGGCAACAAGCAGAAGAGACTTGTTTGGGCTAAAGAACACAAGGAATGGACATTAGACCAGTGGAAATCTGTGCTTTGGTCTGATGAGTCCAAATATGAGATCTTTGGATCCAACCACCGTGTCTTTGTAGAAAAGGTGAACGGATGGACTCTACATGGCTGGTTCCCACCGTGAAGCATGGAGGAGGAGGTGTGATGGTGCTTTGCTGGTGACACTGTTGGGGATTTATTCAAAATTGAAGGCATACTGAACCAGCATGGCTACCACAGCATCTTGCAGCAGCGTGCTATTCCATCCGGTTTGCTTTTAGTTAGACCATCATTTATTTTTCAACAGGATAATGACCCCAAACACACCTCCAGGCTGTGTAAGGGCTATTTGACTAAGAAGGAGAGTGATGGGTTCAGATGACCTGGCCTCCACAGTCACCAGACCTGAACCCAATTGAGATGGTTTGGGGTGAGCTGGACCGCAGATGAAGGCAAAAAGGCCAACAAGTGCTAAGCATCTCTGGGAACTCCTTCAAGACTGTTGGAAAACCATTTCCGGTGACTACCTCTTGAAGCTCATCAAGAGAATGCCAAGAGTGTGCAAAGCAGTAATCAAAGCAAAAGGTGGCTACTTTGAAGAACCTACAATATAAGACATATTTTCAGTTGTTTCATACTTTATTAAATATTTCATTCCACATGTTATAATTCATAGTTTTGATGCCTTCAATGTGAATCTACAATTTTCAGAGTCCTGAAAATAAAGAGAACTCTTTGAACGAGAAGGTGTGTCCAAACTGTTGGTCTGTACTGTGCATATGTATATATATATGTATATATGTATATATGTGTATATACTGACTATTCAAGTCTTTAATTCCTAAATTTAAAGTCATTCTAAAAACGTTTTTAAACTTTTAAAAACTTTTTTAGAACTACTTTTAACTTAGTAATTAGAGACTTGAATCTTCAATCCTTTAATCAGATATACTATATAGTTAGCACAATACGTGAACATTGCAGTATTTAGTAAAAATGAGGTTCTTCTATGTTGCAAAGAGGGGGGCTAATGATGTGCTCTGGAAGAGTCTCCCCCCTGGAACCACCCCACCTAAACATGACTTCAAAAGTGACCAGTTTTTTTTCTGTTATTTTATTAACGCTGGTCACCTAAGTATTCTGCTTCTTTGGAAAGACCTAGATGGATGATAAGATAGATACATATAGTGGTTTAAAAAAGTATTGAACACGTCACCAATTTTTCTAAGTATATTTTTAAAAGTACAGTTGATATGAATTTCTCACCAGATGTTAGTAACACCCCATACAATCCACACAGGCAAAGAAATCAAACAATGTGCATAAATGTAGTGATGTGTAATAATGAGAAATGACTCAGGGAAAAAGTAGTGAACAAGTTTTTACTGAAATGTGTTTAATACTTCGTACAAAAGCCTTTGTTAGTGATGATGCTTCGATGCCTCCTGTATGGAGAAACTAGTCACTTGCATTGCTCAGGTGGGATTTTGGCCCATTCTTCCACACAAACACTCTTCACATCTCTAGGTCCCGACTCCTTCTATGATCTTGGAGCTTTAGTTCCTTCCATAAATTTTCTATTGGATTCAGCTCTGGTGATCGGCTCGGCCATTCTAGCAGCTTTATCTTCTTTCTCTGAAACCAGTTGAGACTTTCCTTGGATATGTGTTTGGGATCATTGTCTTCCTGAAATATCCTCTCTTGTTTCATGAGCATCCTGGTAGATGGCAGCAGATTTTTATCAAGAATGTATCAATACATTTGACCATTCATCCTTCCTTTAATCACATGACGTTTGCCAGTGCCGTAACCTGAAAAACAGCTCCACACCATGATGTTCCCACCTCCACACTTCATTGTTGGGGTTTTTTGCGGATGATTTGCCTTTTAGCCTCAAGATATGGTATATGTTATGGCCTCGAAAGAGTTAAATTTTGGTCTCCTCTAACCAGACTATATTCTCCCAGTATTTCAGAGTTGTTGAACACGCTTGAACATTGTTTTTGTTCAGCAATGGAGTCTTGCGTGGTGAGCGTGCATACAGGAGCGTGCATACAGGAGCGTGCATACAGGAGCGTGCATACAGGCGCGTGCATACAGGCCATGGAGGGGGGAGTGCATTACTTATTGTTTTTTTTAAAGCAATTGTACCTGTTGATTCCAAGTCTTTCTTTAGATTTCCACAGGTGTCCTTGACTCTTGGACAACTCTTCTGATTATTCTTTTTACTTTTCTTTCATAAGAGAGAGGTCGTCACTGGTTTATGGTGAAATTATGTTTTTTTTCCACTTCCAGATTATGTCCCCAACAGAACTCACTGGAGCCTTCAGTAGTTTAGAAATTCTATTGAAACAAATACCATCAGTATTCATTGCAAAAGAATAAGGTTGTGAAGGTCGTGAGATTGAATAAATGGCGCTATAATAAATAATAATAATGGCTCACTGGTTTTACTCCTCATGAGATGTTTCTTGTGTGGCACCTTGTAATGAGACACCTTTTTTAGGCCATCAGCCGAACCAGCTGATATTATTTTTCACCAAGTGGCCAAATTGCTCTCTATTTACTGATAGATTTCAGCTGGTGTCATGACTTTCCATGGCTTTTGGCAACCTCTCTTTCTTCATGTGTTCAATACTTTTTCCTATGTCATTTCTCATTCTTACACATAAGTTAATTTATTGATATCTATGGTGTGATTTCTTTGCCTATTTGGATTGGATGGATTGTTACCGACATCTAGTGAGAAATTCATGTCAATAGCACCTTTAGAAATATGTTTACTTTAGTATTGAACACGTCATCAATTTTCTATTTCATCTGCTTGTACATGGGCATTTTTTATTTAGTGCTATTTTATCATGGTCTTTACCCAGGGGCCAGAGTAAGAATAATGAATAGCCTAAAGACATGCCCCCCAAAAATTATTTGAACCATGCCTTATTGTAAAGATCATAAAAATTATCTCTAGTCTTGAACCATATAGCGGATTTTTAGAGAAACAAGAAATGTCATACTGAGGGGAGCATTAAAAATAAAATAAGAACAAAAAAAATAAAAAATTTTAGCAAAGGTGTGCAGAAGTAATTACACTTTGGCCACTTTGCATTTTTTATTTGCCGCAACTTTGACAAAAATTCAGTGTTTTCCTGTAGTTTGTAAAAAAAAAAAAATTACAACAAAAATGTTGCAGTTTCTCCATGAATATAAGAAAAAAATTTCAACTTAGCTGCAACGTGTGAAGACAGCCAAAAGCTATGTGCACACAGTGCATTTTTATTGCTTATTTTATGTGTATTTTATGTGTTTTTGGGTGCATTTTTGTCACAAAACTGCATGCAAATCCTTATGCCAGTAAAGTCAATGAGAATTTGGAAGTTTTGTGCACATGTTGCTTTTTTTCCTCTTGCAGATTTGCAGCAGAAAATAAACTGCAGCATGTCAATTCTGTAATTTTTTTTTTTTTTTACCCCAAATGCATGGAAAAAATGCATACAAAAAAGCATTAAAATGCACCAAAAAAAAAAGCAAAACACTCATTGTTTTCTGCTAGGAAATGCAGATTTTGTGCAACCAAATACTCAGTGTGCGCACATAGCTTAAGGGGTACTTTACACGCTGCGACATCGCTAGCCGATTGTAGCGATGCTGAGCGCGATAGTCCCCGCCCCCGTTGCAGATGCGATATCTTGTGATAGCTGCCGTAGTGAACATTATCGCTACGGCACTTCACACGCACTTACCTGCCCTGCGACGTCGCTCTGGCCGGCGACCCGCCTCCTTCCTAAGGGGGCGGGTCGTGCAGCGTCACAGCGACGTCACACGGCAGGCGGCCAATAGAAGTGGAGGGGCGGAGATGAGCGGGACGTAAACATCCCGCCCACCTCCTCCTTCCTCATTGCAGGCGGGACGCAGGTAAGGAGATGTTCCTCGCTGCTGCGGCTTCATACACAGCGATGTGTGCTGCCACAGGAACGAGGAACAACATCGTACCTGTCGCTGCAGCGATTTTGCGATCATTTATCGATCATTTATCGGTGCTTCTAGGCTTTACACGTTGCCACATCGTTACCGGCGCCGGATGTGCGTCACTTTCGATTTGACCCCGACGAGATTGCAATAGCGATGTCGCAACGTGCAAAGTACCCCTAAGGGTGCATTGAGACGGCCGTATAAGGCCTCTGTCACATGTTCGTGCCTCTGGTATGTTTGACAGTTTTCTCACGTACCGGAGACACGTGCATAGGTGGACCTATGTATTCCTAATGGTTAGGACACACGTAAGTATTTCGGAACGGAACGTGTGTCGGTGTGTTTCTCATGCATCACGGGTGTCGTCCCGTGAGACACGCGCCGGAGAAACGCGTGTCATTATTTTAAAATAAAAAAACACATACTCACCTCCATAAGCCCAGCAGATTCTTCCGCTGCAAACAGTTGCTGCCGACCACCGCACATTATGAGCGTGTTAAGGAGAGGTGGGCGTGATGTCACGGGCGCTAATCTCCGCCCCTCCGCTCGGCCGGAAGCAGCATCAGCGGGGAGTGGGCGGGGCTGGAGCCGAAGATCAGTACCCTGGACAGCAGCAAGGACCAGGTGAGTATGCAAATTACCGGTTCTCCGTGTGCTATCGCGGATAGCACACTGAGAACACACGTGGCCCGCATGTACCGGAGACACGTACTTACCTCTCGCAACACGCAGGGAAAATACGTGTCTCGCGGCACGTGCGTGATTTTCACGTATGTGTGAGAGAGGCCTAAAGTGGACCAAGATTGGACAGCAATATGCCTACTAGTCTCATGACCCAAGCGTGACAGCTTCATATATTTCTATGACTCTAACGAGTCGGGAGACCCACCGTGCATTGCGGTCTGATCTCAGTCCAATTTACATGGCTGTCTGAATGCATCCAAATACTGACAGATTGTGCTGACGGATAAGTGTAGTTACACCCCCGCTGTCCTAGGTTATGGTAGTTTTTAGTTGTTGTTTTATTCATACATTTTCTGGAGGAATAACAGAGGAACAATACCACATACCGTTCTAAAAAACACAAAGAAACAAAAAAAACAAACAAGTACCGTAGTTTTTGAATTATGAGACGCACTTTTCCTCCCAGAAATCTCAGAGGAAAATGAAGGGTGCGTCTTATACTGTATTCTGAATGTAGCTTACTGGGGGAGGTGGACAGGGGTCACAGGAGATGCTGCGGGCGCTGTGCTGCGAGCTTACTGCTGGCGGTGCACTGTGCTGCAGGCTGTGAGGCAGGGGCCGCTATTCTGAAAATATTGGCTGTGCGGGCTTCAAATAATGGCACGTGCGTAGATGGCGCTCTCAGCTCAAGGTCTCATCTGCACACGGGCCACCTCCGGCCCATTGCTCTCCCTGCAGCGGACTTAAGGAAAATGGCGCCCGGAGGTGGCGCATGCGCAGGTGAGATCTCGGCTTGTCATTCAGCTGAGAGCTCCATTTGCGCACACGCCAACTCTGGGCTCCATTTCTTTAAGCCTGCACCACCGACAGTTTCTGATTGCTCCTCCTGCCTCACAGTGCCCGCAGCGAGCATCTGTGACACCCGCTGCACCGCCCTACTCCAGCACCGCCTCTGCCTCCTACGACCGTGCTTAACCACCGCTGCCACCCCCCCTCCGATAAGACACCACCGGATTATAAGACGGACCCCATATTTTTTTTTTTGTTATCTTCCCCCCCCCTTTTTTCTCTAAATTTGGGGTGCGTCTTTTATAGTCCGGTGCGTCTTATAAACCGACAAGTACGGTTTTTACTACAACAGAGCTGACAGGAGAGATGTGAGGTTGCACTGAAGTTGTAAAATGTACTCGTCAGGAATTTTGCACTTGACACATTTATTTTTGGAGATGGTACTTTTTTTTTTGTATATAGTCTTTATTTAGAATGTTTCAAAAGGCAGTAACATTGTAACAGAATCCTGGTACAATATAAACATTTGTTTTGTAAACAAAGAATAACCAGGTTAAACAATAGTAAAAATGTAGCAAAGATTGATCTCTACATAAATATTGTCAACGTTGTACATATGGGAATTGTGGGGTCAGAACTTTCCTTAAAGCTTCGTGCTCGCTATGTGTAAGGCATAATTAAGATGGCAGCGCATACTCCATAATATGCCTTATCTCTCCTTGTCAGGTTTATTTTCATTGTGCAGCTTTTATCCAAGAGAGAGAACCTCATTAGTGTCAGCTTCAGACTGTAACGTACCATTTACTGAGTCTGGGAGAGATTCCAGGACTAAAACTGCTGACAAATGTGCAAGATTATATACAGCATTACACAATTAGGCTGCTCTTACATGTTACAATGTGCCATCCTATATTTATCCTATATAGGCGTACATGTGCGGATGCCAGAGCAAACGGCAAGGTTGTGCCTATTAACCTAGGTATCGGCGTGTGATGCTGCTTCTTATCTTGTCAGTTCGGGGTCCAGACTGACAAAATCCACAAAATTATTTTAAAGTGGTATGCCGACTAAAATAACAAGGTACCCATCATGTGAATAGGCAATATCTGCTAGGTCTGTAGGGGTCTGACCACTGGGACCATCACCAATCTCAAGAATGGGGTTCATGTGTTCTCCATTTCAGTGGAGCGCTGGTCACATGGGTGCTGTCATGCACTGCCTGGATCCGCACTCGCGGATTTCAGCAACCGCATCTGACCCTGTTCACACTGCATAGTCCGACATGCAGCCTGGTTTCTCATAAGTGCTCAGCTCAGCTGGGCATCGGCTGAGTTGTTTCCACTGCTCCCAGCCATGCAGAAACTAATCCTATTTGCGAGCAATGTGCATAACTTCTGAGTCAGGTTGCTGATTACCATCCACAGTTGGTCCTTCTCTTTACAAACTCCCCAGCCTTAAATAGGGATCACCGAAGATACCATCTGCTCTTGCGACTATCCGATGCCCTTGGCGATCCTCTTTCGTGACCTGCGATCTGTTGCTTGTGTGGTGTGGAAGTGTCCTTTGGTGTGCCTTTCTTCCTCCTGTATTTTATTTCCTCCTGTGCCTTTATTGTTTCCCCTTTGTGGTTGTCTGCAGAGTGAACGAGTTAGTTATTCCCCCTGTTCATGTCTTTTTGGGACAGAGGTTATCTCTGGGTGTCCTGCCCACACCCATGGTGGGTTTCCAGGTGGTTAGGTAAGGGTGTAACTAGTAGACAGGGACATGCTGGGGGCCCAGACCTCTCTACTCTTAAGTGTACTTCTGGGTGGAGGGTCAGTGCAGGGATCCCAGTCTTAAGGCCAGTTCAGGTCCTCCCAGCTAGCCTAGCCCACCCATGAAAGGAATGTTGATGCTTGGTTTAAAATCTATGGGACTGATGGAGGCAGACAAGTGAAAACTTATTACCAGAATACCGCTTTACATTCATTTGTTGCTGTATTCTTTGCAGGCAAAAAGGTTTTATACACCCTGCTCTCTAAAATTTTAGACTTCACCAGACCTCCCCAAATGCAGTGCTTTTAACAGGTATGAATCGCACAAATATTAGAATAATACTTCCTAATAATGCTGAAATAATACTCTCCTACAGAGCCAAAATAATAGTACAAAAAAAAAACCCCAAATAATGTTCCCATACACTTACCAGATATATACGTCATGCAGTGCCCAGATAGGGTCACAAAGTATTCAGATAAATAGTGTCATATTGTGCACAAATATAAAATGTCAGAGTACTCCGATAAATAGTACATATAGTAATTTCTCAGATAAATATTTCATGCAGTCCCCAGACAGCGACTCAAATCTAAAGATGAATAATGTGATAATTTGCCCAGATAAATAATCCTTACAGTGCTCAGATAATACCATGAAATATTAATATAGTGTCATAAAGTGCACAGATACATAATACATACATTGCTCATGTGAATACTTCATTTAGTGCCAAGATAAATAGTACATTCTCAGATAAATATATTGAACAGTGCCCAGATAAGTGATGAAATATGAAGATAAATATCATAAAGTGCTCAGGTAAATAATACACACAAGAAAGTCACAGATAAATACTTTATACAGTGCCCAGACACTTCCATGAAATCTAAAGACTCTCATAAAGTACACAGATAAATAGTGAATATATTGACAAGATAAATCATGCCATACAATTACCTACAAGGTCTCATTCAGACGTCAGGGGTTTTTTAAGTACTAGAAAAACTGATTTTTTTTTTATTTATTTTTTTTTATTTTTTTTTTTCCGTCAGAATTTGGGCCGAGTGTCTTCAGTTTTTCTTGTTCGTGGGGAAAAAAAAAATAAAGATAAATAAAATAATATATATTTATAATTTTTATATTCTCTCTATTTTACCATCTAGCAGTCCTTGAAAATCGGGCATCACTCTGCCGGCATCCAAGTGCTCTCTGTTTTCTCATAGACCCGTAGACTTGTATTGCCTTCATTCGGAGCAAAATAAGACGTGTTAGCGGTTTTGCTGGGACTATTCAGTCTTTCTAGGACGAATATCAGTCATGGGAACAGCCCCATAGGCTATTATGGGTATGCATGCTATCCATATAAAACCAGATAGCACTTTTATGTGAAAAACTGCTGTCTGCATGAGCCCTGACACAAATTCATTCTGCTGAAAATGTCTTCCATTGCCCAGATAAACAGAAAATGTCTTGTAACTGCCCAGATAAACACTCCACAAAAGAGCCAAACACAATGGCTCATTCACATCTACTAGAGCTTTACCCTCAGTATATGCAGCGCTACAGACACAAGTGTTTGGCGTGGTGGCGTTATGCAGTGTTCCACATGCTGCGCTATTATTTTATTTATTTTTTTTAGTGGTACAATGACAGATTCCTCAATAGAAACCCATCAGATTTAATTTTAGTGAATGGAGTCCATCAGGCGCCATTAGTTTCCAACCCCCAGCTACAAATTTGCTTTGTCCTCCTAGAATGTAATAGAAAAATTAAAATACAAACCTGTTGAAGGGTCTAGAAAACACGAGGATGATTGGTGTTTGCTGTATTTTCTTTGTTGCAGCCTTCATCTGAGGCCCGTAAATAAAGGCATCTAAATTTAAGCAGGTGGTTCCCCTTCATTTTATTATCAACTAGCTGTAGTACCCGGCGTTGCCAGGATAGGAACTGTCACTGTCTCTCTCCCAATCTCTGTCTGTCTCTTTCCTTGTCTGTCTGTGTCTGTCTCTGTCTGTCTGTTTCTATCTCTCTGTCTGTCTCTATATCAGTCTGTCTATCTCTGTGTCTCTGTGTGTCTGTCTCTCTATCTCTGTGTCTGTCTGTCTCTTTCCCAGGTCTGTCTCTTTCCCAGGTCTGTCTCTTTCCCAGGTCTGTCTCTTTCCCAGGTCTGTCTCTTTCCCAGGTCTGTCTCTTTCCCAGGTCTGTCTCTTTCCCAGGTCTGTCTCTTTCCCAGGTCTGTCTCTTTCCCAGGTCTGTCTCTTTCCCAGGTCTGTCTCTTTCCCCGTCTGTCTCCCCGTCTCTTTTCCTGTCTCTTTCCCATCTTTCTTTGTCCATCTCTTTGTCTGTATCTTTTTCTGTCTGTTTTTTTCCCTGTCGTCCTGTCTCTGTCTGTCTCTAACCAAGTCTGTCTCTTTCCCCATCTGTCTTTCTCGATTTCTCTGTCTGTCTCTCTCCCTGTCTGCCTGACTCTCTGTCCCTGTCTGCCTGACTCTCTGTCCCTGTCTGCCTGACTCTCTATCCCTGTCTGCCTGACTCTCTGTCCCTGTCTGCCTGACTCTCTGTCCCTGTCTGCCTGACTCTCTGTCCCTGTCTGCCTGACTCTCTGTCCCTGTCTGCCTGACTCTCTGTCCCTGTCTGCCTGACTCTCCGTCCCTGTCTGCCTGACTCTTTCCAGGTCAGTGTCTTTCCAGGTCAGTGTCTTTCCAGGTCAGTCTCTTTCCAGGTCAGTCTCTTTCCCCATCTGTCTCTTTCCCCATCTGTCTCTTTCCCCATCTGTCTCTTTCCCCATCTGTCTCTTTCCCCATCTGTCTCTCTCTCTCTCTCTGTCTCTCTCGATCAGTCTCCCCACCGACGTACATAAGCTTCTTATACTGTGGCTGTCCTTTGTTCCTATAGCAACCAATCACAGCTGCTATTAATAACCAGTAGTTCCAGGCTCCATTCACTTTAATGGAGGCAGGATTTTTTGGATAGTAACTGTAAAGGTCGGGGTTACATTTTCCCATCAAAACATAGTCTACGACGTTCCCTGGGTCACATGGGGTGTCTGTGCAAAGTTTTGTGACTGTAAATGTGATGGTGCGGATTCCTTTAGCGGACATACACACACATACATACACACATACATACAATGAGCTTTATATATTAGATTATCCCACATTTACTGGAAGTCAGAGATAACAAAGGACAAACCGAACGCCACTAAATGTCACGCTAGGTATGGGGAAGTACCATGTGCACGGCGAAAGGGAAGGGAAACCCTGTGTTTACGGAAAGGGAAGATGGTGACCCCCTGACCAAACCTACTGCTAGTCCCTGGGGTCCCTCACCACCCTAGATAGGTTCCGCACCTATGCGCCGAGCTGGATACCTGACCCTACAGAACGGATGGGATTAGCTCTTCATCAATCCTACGAAACACTAGAGAAGACACATGGGAGACACACGGGAAAAAGCATGAACTACTTATCCACAGATGACACCGAAAGAAGTTCAGCAACAATACCACAGAGGAGTACAAGCCACCTGCTTACAACCTATTCTTGAAGAAACTGAATAATATCACCAGTCCCATGAAGGAAGGAGTAATAAAGTGTAACGGGGTGCCGGGGGTGCCTCGGAGGTTGTAGTCGTAGCCCCTTTTCCTATCAGGCTAACCCCCGGCTCCGCCGTCACTATTGGGACAGGAGATTGCTTGGTGGGGCAGAGTGTGGTGATACAGAGAACGCTGTCAGACGTAGAAAGACTTTGCAGATGAAGATCAGTTGAATCAGAAGGCATGTTTATTGCACACATCTTCACAACAGTGGCAGCAATCTGATAGCGTCGTTTCACAACTTCTGCTGGGGGGGAAACCTCTTCTTGTCGTCTCCTCTCGTGGGGATGTGCCCGGCTACTCTACTTCACCTGGGCTCCCACTCCGGCTACCGCAGACTTGACCCACCCAACTCTGTTTCACCATAGAGGACACTTTCTCTTTCCCTTTTCTTCGTTAGCTGTTCACCTAGCTCCCACACCCTGCTCCTTCTCTCCTGTCCCAGACTCGACTGCCTCAAACTCAAACTTTTCCTCTACAACACTTTCTCTCCCTCCCCCTTCTGCTGCCGGCTCCTCCTTTCTCCTGCACTGTTTCTATTGGGACAGCCGTCCCACCCGGCCTCTGGGGGAAAACCCACTGACACAGTCAAAACACAATTTATCAATAACATTAACATTAACAGCTTTATCTACCCCAGCATAGGGTATCTTCAGGGGGAAAACTGTGCCTCCTTGTAAGGGGTCCGTCCACCCCTTACATTTCTCCCCTCTTTTTGCCTTAGCCTCCCGGCAAGGCTCGCACCTATAAAACACAATCTTAGCAGCAAGGCAAACTTTGAATAAAACTTTAAAACCTTCATGAGAAAGAAACAACCACTGAGCGCACAAGTTCTGCGCCCGGAGTCCCTCCAAGGGAGCTCCCGGTCTTGGTAGGCAATTTGCCCGGAGGCCTTCAACAGGCGCTCCCGGTCTTTGCTGATCTTCTGCCCGGAGGCTTTCACAGCACTCCCGGTCTTTGCAGGCAGGGAGCACAGATAATAAAAGTCTCCGTCAACAACACAGAGGGAGTCCTTGCACAGTCCGGCATCAGGCTCCTTCCGGGCTCGGTAACTTAAACAGGGTTACAAACTATAACTCTTCACCGGTTCTTTCAACAATGCCGGGACTTAACACGATCATGTCCACCACCTCCGGTCGCTACAATTCACACGGGGTGATAAGCGCGCTGCCATTCAGCCCGCTGGGCCCTCACGTAATCGGAGAGGGATTGGCCTGGCAAGCGGCGCAGTCTCCGGAACGGTTCGTAATTGACTGGCGGTTCTGGTACCTCTGTCTCCGGTTTTGCTTCCTCAACCCCCGACGGGGGTGACGGGGTCGCTGAACGGGACGGCTGGGGACTACCAACGACGACCACCGGGTGCGTAATCATACTCTGGTGGATTGCTAACACCGCCGGTGTCCCCTTTTCTGGGTCAGCTGTCAGTCCTGTGATGACTTCTGGCGACACCGCCAGCGTGTTTCTCGGCCGGCAAGTCTCAGCCAGCACCGGTCTCTGTTGGGTACGTCTCCGGTATTGACACTCTTCCCACTCAATCTCTTGTTGCCACTGTGCGGCCTCTTGCGCAGTGGGCATCCGGGTCACTCCTACGGCAAATAGGCCCCGGCATCCCACTTCTCTCCGGAATTTCACTTTTTCTCCCGGGTACAGGGTATGCAAACGTTGGGGCAAGCCCTCAGTGTCCAGGTTAACCCGGTTGTAGAAAAAATGGTCCCCGGTCTCTTCGTCCTCTATGAACCCATAGCCCTCCGCCTGATTGAATTTGACCACGGTGCCAACGGTGCACTGCCGATCAAACTCGTCGCTGAGGGGACCGGCCATCATCTCACGGGCCACGGTCTCGGCCAGTAACCTTTCTTGCACTGGATCGGTTTCAGGCGGTGGGGACTGTCGCCGGGTCAGGGGCGTCGGCTTTACCGGCTCCCAGAAGAATCCCCACTCATCTTCTTCTAACTCCTGGTTATGTTGCCCTCCCGGGGCCGGAACTTCTGTGGGGGCTGGGGGACCCACCTTGTCTGGTGTAACCACCTCCGGACTCTGGAGAGGTGCTCCCAGGGCTTCGCTTCCCGGCCGTAGCTGCGTCTTGTAGGTGGCCCGGACTTCAGTCGAGGTTTCACCGGTCGCGGCATCCCAGGAAGTGACCCACGTTACTTTTGCGGGCCGCTCCGGACCTCCTGGCACAGCCGGTAGTTTAATGGTAAGTCCTTCCGCGGTCGCAGTCTGCTTTGGGCGTCCTCTCCCCAGGCTGGTTGCTACCAGCGCGCCCACTGCAGCTCGCTGTTTTGTCTGGGTCTCAATCTCGCTCGGAGTCAGTCTCTGAGTTGGCTTTTCTTGCAGCCCTTCTTGTAATGGCGCCGGGGACAGTGGAGATGCTGGAGAAGGTGGAGGCGGGCCTTCTTTTCCCGCTCTTGTATACACTCCACCCCCAGTCCCACACATCAAATCGACCCAGCATAAGCGACTCTTCTTTTTCTCTGTACTGCCGCCCTCTTCACATGTTTTCAGCAACATCTTAAGGCCAGCACCTCCCCTCTTTGGACGGCGTACTCTGTACTTCTTTTTCTTCGCCGGCCAGCTCAGGGTTCTTCGCTTGGCGCCAATTCTTCGCGCGCTCGCTGTACTCGTGAAGACGGCGGCCATCTTACCGCCGTCTTGTGCCTGGTCCAACGCCTTAGGCACCACTTGGTCTCCATCTTCTTGGATCGGGACCCCCTGCAGATAATCCGGATCCTGCCGACTACGCCACATGTAACGGGGTGCCGGGGGTGCCTCGGGGATTGTAGTCGTGGCCCCTTTTCCTATCAGGCTAACCCCCGGCTCCGCCGTCACTATTGGGACAGGAGATTGCTTGGTGGGGCAGAGTGTGGTGGTACAGAGAACGCTGTCAGACGTAGAAAGACTTTGCAGACGAAGATCAGGTGAATCAGAAGGCATGTTTATTGCACACATCTTCACAACAAAGGCAGCAATCTGATAGCGTCGTTTCACAACTTCTGCTGGGGGGGAAACCTCTTCTTGTCGTCTCCTCTCATGGGGATGTGCCCGGCTACTCCACTTCACCTGGGCTCCCACTCCGGCTACCACAGACTTGACCCACCCAACTCTGCTTCACCATAGAGGACACTTTCTCTTTCCCTTTTCTTCGTTAGCTGTTCACCTAGCTCCCATACCCTGCCCCCGCTGCTCCTTCTCTCCTGTCCCGGACTCGACTGCCTCAAACTCAAACTTTTCCTCTACAACACTTTCTCTCCCTCCCCCAAGCTGCCGGCTCCACCTCTCTCCTGCACTGTTTCTATGGGGACAGCCGTCCCACCCGGCCACTAGGGGAAACCCACTGACACAGTCAAAACACAATTTATCAATAACATTAACATTAACATTAACAGCTTTATCTACCCCAGCATGGGGTATCTTCAGGGGGAAAGCTGTGCCTCCTTGTAAGGGGTCCATCCACCCCTTACAAAAGCACCAAGATAATGCTGATGATCAGCAGCTGGGTGCACAAAGAGTTCCTGCTGAGTCCAAAGGGGAGAGAGATGAATCCAGCACAAAAGCTACCTATACCAAAGAATACTGACAGCAGGAATAATGGAAAGCCAGGGAGCATTCTGCACAGCCAAACGTTGTGACCTTCTATGGCCAGAAACCACATGACTTTCGCATGTGACACACCCAATGTTAGCAGATTTGCTTTGTCAGATTCAGAACCTGTAAGGAATCAATCTCTCCAATAACCACTGAAACACCCGAAATGCAGCACAACGTGCTTCTGATATGTCCTACAACATTCTCCTCTAACAGAAGTCAGCATTATAATGAAGGCGGATGATCCCTGCTATACAATAACTGGATTCTGAAATATTAGAAAGGCAGATGTATTTTTTTTTCACATCAGCAAAATATCGTAATTTAAATATACACAAAACTTTAAGAAACTTAACCCCTTAGTGACGGAGCTAATTTTCACCTTAATGACCAGACCAAATTTTGCAATTCTGACCAGTGTCACTTTATGAGGTTATAACTCTAGAACGCTTCAACGGATCCCGGTGATTCTGAGATTGTTTTTTCGTCACATATTGGACTTCATGTTAGTACCAAATTTAGGACAATATTTTTTGCGTTTATTTATGAAAAAAATTGAATATTGGCAAAAATTTTGAAAATTTTGCAATTTTCAACTTTTGAATTTTTATACCGTTAAACCAGAGATTTCTGTGACACAAAATAGTTAATAAATAACATTTCCCACTTATCTACTTTACATCAGACCAATTTTGGAAACAAAATTTTTTTTTGTTAGGAAATTAGAGGGGTTCAAAGTTTATCAGCGATTTCTCATTTTTACATCAAAATTTACAAAACCATTTTTTTAGGGACCACATCACATTTGAAGTGACTTTGAGAGGCCTAGATGATAGAAAATACCCAAAAGTGACACCATTCTAAAAACTGCACCCCCCAAAGTACTCAAAACCACGTTCAAGAAGTTTATTAACCCTTCAGGTGCTTCACATGAACAAAAGCAATGTGGAATGAAAAAAAAGCAAAAATTAAATTTTACCTAAAAATGTTGCTCTAACCCAAATTTATTCACTTTTAGAAGAAATAACACAACAAAATGGACCCCAAAACTTGTTCCCCACTTTCTTATGAGTGCGCCGATACCCCACATGTGGTCAGAAACCTCTGTTTGGACAAATGGGAGGGCTCGGAACAGAAGGAGCAATATTTGAATTTTGGAAAGCAAATTTGGCTGAAATAGATTGCGGGCACCATGTTGCATTTACAGGTCCGCTAAGGTACCTAAACAGAAGAAATCCCTCACAAGTGACACCATTTTGGAAACTAGACCCCTCAAGGATTCTATCTAGGGGTATAGTGAGCATTTTAGATCCACAGGTACTTCACAGATTTTGTTAACGTTACGTTGTCATATTGAAAATTTTAATTTCTCAAAAATGTTGCTTTAGCATCAATTTTCTCACTTTTTCAAGAGGTAATTCCAAAAATTTGACCTCAAGGTTTGTTAACCACTTTTTTATGAGCGCGGTGATACCTCACATGTGGTCTGAAAGCTTTGTTTGGACAAATGGGAGGGCTTGGAACGAAAGGGGCAATATTTGAATTTTGGAAAGGAAATTTGGCTGAAAAAGATTGCGGGCACCATGTCACATTTGGAGGACCCCTAAGGTACCTAAACAGCAGAAACCCCGCACAAGTGACCCCATTTTGGAAACTAGGCCCCTCAAGGAATTTATCTAGATGTTTGGTGAGTACCCTGAACCCCCAGGTGCTTCACAGAATTTTATAACGTTGAGCCATGAAAAAAAAAAAAAAAATTTTACCACAAAATTGTTATTTCAACCAGGTAGCTTTTTTTTTTACAAGAGTAAAAGGAAAATATTCAGCATAACATTTATTGTGCAATTTCTCCTGAGTTTGGCGATACCTTATATGTGGTGGAAATCAACTGTTTGGGTGCACAGCAGGGTTCGGAAGGGAAGGAGTGCCATTTGACTGCAAAATTGGCTGGAATCAATAGCGGACGCCAGGTTGCATTTGGAGAGCCCCTGAGGTGCCTAAACAGTGGCTGTCCCCCACAAGTGACTCCATTCTGGAAACAAGACACCTCAAGGCTTTTATCTAGGTGTATAGTGAGCAGTTTGAATCCACGAATACTTCACAGATTTTGATAAGCTTAGGTTGCCATATTGAAAATTTTCATTTTTTTCACAAAAATGTTGCTTCAGCATCAAATTTCTCACTTTTTCAAGAGACAACAACAAACCGTGGACCCAACAGGTTGTTATCCAATGTCTTATGAGCACAGGGATACCCCACATGTGGCCAAAAACCTCTGTTTGGATAAATGGGAGGGCTTGGAATGGAAGGAGCACCATTTGAATTCTGGAAAAGTTGAGATAAATTGCGGGCACCATGTCACATTTGCAGGGCCCCTTGGGTACCTATACATTCGAAACCCCCCACAAGTGACTCCATTTTGGAAACTGGATTTTATTCAGGAGTATAGTAGCATTTTGAATCCACAGGTACTTCACAAAAATGTTGCTGTAGCAACAAATGTCTCACTTTTAGGCTATGTGGCCATGATCCAGCGACACGGCGTCTAGTACACAGTGTCAGCCTCCTGCAGAGATGTGAGTGTTGTCCACGGGAGAACGCAGCTGCCCATGCCCACGATTTGGGTTCAGGCCGCTGTGGAGCTCTATGCTACCTGCAGAGAACACTCATCTCCGCAGCATAAATTGACATGCTGAGGCTCGGGAAGCTGCGCCACAGGTCGGTTTATGCTGCGGAGAAGAGAAGTACATTGGGCAAGCACATTGGGCATGGGATTTCTAAAAATCCTTCCACTGTGCTTCTACTGCACAATGCAGCGTTATGGACGCAGGGAAAACACTCTGCGCCCAAAACGCTGCAAATCCCGATTGTGGGCGCACAGCCTAAAATGCTACAATGGATGAATGGATAGATGTCAAACAAATATAACGTCCCACCCCCTGCATATTCTAAGCTGGCGCCCTTTAGTGCCTTTCATGTGGCACTAAAGGGTGCCTAGCCTTGTATTTAGCCCCCCAAAAAATTAATTAAAATAAACGACGTGGGGTCCCCCCTATTTTTGATAGCCAGCTAGGGTAAAGCAGACAGCTGTAGCCTGCAAACCACAGCTGACAGCTTCACCTTGGCTGGTGATCAATTTGGAGGGCTCCCCAGGTGTTTTTTAAAAAAAAAAACAAAACGTGGGGTCCCCCCAAATTAGATCACCAGCCAAGGTGAAGCAGACAGCTGGGGTCTGGTATTCTCAGGGTGGGAAGAGCCATGGTTATTGGACTCTTCCCAGCCTAAAAATAGCAGGCCGCAGCCGCCCCAGAAGTGGCGCATCCATTAGATGCGCCAATCCTGGCGCTTCGCTCCAGCTCATCCCGCGCCCTGGTGCGGTGGCAGACGGGGTAATATATGGGGTTGATACCAGCTGTAATGTCACCTGGCATCAAGCCCTGGGGTTAGTGATGTCACGGCATCTGAACAGATACCCGACATCACTAACCCAGTCAAGAAATAGAAAAAAATAAAGACAAAAAAAAAATTTATTTGAAAAAAAACTCCCCGAAACATTCCTCTTTCCCCAATTTATTGAAAATAAATAAATTTCGGTCGCTGTAATCCATTTTTGAGGTCCCACGCCGTCTCTGGATCTTCTAGAATATGGGGGGCACGTTCAGGGAACGTATCCCCCATTTTCTGGAAGAGCAAGCTCTCCATGAGCAGTGTGGGTGCAGTAATCTGAGAATACTGCACTCACACTGCCCCGGTCCAACCTAGGGCAGAGTGACCTGCAGTAACCTCATTCCAGAATATGAGGGGCACGCTCACAGAACGTACCCCCCATTTTCTGGAACAGCAGCCTCTCCATGTGAGGAGTGTGGCTGCAGATCACTGCACTCACCCTCCCCCGGTCCACAGTGGAGCCTGTGCATCAGCGATGTCAGCAGGATCCCTGCTTGCAGGGATCCAGCTGACAGCCGCTGTCTGCGCATGCGCCGCCAGCATTCAAGAGAAGGAGGCGGCGTGATCGCGGGGCCGGAGCACCAGCAGACAGGTAACGTATGACCGGGGGCTGGGGGGGTGACGGAGGGTGACGGGGGGACCTGGGGACAACTTTCTGCCGCATGTGACGTGTCACATGCGGCAGAAAGAGTAGGATGAATGCGGCCGCCATTTTCCACGCTCCGGAGGGGGGAGGGGGGAGGCGGCTCTGGAGACCGGAGGGGGCTCCGGGGACCAGAGATCTCCGGTGTACCGGAGGAGGGGTCAGGGGGAGGACATTTCCCTCCGATCTGAAATGTTTGATCATTTCAGATCGGAGGGAAATGAATACAGAGCCGGCGGCGGCGGCAGTTTTCAGCGCGCGTCGGCGCCATCTTGGATTTTCCGGAGGGGGGGTAGGGGTGGTGGGGGGACTCTCCGGTACCGGGGGCTTTGGGGGCACTAGAGGATTATATTTATTTCTCATCTGACATGTTTGATCACGTCAGATGAGAAATAAATCAATTTTACCGGCCATTTTTTTTTTTTAATGTTGTCGCCGGTATACGGTGTATACCGGCGATCGCATTAACGGGGTCCAAAAAAAACACCCCGATTCATAATCTTGGGGGTCTCAGCTACCTCCGGTAGCTGAAACCCCCGAGATTTTTCGTCACTGGGGGGCGCTACAAGCTTTTTCCGGCCTGACGTCTCAAGACGTCGGAACAGAATAAGTACCCTGTTTTTCCGACGTCTTGAGACGTTAGGCCGTCGCTATGGGGTTAAATACTTTTCCAGTCTCTTACTCATCCTGAGTTCTATTATTTACATACTTCACATCCGGAACTGAATTTAAAATTCTGCTCCTTTACACATAAAAATTGCCAGCTCTGTGCCCAGGTCTGAGCTGTATATACAGTTGAAACCAAAAGTTTACATACACTATCTAATAAGACATATCTGCAGAGACACACATCTGCAGGTTTTTCCCTCCGCTCTCTATAAAGACACATCTGCAGGGACACACATCTGCAGGTTTTTCCCTCCGCTCTCTATAAAGAAACATCTGCAGTTTTTTTCCCCTCCTCTCTCTATAAAGACACATCTGCAGGTTTTTCCCTCCTCTCTCTATACAGACACATCTGCAGGTTTTTCCCTCCGCTCTCTATAAAAACACATCTGCAGGTTTTTCCCTCCGCTCTCTATACAGACACATCTGCAGGTTATTCCCTCATCTCTCTATACAGACACATCTGCAGGTTTTTCCCTCCATTCTCTATAAAGACACATCTGCAGGTTTTTCTCACTATCTGAATTGAAATCAGAATAAACCTTTCCCGTTTTTTAGGTCAATTAGGAACTACAATTATTTATATTTGCCAAATGACAGAATAACGAGAGAGAATATTTTAAGGCATTTTTATTACTTTCTGCAAGGTCAAAAGTTAAGAGTACTACGCCTGTAAACAGTATAGGACCGCCCATATGATGACATCATGTCTTTGGAAGCTTCTGATAGGTTTATTGGCAACATCTGAGTTAGAGGCACACCTGTGGATGTATTTTAATGCACAACTGAAACACACTTCTTTAGCTTTAGACTTTCCCATAATACTACACAAAGAGGAAATCAGCTAGGATCTCAGGAAGAGAATTGTGGACTTGCACAAGTCTGGTTCATCCTCGGGTGCAATTTCCAGATACCTGAAGGTGCCTCGTTCATCTGTACAAACAATTATACGCAAGTACAAGCAAGATGGGAATATATATAAACTTCTAGATTCAACTGCATGTGCACTATACCCTGTGGGATATGTTCTCTTTTAATTGTTACATGCAACACAGTCATAGGCTTAGGTTTTCTTTTCCTTGTGGTAAAAGTTCCTTTTGTGGCCCCAGCTTATTACTTTTAAAGGGATGCTTTGCATTTGAACAATCTCCACTTGCTAAAATTTGCTTGCTAAAATGATAACAAAATGTTCCCTGCTGTAATCCGTGGGGAACATGGGTAATAAGTGGATAATTTTCCTGCAGCCACACCGCAAAGGACATTAAGTGTTATGCAATTTCCATTAAAATACCACCCAGCATTTTATTCATTTCACCGCTGGAGTGGCGCTTTAAATCTAAGTGTCCTGAGCCCTGTCTTACACTCACCTGCCACTGTCTTTTACTGTTATTTCTGTCACTCTGGTCGATCTCCATGATTTGCTGGATTCACCAGGGTTTCATGGAGCTCACCAGAGGTCACAACTTAATACAAGTCTATGAGAGCCTCGTTCTTGCTCCCATAGACTTGTTTTGAGCAATTGTGAAGTAACTTCTGAATTCTAGCCACTGAAAAAAAAGGAAACACAAAACACTGGAGAAGTGCTTTAAATCTGTGTAATTGAAGGGCAGGCGGCTCCTTCAGATTGAGAGACATTCTTTCTAACCGCTTTCCACCGCAATATAGGGATCCTGAAAACAAGATTTCCTCATATTAACTCAGAAAGGATTCTCTAATCATGAACATTCCATTTAATCCCCTGAACAACATTCAATAACACATTGAAACTTTCCACCTCCACATTCTGTCTAAATTCCCTTCCATTGTGAAATGGGATCTAGATTTTTGAAACTTGTCATTGAAAGGGCTGACTGTCACGAGTGTCTGCCGTCCTTGTGATATTTGTGACAGTTTTGGGATCTTAGCTCTGCATTAACTTGTGAGGCTCTATATATTAAATGTATTTGCTTTCTGTTAGTACAGTAAGGATTAATGTCATTTTTTCATTGCTAGCTGTTCCTGATTAATTCACCTCACATGTAGCCAGTTTGTGACAGCTTACATCTCCTTTAAATAGTCACATAATCCATCACCTGTTGCTGGAAATAGAATCCCATTCTGTTCTGTCATTGTTGGAGGAAGGAAGAAGCGGCTAGGAGCTGCTGGAGCTTTTGCTGCAGTAGTTCTGCTGTTTTGAGCTGTGTTGCTTGCAACCTTGGTGTCTGGATGCAGACATGAAGTTTTATTTTTTTCCCCCTGTCTGTCTACCTACCCTCTTTGTTTGATTATGGCAGTGGTAAGACTAGTACTCTCTCACCGGCCTTCTCACTAGTTAGGGTGAGTTCGGGGCTAGCAAGGGCATAAGCACATTATCAGCAACTGAGTGAAAGAACCCATATAGAAACATTAGAAAGTGCAGGGATCAGCCACAGGTGAGTGCAGGTGGTGACCCTGCTCCCCTCTCCCCAGCGCCAGGGCCCACCATTGTATTGTTTCACCAGTGCACCCTGCTTGTGGTGATGCTCATTTTCCCTTATACCTGGTAGAACCCCGATAGTCACAGCGTGACAATGACAAACTGTTGGTTACATGGGGGTTGTCGCTGTGGATGAAATCACTGGTTCTCTCATTGTTTATTAAGAGGCGTAATCAATACCTCTCACCAGGAGTCATCTATGCATGTTGTCCAAAAGTATTGATACATATGCTATATAATTATCCTGTTCGAACCATTCTTATTTTTCAAACATTCTTATCTATCCAGTGTATATAGTGGACACAAAGCTGCATAAACAGTAAGCCGTGTTAGTAGCAAGTCGTTAACGGATGGCTTGTCTTTTCTTCGCAGTATGGCATTGTGCTGGATGCCGGCTCCTCACACACCAACCTGTACATCTATCAATGGCCGGCAGAGAAGGAAAACGACACTGGAGTTGTTGAACAGGTGTTCGAATGTAAAGTTGATGGTTAGTATACTATCTATCTATTGGTCTATCTTTATAATATATATATATATATACATACATACACATACACACATAGACACATTATATATATATATATATATATATATATATATAAATATATACTGTACACTGTGTCCACCCATATCCTGTCCACCGCCATTAACTTGAGAATGGCGGCAGCTATAGGCATAGAAGTGGTGTCTAGGTATAGTAAAGTAGCCATGCGCTATGCAATGAAACCACCTATAGCGCCACCTGGTTTAAAACAACGGAGTTAGCATTTTTATCTCAAACGGAACGAGGTAGAGAAAAAAAGTGAATTACAAAGTTGTAGGACATCATCAATTCAATACGAATCGACACCTTGCATGTAACGTTCTTACTTCACCGATCACGGTCTTCATCTGGGAGTGCTCGGGTGCGTTCCGCCATCCGGATGTGTCACACAAATAGAGGAGAAAAGAAGTCCCGGCACATTGCCTAAATTTAAAGATTGTCTTCTTTATTCCAAGTTACATTAAAACCTAGAGTGAGGTCATAGACCACTCCTGGCCCTGACCCCCAGCCTGTGTGACAGTGTCTGATGCTTCCAATCACAGGCGCTGTCTGTGGGTCTATTTTACAGTAAAAATAAATAAAATATTTGGCATAAGGTCCCCCCATATTATGATACCCTGCACAGATAAAGTATACGGCTACAAGCTGCAGCCCACAGCCGTGCACCTCTCTTGGTTATGTATCAAAATAGGAGGAACGGTATGCAACTTTTTTTTTTTAAAGTTTATTTAAATAATTTTTAAAAAAGCAGCGTGTGGTATCCCCAAATTTTGGTACCCAGCCATGATAAACTCTGCCAGCTGGGCTACTAGTATTCTCAGGCTGGGGAGACCCATGCTTATTGGGCCACCTCCCAGCCTAAAAATAGCAATCTACAGGCTCCCGGAATTGTCGCATCCATTACATGCGACAATCCCAGCACTTTGCCATCGCAATTGGGAAGAGCCATGTAATCAGGGTGATAAGGGATTAATAAGAGCCCGCAGCTGCCACTAAGCCGCAGATTAGTAATGGGGAGGGTCCATGAGACCCCCCATTACTAATTTTTAAGTGAAAGTAAATAAATAAAATAAACACAAACATAAAAAAATGCTTTATTTGAAATAACATGCAAAAAAGTCCTGTTTCACCACTTTATTAACCTCAAAAACACCCTGCAGGTCCGACGTAATTTATACGAGG